>NC_090689.1:5134676-5480764 GCF_013368605.1 Nyctibius grandis | reverse complement strand
GACACAAGCACAAGCACCAGTGACTTTCAGAGAAGCTTGTTCTCCAATATTGCTTAAATGCCTTGAAAACATCACCCACAGCAGGGTGGGGAGTGTGTTTGCCATCCCATACCTTAAGCAACGCCTACTACAGGATAAAGAAACTGGAGTTCTGATAGGAGAACAGCAACTGACCCTCTCAGCATGCGCCACAGCAGAGTTCAGAGGAAAAACCATGCACCCTACCTGTACCACCCCACAACATACCGAAAGCTCAACAGCTTAGCAGAGGTTCAGTCCTCCCCCTTCCCCTGGCAAAGCACTGCCACGGCAGTTTCCAAAGAGCAGGGCTGTTCTGCGAGCGCTGCAGTTTCTGTTCAAAATGAGCTGTTTAAGCAGACACGTCTGTGGGTCCCCCGTCAGTCTGACCGTGCCAGCAGGCTGAGGTCACAGCAGCAGGACAGCGGTTGTACAGCCAGCCACGCCGAGCATCAGGGGCAGGGAACTTCTGGGAGCCAGGGAGCCCTGGCACCGGCAGCTCGGCACCAGCTGCACCACTGACAGCTGCTATTTTTCTCCTGCATGTGCTGACCATCCAGTCACAATGTAAAAGCAAGGTGGCGTTTGCCTTCAGGGCAGGCAAGGGCGTTACTGTACAGGTACAACCGGAACAATAACCCTTCCACGATGCGCGCACACCGGAGCTCTGCGGCTGTTAGGTTCTCTCTAAGTAGGTTCAACTGGAGCAGACGTGACCCTCTTCCCTCCGTTGGGAATGGATCTGCAACTCCCTCGCTCCCGCTTTCCATCCCAGGTGGAATTGAGCCTCCTGGTTCTTTGCTTTACCAACTCCCCAGACTTCTGTTTCCACCTGCCTCTTTTGTTGATGGTTACAGCAGAGATCCAGCTCTGCCCCGCTTCAGTCTGTGTGACTGTCCTTCTCGTCCTTGGGCAGCAGCAGGCTCGACCTGGCTGGAGAGCTGGTGGCTCTCTTGATCACCTCCATCCACCTGCCAAGAAAGGACACGGGAAATGCTCAACCCCTCGCTCACAGGCGCGTGGTCTTGCCCTTCGCTTATGAGCTGCACCCCTTTCACCAAACCTCACAAAACATCCATTTTCTACCTTTCTTTTACAATTCTTTTAGGAAATTAGTTCTTCAAATGAATAGTTTGAGATGCAGTAAATACACTGCAGAACACGGTTGCCTGTCCAAGCCACAGCTCTACAGTGCTTTATGCTCCAGAGAGCTCTTATGAGAGCACACCGCACTCTTGTAAGCGTACAAAAAGTGTTTACCAAGGAGGACAGGCTCACAAGAATTGTCCTTAGTCAATAGATTGCTTTTCTTACAATAAATTACCCAACAGACTTGCTCGTATGGAAGAAAGTAAAGCAACAGTGAAAAAAGCAAGACAAACATCCATTGTGAACAAGACATTTTTTCTTGAAATCACTTCATGAGACCAGCAGATGAAGGAGCACAGCTCTGCTCTCCTGGGCAGCTGATCCGTCCGTCACTCCCAAGTGTGTGATGCTTCCCCAAGAAGGGGGAAGTACGTGACACCTCAATAAAAGCACGCTCCCAACCAACCACCACCACCCTGCACGGCAGAACGCAATGCCAGGGTTTTCAACAGCTGACAGAACAGCAGAGTTTTGTACGTGCTGCATTTTAAACACGATTCACTTTGGAGCACGTGTGGGAGCCCCTACCAGCACTGCTAAATGCAACTATAGAGAGAGCAGGAAAGGGAAAAGCAGCACTTGTTGCTCTCAGCCGTGTGTTGTAACTCCTGTTTCCAGAGATCAAGAGGGGACAAAACCAAAAGTATTCTTAACAGAACCCTCATTAACCTAGAAATCTGCCTCCCAAGGCCGAGCGGGGCTGAGCATCTCACAGCCCTTCCAGCCCCACTGCTCCCCAGCTCCAGGGAAGCCCCAGAGACAGAGCAGAGCCTACAGCTCCAGGTGTAACCACGAGCTCTCCCCGGCAAGGAGGACGGTTCTGGCAGAGGAGGGAGCACCAAACATCGTCAGAAGGGAACTTTATTACTGAGAATGTGCCGTAAGGTCACTTGGACTAGGAGGTAGTCCGGAGGAAAGAGAGGGCTCTGGATGATCAGCCAGTGAGTTAACAGTGTGTTATGTACCAAGACAGACAGAGAAAACAGGAAAATTACCTCTCAAAGGTGTATTTGCTCTCAGCCCTGAAGAAATACACATGGGACTTGAACTGCAGCTTGAAGACGTAATCCTTCTGAATGCCGTCTGCCTCTAACGGGGAGCTGACTGCGTAGCCGAGCAGCGGGAGACTGGCCAAGGGATAATCGTCCTGGAAGAGCCCGACAGCCCAGCCCTTAGTGCAAGGTATCCCCTGCCACACAGCCCATCCCAGCACACACTCCCTCTTTTGCACTGTACAAAACACAAAGGTCTTTGTATTTAGGAGAGAACGGGAGGAGGAACAGCCTCTTTGGTGAGACCTCCGACAGCTTTTAATGAAACCTTCCCCCCTTTTTATAGAGTTATTTGCTTCTGCCCGTCGCTGCCTCCTGGGCTCCCCCCCTCTCTCTCCACACCCTCCCTCTGCAACTCCAAGCACAAATCTGACACGAAAGTCAAAATATCCCACCCAAAAGAAACGTGCCCTCAAGGCAAGAAGGCTGAATTAAACACACACAGTGTATTGGGTTAGTGAGATGAGAAGGCACAGGTTGCACTGCAGCGCCAGGATCCCCGACACCTGCTTAACTCTGCCTAAGCCCAGCAGGGAGAGAAACAGACTGACCAAGGCTGCCGCTTCCCTCGCCTCCATCAGTCACTGCTTGAGGAGACGTTCTCCCCCTCACCCACAGAAGGCCAGTACCACCAAGAGAACTGGAAATCCTGATTAAATTCGACTAGAAGGGCCCATGGCCTTACAGAGACCGGCTTTGTTACGAACTGCCTCCTCTCCCACTTGTTGCTCTCCTTCAAATAGCAGTGAGCTGCCCCAGAGCAGCCAGCCAGGGACCTCCGGGTGCCCCCCAACACCCCAAACGCCGTCCCCTCAGCTACGTTGGCTCACCTGGTGCGTTTTGTAGAAGAATAAGCAAAAGTTGGTGAAGACAACCCACAGTTTCTGCCAGCCGTTGCTGTTCTTGAACTTCCTCAGCAAGTATCCGGAGAGCTGGTTCTAGCACAGAAAGAAAGGAAAACTACTGTGAAACTGCAGGTCACTGTCCTTCAGAAGAAGACAACGGCTGCAGCAGGTAAAAGGCTTGAGGCTGCCTGCTATAACGGCTCCTGCGCTCGCTCCCATGTTGTAAAAGGCCTCCCAGATCTTTCACACTGTGACTGAACGACTTGGTACCTTTCCTAATTCACATCTATCTTCTTATGAATAAATCAGCGACTTCTCTCCACTAACAGCACGTTCCCCTTCACGTTTAAGCACTCGCCGAGTCCCAGCGCAGCATCAGGCAGCGCGCAGGAGGTGCTGCACCGGCTTGACCCTCCAGCCGCTGCTCTCATTTGCAGCCTGCGGTCAGGGGAACGGTGACAGCCCCAGGGGCGTCCATCCCTTTAGCCACCCTTTCTTACGTGCAGAAAAACCCCACAGAACACACCGTGTGAGAAGGAAAATAAAGCAGAAGAGGAAACAGAGGGTGCCAGAGGTGTGGACAAGCTACATGTGGCAGCTATATGAAGCCAAGCCCAGCGTGGCAAGCAGGGAAGTTGGGACATTGTCACCTTGGAGTCAGAGTCACCGAGCGGGATAAGGAAACCTATGGCATGGAATGACAGCAAATGGACTTTGTAATTAGAGAGAAAGGATACACAGCAGATCTACACAGAGAACCATTTTGGGAAGCAGAAACAGAAGGAATTCCTGTACCAACAAGCAAGGTTACAACCCTGCGGCTGGCTGGCTGGGGCATCCTCACGCCAGCGCACGTGGGCTCACTTGGCAGCAGTCCCTTTTCCTTGGCATCCCATGGCTCACTCCCCACCAGCGCAGAACTTTGAGAGGTATTTTTACCTGGATCATGCACAGGTAATCAGACAGGGATAGGCTCTGGTTCCGGTACCAACAAACATGGGTGATTGTGTTGGGCCGTTGGGCCTGGCCCAGCAAATAGCGAGGAGGAAGCTCTGGAGAAACAGCAAGAGAGCAGAGAACTGAGCAGAGAAAAGGGGGAGAGAAAGAGAAAAACAGAACGTTAGCATAAGAGGAGTGATGCAAGAAAGGCGTCTGTTAAAGGAAAATGGATTGTGAAAAAAAATGATGGTATTAGAACATGGAACAGATCAAAGCGAGAGGGAGCTGCAAGAACTCACACGTTTAATCCCAGAGCCTGTAGCAGGGCAGTCTCGTTATCCGGGTACAGAGCAGACGGTGCCTTTCACAAGGGATCAGCAGGGAAAGGCAGGCTTGTCCCCTCCGACAGAAACCACTTTCTTTGCCAGCTAAAGTGCCCAACCACTGGACCCTAAGCCAAGGTAACATGGATAGGGCTTCCTGTACGGAGCCGGTTGATACGCTCTCTACATCACAAAAACCCAGGAGCTTCAGTGCCCAACTTGCAACTCCTTCCATTAAACAAAAAGTGCCTTAAGAGCAGGGCAGGGCAGGTAGGAAGGTACAAATACAGGGATGCAGCACCCTGCCCCATTGCTCTTTGGCTAGTTAGTGACCTCCTTCTTCTCTTCATGGTATTTAAGGTCCTTCCCATTTCTGGAAGTCTTCACACCAGCCTCCCAGAGGTTGTCCTACCAAACTGACCTTGCCAAACTGCTGCCTCAAGTGAACCCGTAGTGCCAGTGCAAGGAACACTCTAGGTAAGGAGTGCTGAACAGATCCCTGTCTCCAAATCCGCAGGATTCAGTACCGAAACGTGCCAACAGCGCTGCACCAAGCCATGCCGAGCGGTAAGACCCAAAGTAACAGCAGCTCAGCAGGCACATAAGTCATCTCTGTCCAGCACAACACGACACTGCTGTAAAATGGCACTTTCTAATTCCTGCTGCTCACCCCTGCCAGCGAGGGAAGGGCAGAGAAGTCGTATTCCCACCGAACTTAAAGCACTCTTCTTAACTCTAGGTGCAGTACAGCAGCTAACCAGACCTCGGCATGGCAGAGCCAACCGCTAAAGGAAAATGTCATGGAGAGGTAACTTATCCTCCAGCAAGGCTGAGGAAACCCAAAGGAACAAGTCAGTTCTGGGATATCCTGGGTTTCCTTTCAAATTTCCCTCCTTCAGTGCCTTTTGCCCTGCTGCAAGGAGAGCGGAGCGTGTGTACGCGGACACGTAGACATGCACAGAGAGGGGCAAGCATGCAGCGACCTTCTGAGGGCCCACGCTCCCCCGCGGCCGCGGAGACGCTGCCGAGGTGAAATGGGAGATGGAGCACAGGGCGAGCGAGCCGGGACGGACAGAGTGAGAGGTGAGAGCTGCGCCCGCGGGTACCTCGACAGCCACACTGTGGTCAGTCATGGAGACGCTCGTGTTGCGGTACCAGCACACGTGCATGGTTGTGTTGGCACGGTGGTGGCTCTGCCTGTCCAAGGAGCTACGAGAAGAGTGTATGTCATCTTCGGACTCCTGTTCTAGAGAGACCTCATCAGAGGATCCTGGGGGAGGAGAATTCGGCAGCGGTTTAAGAAAAGGGTGCAATACAAAGAGCAAGAGAAGCAGGGATTCCTGAGGAAAACTGATTTCTCTTGCGATGGTCCAGTTTTAAAATACGTCAACTTGAATTTGTTACACAGCTCCTAAAGGCCACTCCGAGCAGATCATTTTGGCTTTCATTACTCAGCTCTGCTTGGGGCAGCTGACTCAATACTGCGTAAAACAAACAAACAAAAATCCCCACACTTCATCTTCAGTCGATTCTTAATGAGGAAGGGGAAGAAGTGCTCCAAGGAGGGATAACACGTTTCAGCACATCCATAACACCACCAGAAACAGGCGCAAGAACGCTGGGCTATAAAAGAGATTGCTGATCTCCAAAGACACCAAATTTCTGGCCAAGAAAATACACTACATGGTTAAATTGAGAAAAATCTATGTAAGAGATGAATGAGGACCATATAAAATTAACCATTCTGCAACTGGAGCATCTCTGCTGCATTTAAAGCTACCAGGAACATCAGTCTAGGAAGACACGCATATTTCTTTTGATTGAAACAAAACAAAAGCACAATAAGTCTCCGTTACCATATGAATTATAAAGATAGTCCATTTCTGTCATCAAATTCACCACAGGAGAAATGGAAAGGCCGTGACAGCTGATGCTTTTCAAGAAGGCAGGAACCACCACTTACTGTTGGAGCGATTGCATACAGAGTTTTCCAGAAGCATGTCAGATTTCTCAGTAGCTTTCTTGGCCATTTCAATTGCCATGTTTAGATCTTCCATCCACTTCCCCATCTCCAGGCGGGTACTGCAAGACAAACGGCGCGAATGGAGACCACCCCAGCCCGGAGCTGTGACAGCGCGAGCGTGCTGAAGGAAGGCACAAGTCACTGCCCGGTACAAGGAGCAGTCCCTTTCCATTAAATAAATAAAAAGAACATAAAAATTCCTCCAAAGCATGAGCTTTCCTAACAGGAATCTGACCTCCTACAGCCTTCACCTCAACTTTCAACCTCAACCAGCCTTCCAGTACCTGAAGGGCTACAGGAAAGCTGGAGAAGGACTTTTTACAAGGGCATGGAGTGACAGGACGAAGGGGAATGGTTTTAAACTGAAAGAGGGGAGATTGAGATGAGATCTGAGGAAGAAATTCTTTGCTGTGAGGGTGGTGAGACCCTGGCCCAGGTTGCCCAGAGAAGCTGTGGTTGCCCCCTCCCTGGCAGTGTTCAAGGCCAGGTTGGATGGGGCTTGGAGCAATCTGGTCTGGTGGAAGGTGTCCCTGCCCGTGGCAGGGGATTGGAGCTGGATGGGCTTTAAGGTCCCTTCCAACCCAAACCACTCTGTGATTCTATGATTCAAGCCTTGAAACAAGATTAAAACAACCATTAAAACCCGGGACTTCACAGCAAAGAGAATGAATAGACAGCCAGAGGGCCACATAATATCCCCCTCCAGAGGTATCGGACTCAGAAGAGGAATTATGTGATCTCTGAAATCATGTTTTCACTCCAAAAAGCATTTTAGAGAGGGGTGGGTATGACCATACTGGAAACGATGTTTCCAAAGGGTAAAAGGCAACGTCAAAGACAGCACATCTTTTAAAGGGGATATAGGATTTACCTTACATTTAAAGCAAACAAAACACAGCGTGCAGGAAGACGAGGAATTCCTTCACCCCACGTAGTTCCCGTTACAGGGTACACGGCTCACCCCATGATTACAGGGTAAGAGCTTTACAGCTTATATATATATCTATATCTATATCCAGCGGTGTGCAACAGCGTAAGGTTTTCCTTTAGACACGGCCCTGGCATTTCTTTTTTACCTCTGGCTACATTCCCTGTGTGCACAACTGTTGTTTGAAGTGCTATATACAGTTACACACTCTTGTGTTTGCTTGGGAGGGGCTGTGGGACTTTTTTTGGTAACCAGCTCTTTTTTTCTGAAAGTTTTTAATTTAGACCGAAAATTCCACTCATAGGCTAAGCCCAGCAGCAATTTTTTTTTTGATAGGCAGGGAGAGGTAATATGAGAAAACCAACAACCTTTGAGCTACTTCTAAGTTATCACAAGGCAAAAATTGTATTTATTTTTCCAAATTTAAGACCCTTTTAAGCACTTTTTGATTCGCAACTGCTGAGAAACGGTTGATCTTAAAAATAATTGACATTTTCAGGTGTTACACTGGAATGAAAAAAAAAGTTTTCCTCCCACACCATCCAGAAGGATCTTGACAGGCTTGAGAGCTGGGCCCGTGTGAACTGCATGAAGTTCAGAAAGGCCAAGTGCAAGGTCCTGCATGTGGGTCGGGGCAATCCCAAGCACAAATCCAGGCTGGGCAGAGAATGGATTGAGAGCAGCCCTGAGGAGAAGGACTTGGGGGTGATGGGTGATGAGAAGCTCACCATGAGCCGGCAACGTGCGCTGGCAGCCCAGAAAGCCACCCGTGTCCTGGGCTGCATCCCCAGCAGCGTGGCCAGCAGGGCGAGGGAGGGGATTCTGCCCCTCTGCTCCGCTCTCGGGAGACCCCCCCTGCAGTGCTGCGTCCAGCTCTGGGGCCCCCAACACAAGAAGGACACGGAGCTGTTGGAGCGAGTCCAGAGGAGGCCATGGAGATGCTCAGAGGGCTGGAGCACCTCTGCTCTGGAGACAGGCTGAGAGAGTTGGGGCTGTTCAGCCTGGAGAAGGGAAGGCTCCGGGGAGACCTTCTAGCACCTTCCAGTACCTGAAGG
Source organism: Nyctibius grandis (assembly GCF_013368605.1). Classification (NCBI taxonomy): domain Eukaryota; kingdom Metazoa; phylum Chordata; class Aves; order Nyctibiiformes; family Nyctibiidae; genus Nyctibius; species Nyctibius grandis. The sequence goes on along the minus strand of NC_090689.1, from coordinate 5,472,432 downwards.
GGCTACAGGAACGCGGGAGAGGGGCTTTTTACAAGGGCATGGAGTGACAGGATGAGAGGGAACGGTTTTAAACTGAAAGAGGGGAGATTGAGATGAGATCTGAGGAAGAAATTCTTTGCTGTAAGGGTGGTGAGACCCTGGCCCAGGTTGGCCAGAGAAGCTGTGGCTGCCCCCTCCCTGGCAGTGTTCAAGGCCAGGTTGGATGGGGCTTGGAGCAACCTGGTCTGGTGGAAGGTGTCCCTGCCCGTGGCAGGGGGTTGGAACTGGATGGTCTTGAGGGTCCCTTCCAACCCAAACCAGTCTGTGATTCTATGATAATACGTCTGCATACTACAAGTATTGGCTCCTGTGCCACTACAGACCTGCTTTACAAGTGTTCAGTAACGGTTATTTTTCAAGAACAAGCTATCTAGCAGTAAAAAACCCTATAAATTTAAGGTTGAGACTTAGTGCTCCCATCCTGCATTCTTGGCATACCCAACCCCAGCTGTCTTTTCGGGGACCTGCAGAGGGACAAAACCTCCCAAAGCTGATCCTGAGAGAACAGGTGTAGCAGACATCCTAAGTGTATTTCAGATATAAAGCAAAAGAAAAAGACACCAAACTCTCTGCACAGGGACAAGTGACACTGAAAAGGGATCAGTTTTCTCTCCCAGCCAGCCTTGAATTTTTCCTCTCCCTTCCCAGCTTCCTCTATCAGATCCATGCAGGAACTCTCCCCTCCTTACATCCATTTGCATGGTCTGGATTTGAATTCTTTTTTCAGTCTCTAAAATAGTTGTATGTTTAGATGTCGTTTTGTCTCCTGCTTTATAGCAGTTGTTTAAAGGATGACACTGGCAACTCAGCTAACAACACAACTCAGAAAACAACACAAGGGCAATGTTGTTGCTGCTGCTGTGTGTTTAATAACCCACTGTTCCATGAGATTTAGATTGGAGATCAGGAAAAATTCCTTCCCTGAAAGGGTTGTCAAGCACTGGCACAGGCTGCCCAGGGCAGTGGTGGAGTCCCCATCCCTGGGGGGATTTAAAAGCCGTGTAGATGTGGTGCTGAGGGACATGGGTTAGTGGTGGCCTTGGCAGTGCTGGGTTAATGGTTGGACTTGATGATCTTAAAGGTCCTTCCCAACCAAAACAATTCTGTGATTCGATGAGATAAACTACTCCTTCTGAAATGCAGCACTGATAAAGGAGTTGTGAAATGTCCTGTGTTTGGTTTGATATCATACTTTCCAGAGGATGCGTGATACCCCGCCCTGGCTCTGCACTGCACAATCCAACAGTAACTCTTTGGAGAAGGGATCTATCAAGCCTTCAGGCAATTGAGGCAAACAAATGTTACCTTGCTGCCACCACTATGGTTTTTTGTGCTGAATAGATGGTGAAGCAGTGTGGGACGGCCCATTCGTTCTCACTCTCCTCCACCTGCAGGAAAAGAAAAGGTTTTTCTCATCACTACTCAGTGACTGATAAACACTAAAACTGTCCTCTCCTTGGCCAGCTAGGAATTTGAGTCACAACAGGATTACAACCTGGTTGCAATAAGTGTGAAACAGCTATTCTTTTATGAATACCACCTACTTCAAGTCTAGTTTGGCTCTATACACTAATCTACATCGTGTGTTTCTACTGCCGCATCTCTAGCAGCACAGCACCACATCCAACAGGGCAAGAAAAGGAGGGTTCTGAGCAGGATTCAGCTTATTACTTACCGGTGGGTCGAGCACTATGAGCTGCAAATCAAACACAGAAAGAACAGTCCCATTAGAAGAGAGGGGTGGGGAGGCAGGAGGGCTGATTTGATGCCTAGGTGCGTGCAGAGGACAGGACAAATCCGTGTTTCCAGATCGGTGTGAAAATGAATGGTCAAGAGGGCGTGCTCCAGCTGTTCTGCTGAGGTGATGGAAGGAATAAGCTTATCGCCTGCAGACAAGTGTCTTTGACACACAGGCTGGGGCACGTGAAGGTCCAGTCCATGGCCAGCAGCACCTCAGGCTGCTGTCACTGGCCTGGGAGCAGCTTGCGGCTTTGGTCCTCATGCCCTGAGGGAATTGCCTCAACCTGCCTTAAGGCAAAGTCATTTCCTTAACACCGTGATGCAACTTGGACCCACTTACCAACATGCCATGCAGAGGGAGATGTCCGTGAATTTTGAACTGATTTGTCCCTGTAACCCCTTTGCTTGTGTACAGTAACATATCTGAGAACTGGAAAAGGCAGGAAGAAGACAATCAATATTTGAAGACAGCAGGTAGGGCCAAGTATTTTTTGACATTCTTTTAAAAATCTGTTATTTAAAGGCCGCTGTAGGTGCATGAAAAAATGCCATTTCTCAGTCAATTTTTGCCTCCTTAAAACCCCTCTTTCATTTCCTTACAAGAGAGACAATTAATTTTTAAAATTCTGTTAAAACTATGTGCCGTTAAGGAAAAGGCACATTTCCTGACACAAAAACCAAGCTGAACAGTGTTGTCACAGTCATGCTCTATCTAAAAACCCCTCAGAGTGAGCTTTCAGTTACGATTGCCGATTTGCATCACAAGCACGTGAAAACACACGTTCAGGACTACTCTATCCCGAAGACTTTGGGTTTATGAAAATCAGAAGCAACACCCACCAGAAAGAACATCCGCTGCTGTAAACCCTTCTTAGTGAGTTTGTACAGGCAACCTTCCCGGATAAACTCCTGCAGCGGAAAATAAAGAGTTAGACAAAGCTTGATCTTTCCCAAACACAGAGAATTTTAATGGTTCTTTTTTTTTTTTCCATCCTAGAGTACGCAGATGTTGATTGGTGCCCAGCAATGATCACTAACTGATTCGTTAAACGCCAGATGACACTATTACTTCTGGTTTGTACCATGAATCAGCTCCTTGCTACAGCCAGCGTTTAAATCAGTGAAGCAAGAGAAGGAAAAGGAGCAGAGTTCCTGGTAGACACCGGCAGTTCCCCTATCGCACTTACATCCCACCGCAGCGATTGCCATCGCAGCCCAAAAGCATGTGCGATGCTCCTGTGCTTATGCTCAGTATATCTATCAAAAACAAAGAAACAAAAAAACCAAGCAGGAACGAGACAAACTCCTAGGAAAACAGAGTCACCGATACCAGTTCCGCCCAGTGACGCGGCTCTCGCCACCGCCATGTCCTCCGTGCAGTCTCAGTCCACAGAGATCACATCAGCCAGCCACAAGCAGAGCTGGCAGCGGATTTCCTATCGAGTACACGACATACCGGTTCCCACTCAAGCACAGGGTACCCCAGCGTACCCAGTATCTGCTGTACTGGAAACACCAAACTGTAGCCAGAGTCTACGCAGAAGCATTTGTGATCTATTCCCTAGGACATCACCAAGACCTCCATGGGACCTACCATGAAGACAATTATACAAAGCCTTCACAGTCGTTCCATAAAACAGAGGCAGTGATGGCAAACGCATGGTTGAAAGGCCCTTCCTTGGCAATAAAACCAATAAAGGCTCTAAAAACCAAGCACAGGTACTCACCCTCCCGGGGGCCATGAGATTATCTATACCAATCAAGTCGTGCTGCAGCTCTGTCAGCTTCTGGAAGTTCTCCAGGCGGATGAGACTGTGCTGCAGCTGCGACGTCATCTCTGTGACCTCCTTCAGCGCGTCTGTAACGAAAAGGGCACCGAGGGGATCAGAACGGAGCAGGCAAACCCAGGCCACTGTTTTCATCCCTGGGAAATCGGATCTGAAATGTACAGCCAGATTTAGAACAGGACAGAACAGTTCAGTTGGAAGGGACCCACGATGATCATCTAGTCCAACTGTCAACTTGTTAAAGCAAACTGGTTTTTTTGTCACATTTTTACTTCTAAATGACAAAGAGTTCCTTGAAAACCTACTTTTTTCCCCGCTAAAAAAGGGGACAAGAAGAGGACTAATTTTCCAGCTTTGGTTGCAACATTAAGATCCATCAAGATTACCAGGAGAAAAACACCTTCTGGAATGCCAGAAGCAGCATTCACTCTATGCAAAGAGTCTACATCTAAGTTATCTTTCGCATTTATACAAGCTAGCAATTTTATTAATATACTGGCAGTTTTCCATCTATTGCAGAAAGCTTCGGAGCCTGCACCAGAGCATGGCAGGAGAGTAGTGAAACCTGGTACCGAAAACCTTAAGGAAAAATAAAGTTAATTTTAAAACATAAGCTAAACATTTTTTTTAACTAAGCTGCCTCCTGCCAGTTTTCTGCTGTTCTACCTGGTATAGTAAGTGTGGCCAAGTGCCGGGTCCTGCCCTTGGGGCACAACAACCCCCCGCACCGCTACAGGCTGGGGGAAGAGTGGCTGGAAAGTGCCTGGGGGAAAAGGACCTGGGGGTGTTGGTCGGTGGCAGCTGAACATGAGCCAGCAGTGTGCCCAGGTGGCCAAGAAGGCCACCAGCATCCTGGCTTGTATCGGCACTAGTGTGGCCAGCAGGACCAGGGCAGGGATCGTCCCCCTGTACTCGGCACTGGTGAGGCCGCACCTCGAATCCTGGGTGCAGTTTTGGGCCCCTCACTATGAGAAAGACCTTGAGGTGCTGGAGCGAGTCCAGAGAAGGGCAACGGAGCTGGTGAAGGGTCTGGAGCACAAGTGTGATGAGGAGCGGCTGAGGGACCTGGGGGTGTTTAGCCTGGAGAAAAGGAGGCTGAGGGGAGACCTTCTCACTCTCTACAACTGCCTGAAAGGAGGGTGTAGCGAGGTGGGGTCGGTCTCTTCTCTCAGGTAACAAGTGATAGGACGAGAGGAAACGGCCTCAAGTTGTGCCAGGGGAGGTTTAGACTGGAGATCAGGGACAATGTCTTCACCGAAAGGGTTGTCAAGCACTGGCACAGGCTGCCCAGGGCAGTGGTGGAGTCCCCATCCCTGGAGGGATTGAAAAGCCGTGTAGATGTGGTGCTGAGGGCCATGGGTTAGTGGTGGCCTTGGCAGGGCTGGGTTAACGGTTGGACTTGATGATCTTAAAGGTCCTTCCCAACCAAACAATTCTGTGATTGTATATTCTGTGTGTCCGTGTGTGTCCCCCCCCCATATTTAAATTACACTATTCACGAAGAAGCTGTGTTTTCAGCCATCTAAATCAAAGTTCCTGTGCATTTTGCAGAGCTGCATGTGAGACTCAGAGAGGTCCTGAATGGAGAAAAAGCGTTTACACTGAATTTGTAGATGGAACGCTTGTTTTCTCCCACAGGGTACAGGCAAAATGTCGTATGGACGTGGGAATGGGTTCCTGCCTCGCATGCAGACAGCTGCGCGCTCACTCACTCCGGCAATCCGCGAAGTCCCGGTGCTCTGCCGTGTAGTGTTTGCAAAGTCTCCCCAGGATCAGCTTGTAGTGCATCAGTCTCTGGATTGGTTTGAGCAGAAACGTGTTGAGGGGCAGGTAGCAAACCTTCTGCAGCTCAAACTCCTTATAAACCATTTCCAGCTTCTTTAGGCGTTTAGTTGCTTTCTCCAGTTCCGTCAGGACCTCATCATGCTTCTGCAGGTAACTGGTAAACTCCTGTTGAATCGCACAAAAAATGACTTGGATCAAAGGAAAACTGTCTTTAATAGATTTCAGAATGAATAAGAAAAAAACATCTACTTCCTGCTGCACTTTGGTCTCTGACCATGACTATGTAAGCCCAGACTGCGTATGTTGTCATAAATATTGACAAAAATAACATTAACAACATTATATGTTTCAACAGCTTCATTAAAAAAAAAATATGTGTAAAAAAACGAGTGTAACCGTCCCATGAAAGTACTCTACTCCAAAGAAAGGCAAGTTCCTTTCAGAAGAAACTACTGTGCAGTTAAAAAATCGAATATTTTGGAATTAAAGAACCTCCACAGAGGAGAGTTTGAGTTGTGCAAATATAGGAGAGATGGTGACACTAATTAAATAATTTTTCTCTGTCTTCTGCTGATAACCAATAAACAACCAACCTTTTCTCAAGGTAAATGTAGGTGGTTAAATAAGCAACAGTGGTACAAAGCCTTGTTGTAAATATCTTATTATGTTTTCTTTTTGATTTGTTTATCAGCAATAACTGTTTGCAAGTCACTTCAAGCTTTGTGGAAATACTGAACCTTGAACTCTCATCCTTGGCAAAAGGAAAAAATGAATCAACAACCCCGAGATTCCATTATTTGAATCCTTTACTTACCTTTAGAGTACGCATATTCCTGAGCATGACATCTCCAATGCGTTGATAATCTCCTTTCATGTGAGCATTGGTTCTTCCTTCCCTGAAACGCACACAAGGACATGAAATAAGAAGGTGCAGGACATGGGAGATGGAGAAATTCCAATTTCTGCCCTGTACTTCAAGAGCAAACCTTTATGAAACGCTGCCCGGGCAGCTGTATATTTTAAGGACTGTTTTAGTAAAATTAAGGGAAGCAGTGCTGGCATTAATCCCCCCTCTACCCATTTTTAGCTGCATGACATTCCCATTTCACTGTTCGGTTTGAAAACTTGGTACAGGAAATACAGAAGCCGAAAGGAATAGAAACGAATCTGTGTGAAAGACTATTTGGGAGTTCAACCTCTCAGAGTTCTGAATAAACATCATAACATGATCCCACCTGAATTTCTGAATTTCTTTGTGTTCGTACATCGTTTACATTGACCACCTCCTTTGCATGGTAATTACATCCTCAGATGTTACATCTCGGGTCAGGAGAAAGTAATGCAAAGGTTAAAAGACCAACGACACGCTCTTTGAGATAAGTTGTGCTGCAAGGACGGAGCTCCAACCTCAATTACCAAAAAGTGTTTCCTAGATTTTGACCTGGAGATTCACTAACTGGAAGGTGTTGAAAAAGACACACATTATCTTTTTGACCTTGTGTTCCTTCTCTTTTCTAAGGCCATAGAGACAACACCAGGTTATATTAACAGTTGGACTCGATGATCTTAAAGGTCTTTTCCAGCCTAAATGATTCTGTGATTACAAAAACCTTGGCCTGGTGTACAACTCATACGACTACAGGATATTACAGAATCACAGAATCAACCAGGTTGGAAGAGCCCTCTGGGATCGTCGACTCCAACCATTGCCCTGACACCACCATGGCAACTAGACCAGGGCACTAAGTGCCATGTCCAGTCTTTTCTTAAACACATCCAGAGATGGTGACTCCACCACCTCCGTGGGCAGCCCCTTCCAATGGCTAATGACCCTTGCTGAGAAGAAATGCTTCCTAATGTCCAACCTGAACCTCCCCTGGCGAAGCTTGAGGCTGTGTCCTCTTGACCTATCGCTGGTTGCCTGGGAGAAGAGGCCAACTCCCACCCCACTACAACCTCCCTTCAGGTAGTTGTAGACTGCACTAAGGTCACCTCTGAGCCTCCTCTTCTCCAGGCTAAACACCCCCAGCTCCCTCAGCCATTCCTCATAGGTCAGACCCTCCAGACCCTTCACCAGCTTGGTCACCCTCCTCTGGACTCGGTCCAACACCTCAACATCTTTCTATTTCTATTATGTACAAGGTAGTGCTTGAAAAATGGACTCTCAAAATGTCATTTTTTTTAGAACTGTAATTTATGAAAATACTTTTTCCTTAATTCTATTTAAGAAGAAATACCAGTTCATATATAGATTAAGTATGGTTTTGATAGGAGGATGTAGGAAAAGGTCCCCCCACTCGTTGCCCATGCACCTTTAACGCTTACCAGAGCACCAGCCTTTGCTCAATCTCTTTCAGAAAGCCTCGATGAAACTCATAAATTGGGTCTATGTTAGAGAAGAGTAGTGTCATCAGGCCCTCTGGCATAGCGTTCTCCTTGATGACTGCACTGCGGAACCACTGCCGGAAAAATCACAAATGATGAGAAAATTTTTCTATTTAAGAAATTAATCGTTAGCATAAAAATTTCTGCTCCTGTAGCAATGTGGGGGGAGAAAGTGTGTGCACAGGGAAAGAGCAGGAAGGAAGGAGAAATATTTAGGGAAGACGTAATCTGGGAAAGATGAAGAGATGTCATTCCTTTCCTTGCCAGACATTACAAACACGAGGCTTATTATTGGTACTGGGCACAAGCGTGTTCCTTAACGCAGTGATGAGATGGTTGGTAACGGCTCTAAATTACAGTCAGTTACCGAGGGGCTGCCGCAGCTGATGTTACACCACTGCTCTCACTTCAACGCAGATACAACTGCTCTTCCCTAGAACCTGGAGCCCTGTGCAAGTTATCCAGTAGCTGGAGACATCTTGTTGCATGTCATGTACTGCACTTTTTATCACTTTCAGTTCCCCACTTTCTGGCAGGGATGTGAATATTACAATATTTCTGAGGTGCCAGATGTTCCATGGGCTGGATGGTCGCACTCCAAGAGTTACGGTCAACTGCTTGATGTCCCAGTGGAGACCAGTGACCAGTGGCGTTCCTCAGGGGTCGGTATTGGGACCAGTCCTGTTTAACATCTGTGTTGGCGACATGGACAGGGGGACTGAGTGCATCCTCAGCAAGTTTGCCGATGACACCAAGGTGTGTGATGCAGTCAACACGCTGGAGAGAAGGGATGCCATCCAGAGGAACCTTGACAGGCTCAAGAGCTGGGCCTGCGCGAACTACATGAAGTTCAACAAGGCCAAGTGCAAGGTCCTGCACGTGGGTCGGAGCGATCCCAAGCACAAATCCAGGCTGGGTGGAGAATGGATTGAGAGCAGCCCTGAGGAGAAGGACTTCGGGGTGACGGTTGATGAGAAGCTCACCATGAGCTGGCAACGTGCGCTGGCAGCCCAGAAAGCCAACCGTGTCCTGGGCTGCATCCCCAGCAGCGTGGCCAGCAGGGCGAGGGAGGGGATTCTGCCCCTCTGCTCCGCTCTCGGGAGACCCCCCCTGCAGTGCTGCGTCCAGCTCTGGGGCCCCCAACACAAGAAGGACACGGAGCTGTTGGAGCGAGTCCAGAGGAGGCCACGGAGATGCTCAGAGGGCTGGAGCCCCTCTGCTCTGGAGACAGGCTGAGAGAGCTGGGGCTGTTCAGCCTGGAGAAGAGAAGGCTCCGGGGAGACCTTCTAGCACCTTCCAGTGCCTGAAGGGGCTACAGGAAAGCAAGAGGGGGGCTTTTTACAAGGGCATGGAGTGACAGGACGAGAGGGAACGGTTTTAAACTGAAAGAGGGGAGATTTAGATGAGATATGAGGAAGAAATTCTTTGCTGTGAGGGTGGTGAGACCCTGGCCCAGGCTGCCCAGAGAAGCTGTGGCTGCCCCCTCCCTGGCAGTGTTCAAGGCCAGGTTGGATGGGGCTTGGAGCAACCTGGTCTAGTGGAAGGTGTCCCTGCCTGTGGCAGGAGGGTTGGAACTAGATGGTCTTTAAGGTCCCTTCCAACCCAAACCATTCTATGACTCTATGTTCCCCCATCTTTTAGAAGTGCTGGGAAGCCTATAGGAGGAATTTGAGTGAGATGGTGCTCACTGAGCTTGCAGAGAACACCTCAACTGAAAACATTAAGGGACTCAAACATCTCTTTGATGAAATTAAAACGATAGCTTGTAGAAATGCAACAGTCACAGTGGTCAAACCTGGAGTAGATGAACAAAAAGCTCTTAAAGAAAAAGACTTGGAAACTCAAGCTGTCCTCCCAACAAGGACTCACTTGTCTATTCTGGGTGAAAGGAGGAGAAAAGGAGCGTAAAGAAAAAGCAGCAATGAAAAAAGACAGAACTCCTCAAACCCCTATGGATCCTTTGCAATTTTCACCTGCTCTCATGATCTGAAGGTACAGAGAGAAAAGCTTCCCAAGGAATACTGCAGAGATGATGGCTAGATTGGAAGCAGAGCTGACAGCAATGACTACCATTGAAGCTTAATGCAAAACATTTTAGGCTGTCCCTGTTCACAATTTTCAGAGCGAAAGTTTGCCCAAGACACCAAAGTGACATGTGATGTAGCTATTGGAGCTAACGACAGAAGTCCAGAGAAGATATCTGCTCTCCCACATGAGGACCTACAGAATAAGGAGGGTAACAGCTACATGGCTCATGGATTGTGCCTTATCATAGGACTTCCTTCTTCTGTTACCTGGAAAAAATTCCCAGTTTTTCCAAATTCACAATGACAAATCTGTTGAGCAAAGGAAAAGCATTGAAGAAAGTTAAAAATCCTTACCACTGTAATAACTTCCAGGTCCTTTAAATACGTCCGTTCTGTAGCAAGAATCTCCTTCGCTATGAAGTATGCCTTGTCAGCTGGATAGCGCTGAAAGAACACACAGTAATCAACAGGTATGAAAATATAAATGCTCTATTTATCCCTAAGCACAAGCTCAAACCTTACACACATTTCCCCTTGCTGGGTGCAAATGGAGCAGCTGATTCCTAACCGGGCATCTCTGTCTCCAGTACCGTATCCTCGAATACTGACTTTCCTATGAAATGCTATTTATACTTCAAGATTATTAAAAATAATGTCAGTTATATGAACTTCCATTTCAAAATCAAGGGAGCACTTTACAAAAATATGGAAACAGTTATTCCAGATTTCCGAGGTTTTGAACACTTCTCTAATCAAACCGAGTACAGCAGATCCGCACCACAGTTCTCTTCCAAAACTATTCTATTTCCACTCACAGCTTTTACCCAAATCCTTTGAAGATCATAGTAATTCGTTAAGAAAACACAAAAATCAAATGACATCAGTCGTTGGTTGCATGGTTGCTCCAGGGCTGCTATTTAAAGAAAAGAGAAGACAGAATGGACATGGAAGCACAAAGGAATGAAATGGTGAAAACAGATGTTCTGCAGCTGCAACGAACCATGATCAGAGTTAGCCTGAGAGCACATGTTATTAAAAATCACTTAAGTAATATCAAGGAACTAATGGCATTTCAAGCCCAGATGCTGCTCGGTCTCCTTAGCTCACTCTGCTGTGCCGCAGTTTTGTGCCAAATCCTTGCCCGGTGAAAATAAGGCAACAGCAAACCTGTTTGAGTTAGGTAAAAATCTGGCCTTCTCCATCTCTGTCCCTCTTGAGGGTAACACAGCTTCGAAAATTATTTCTTCCTTTTCTTTGTACGTACCAAGGTCATAAAAAATTCTCACTTGAGAGATGCTTTGAGATGCCCTCCAGGCACCAGCACCACAGCTACTCAGTGCTTCTCAATCCTCCATCTCAATATTGCTCATGGAGGAGACATTGCCCTGGTTGCTCAGTAATGTCTCTCTTGAGCCCACCTTAGCCACGCAGAATCCCTGGAGGTGTGTGTCCCCAAATTATTAATTTTGAGAAACTGCCTAGCCTCTTTTCAGGCTATTCCATGCTAGTTACCGTAGTCCCGCACAGCAGCCTCCTCCCTAGGGGTGCCAGAGCACACACTTTGACATACTTCTCTTCACTCCATAGCCATCCTCCTAACTGACCTCATCTTGGCATCAGGTATTTCTTTTTCCTTGGGCTATTTACATGACTGTAGCCTCATAAGCCCTCAAAACGCTGTTGAACCTCAGTGGGCATCCTCCTCAGCCTCTTCCCAACGGATACAACATCATTTTTCTGACCTCCTTGGTGACCGAGGCGACGCAGCTCTTGTATCTCACCGGCTTCCTCCTGCAGCACTTAAACACCCTGTTTATAAACCAACGGAACAACACACGCTAGCTTGACTATAACCTCAGTAGTCTCTTATGTGACATGAGAATTACTGCTAACAGGTTACGTTTCTGTGTAACACAGCTTTGTCCATGCCTCCTCCTGGGCCCTGCACAGGATACTCCAGCGCACAACGCCCGTAAAGGATGAACTTCTATGGAAAAACTAGAGAGTTTCCCAAGGGAAAGCAAAGCTGGGTTATGGGATCAACCGCAGGCTGCGACGAGAGGAGGTCACAGGGAGCCTCATCTCCGTAGCCGTGCAGAGATGACCTGCTGTGAGCTCTGCACAGCATCACTGCACGCATGTGTATCCGTTCTCCTCAGCATCACCTCTCTGCTCTGGGGGCTCCCCGGCAGCCTCCCAGCTCGCCTGGACCTGCCACCATCTCATACCCATTTAAAACAGTTGCTTAAAGAGTTACCCTCAAGCGATGTGTATCATCTAGTGTATTCTTGAGAGCTCTGGAAAGGACCCTGCCTGTCCCCAGTTCACACCTTGTGCTTTGATCCTCGCTCGAGTGCCTTTTCCCCCACTCTCAAAAATATTTTTCTGGATTGCTGCTTCCTTAAAAACTTACAGAGCGCGAAGACGTGCGAAAACACACCGTGCCACAACCTCGCACTTTTCATAGCCTGCAGGGTTCCTTTTTTCATCCCCTTTGAGCACTTCTGCACGTTCCCACTTCGTTCTCCAGCTGACCGTGCTAGCTTGAGCTAGCTTTTCATTTCCCAAGCGTCTTCTCTTCCTTCACAGAATCACAGAATCAACCAGGCTGGAAGAGCCCTCTGGGATCATCGAGTCCAACCATTGCCCTGACACCACCATGGCAACTAGACCAGGGCACTAAGTGCCATGTCCAGGCTTTTCTTAAACCCCTCCAGAGATGGTGACTCCACCACCTCTCTGGGCAGCCCCTTCCAATGGCTAATGACCCTTGCTGAGAAGAAATTCTTCCTGATGTCCAACCTGACCCTCCCCTGGCGAAGCTTGAGGCTGTGTCCTCTTGTCCTATCGCTGGTTGCCCGGGAGAAGAGGCCGACTCCCACTCCACTACAACCTCCCTTCAGGTAGTTTTAGACTGCAATAAGGATCTGCAATCCCACCTGGAAACCTTCAAACACTCACTAGATGGAGTAACACCAGCTCATGTCGAGTGAAGAGCTCTACTCTGAACTTATGAAGGCCAAAGAGAAAGGACTATGAGACTAACAAAGACTTTCCTACCTGCCTTGCACCTAGATCACAATGTCACCAAACTATCAAGTCTGGCAATAAGAAGCCAAATACATAATAATTCCATGCACACTAAAATGCTTCACTTTTCACTTCAAAGACCAGGCTTCAGCAGTGGTAAAAACAACTCTGGGTGGGGGGAAGTCACCAAAAAACCCACACCAAAAAAGCCGAGCTTCTACGCACTTTTCCGCTGGGTTGCTACAACCAACCTCTATTAGGAAAGGAAACGGGGAGAAACCTGCCAGTAAGATGAAAGAAAACCACAGAGACTCAAAGAGTAACAAAAGCCCTTCAGCTTTCTCAAGGTTTCAGCACAGCAACAGGAGCATCACGGCAGCACGGAGCGGAAAGCACACGCTGCAAGAGCCGGAGTTTGCTGAAGAGTTTACACGTGCTCTGATTAACCAGGTGGAATTACAGAGGCATCAGTACCCTTAAACTCCGAGCTCTATTAGCAGAGAGATTTTCAGACAACATTTTTTCTTGTACAACAGATGTGAAGAGGTCCCTTCCAACCTCAACGATTCCATGGTTGCAGACCGTTGTTATTGCCAGCAACCGCTGTGAACGCCTGACAACACGGTGCAGGGGGGAGAAAAAAGAAAATCTGGGTCACACGCTGACATCTGGCCATGTCTGTCACTTTGACAGACCGTGAGGGCACACGAAGCCACTACTTTGATGTCAGTAGGAAGCAGGACATCAGCTTTGCCACACAGACCAGAGGAGCCTTGCTGCACGGAGTACGTAAGGCTCTGGAGAAGCTCCTGGGAGACCTTGGTCAGAATTTGTGGACTACAACCACTTACTTCACCTTTCAGAAAGGCTCCGCAGCGTTCCAGTGTGCAAGAGGATACAGACAGAGATGATGCTCTGGGGCAGAGAGGCTTTGTTCAGTGGTGCTGAAGCCCAGAGCGAGGAGCTGAAGCTCACGTCTCAAGGACTGAAGGTGAAGTGGCCTCCAGAACAAGAACAGTTTGTAATTAGGATTACCCTAGAAAGCCCGGGTGAATCCTGAGCTCTGCGTGGGGGTGAGGAAAGCCCCACATCATCAAACATGCACCTCCCTCGAGCTTGCAGCTTTCTGTGGTGATGCTGGGGGTTCACAGGTAAGGCAACCAGTGCTTGTTGGTGGAAAGAGAGGCGGGGAGGGAGGGAGGGAGGAAGGAAAGGCAAGGCAGGCAGCCTAGGCTAAGGATCAGTACCCAGACATAAGCACATCTTGTAGACCCAAAGTTGTTCCTGCTTTGAGACTTGTTGCACCCACAAAAGTCAGAGGTATTTCTGCCTCGCTCTTTTCAGAAAGCAAGCCTCAAGCTTCTGCAAGGCCAGAGCATTATCCACCTCTCACCAGACAGAAGGGTCATCCATGGAGAGGGCAGCTCCAGTGATACAGCCAGGGGTGTAAGAGGATGCCCAGTGATGCCTGCTGCTGAGAAAGCTGAAGGTGAGGTCAGGTCCTCTACAGCAAAGAGGAGACACCTCAGGACCACTCTAAAGGTCCTATCACGGTTAGAAAGAATGGCTTGGAGGACCAAGTATGGTGAGATGGACCAAGGAGACCCTGGTGAGACTGCGTGTGAAGTAAGGAACCTAAGAAGAACACACCTTATATATTAACAAAAGTGAGCTCTGTGCTACTCTCTACACAGGTAAATGACATTATTTTATAACACATTTTTATTAATGACACACGGGACTTTGCACAGACAGCACAGTCCAGTGAGCTGACACGGGTTAAACACAACACCATTCAGCAAAGACAAGGCCATGTTCAATGTCACCACGGGACACAATTTTTCGTTACTGAATGAGCCAAAGGTAACTGATTTCCAGAATCGACAGCCACCTCCCCCACAGCCTTTCAGGGTACCGCCCTGGCGAGAAGCACCTGGAACAATTCCCTGCTTTGGAGTGTCCTTTCAATAGTCTCAGCACAAAGACAAGGGGTTTTTTTACATTCTAATATAACAGGTACAGTCCAAAAGGTGCCAAGTGCACCGATACTGGTTTATATCAAACACGTATCACCTGTTTCCCCCAAACAGCTCATCTCAGGGAGCCATGTCCTTTAGAATATCTCAAGTTGGAAGGGCCCCATAAGGATCATCGAGTCCAATGCCCTGCTCCTCGCAGAACTACATAAAATTAACCACATGACTAAGAGCATCGTCCAGATGCTCCTTGAGCTCTGACAGGCTCGGTGCCGTGACCACTCCCCTGGGGAGCCGGTTCCAGGGACCGACCACCCCCTCAAGTGAAGAACCTTTTCCCAGTGCCCACTCTGAACTCTTGTTTCTATTCTGGGGTATAAAAGGCAGATTTCGAGCACCGCGCTGGGGCCCTCGGCAGCGGTTCCTGCTAAAACAGCGGGCTGTGGTCCCAGCACAGAATCACAGAATGGTTAAGGGTGGGAAGGGACCTCTGGAGATCACCTAGTCCAACCCCTGCCAAAGCAGGGTCACCCAGAGCACGTTGCACAGGGCCGTGTCCAGGTGGGTTTGAATATCTCCAGAGAAGGAGACTCCCCACCCTCCCTGGGCAGCCTGTGCCAGGGCTCTGGCACCCTCACAGTAAAGAAGTTCCTCCTCATATTCAGATGGAACTTCCCATGTTTCAGTTTGTGCCCGTTGCCCCTTGTCCTGTCACTGGGCATCACTGAGAAGAGTCTGGCCCCATCCCCTTGACACCCGCCCCTAAGGTATCTGTAAGCATTGATAAGATCCCCTCTCAGTCTTCTCTTCTCCAGCTGAACAGCCCCAGCTCCCTCAGCCTCTCCTCATAAGAGAGATGCTCCAGTCCTCTGATCACCAGCAGCAGACACCAAGAAGACCCCTACACCAAGAGGGCAGGGGGACTCCCACCACAACAACCACACAAACAGAGCCGGCCAAACCTTCAGCACTGGTGTTCTCAACACTAACCACCAAATGAATCTGTTCTACCACAAAATATAATGCAATTAACACTCATCAACCACCAAGCACAGCTCCTCACCTAAAACCATCACTTCTCTCCTTACGTAGGTTCCCAGTCGTGTCGTTATCTTACCTTACGTTTCATTTCGTCATCCTCTTCTATCCTGGCGCCGCCAGCATCGCTGAGCACAGGGCTCAGAAGAGGAGATGAACCCTGGCTGGCTGCGTTCAAGTTCACCTGAAACATCGGGTTCAGGCCCAGGGGGCTCTTCAGCGGGAGGGAAGAGAGCTGAGGGTGGTCCGCTGCGAGGCCTGGGTGGGGAGAGAGCGCGAAGATGGGGTGAAAAGGAGAGAAGATGGTTTCCAAGATAGTGCATCTAAGATCATCACCCACTGTTACTGTAAACCATAAGTGCAATCTCACATTATTAAAAAAAAGGCAAAAGAAAAAAAAAAACAAAAGAAAAAAGGCATCTACATCCAAAGACTTCAGTGTGTATCTCAAAGGGAACAGAGTGGTCCCTGCAACCTGGCCGTTACACGGCAGCGCAGTAGGGACAGACACCTTATAACTGCATTTAATGGAGAGGATAAATTGTTCAGTGTCTAGGAAAAAGTACCCAAATCCTGCTGGATTTAGTCGAGTAGCAGCAGGGTTTGCAACATAGGATTATACTGCAGTAACAAGAACATAGCTTTTGATTTTTCCTTTTTAAATAAGAATTACTTTTCAGCCCAGGGAAAAGCTAGGACAAATCATTCCACTGCTCTCCACTCCAGAAAAAAAATCCAGAAGATAAAGCTCATTAAAATCACATTCAGAAATCAGGGAGTCTTCAAAATTGTACCAATGGGAGAGGAAAACATATTGCCATGCCAGAGGTTTCATTCCTGGCTCTTCTTAGTGTACGAACAGAATAATCTACTGATCTCAAAGGAAAACATTCTGCAGCACTGAGCATTACTTGGATGGACACAATCCTCTTGCACAGCAAAACCTGTCTGAAGCAGGGGTAACACGCATTGCTTTGCTTTAGATTATTAATTGCAATCATTTTTTTTATATTATTACTCCATTTGTGGACCCTTTAGAGATCTCTGACATACAAGGCACCACCCCAGTGAACTTAAGCCCATGAACAGCAGCTGCTCCCCCCTCTTTGGCAGGCAGCACGCAGACACCCCTCGGGGGTGCCCAGTGAAAACCACTGTTCACCATCTGCTTTTTGCCACCAAAGGCAACAGACACTCCAATTACTCACACTACGCCCACAAAATTCCCACCTAACCTCGCCTATTTTTTTTTTCCTGCTCTTCCCTATGATAAACCCTCCCCAGCACCGCTCGTGCGTTACGAGCAGAGAGTGAGGGTTAAACCACCCGACCGAAGGCAAACAGAAAAATCGACAGCGAAACCAAAAAACGCCAACTCAGCCATTCCCAGACTACTTGAAAATCATCCCGAAAGGCTTTAAAAAAAAAAAAAAACCCCAAACAAAACCCAGCCCCTGTGGATATCCAGTATCTCTCGACACAGACTCTGGCACACGTGCCAAGTGAGGAGGAGCTGGGAGGTTTTGGAGGCACCGCCGCTCTCCGGCTTGGGAAGCAGAAGCACAGCGAGGTGCCCGGGAGCAGGACAACGGAGCCCAACACGTGTATTTTCACACGGACAAACGCAGGAAGCTAAACAGTGCTGCGCTCCGTCACCTGGAAGAGATTCAGATCGGCGAGGCGGCGGAGTTAACCATTAATACACTAGTCAAGCACAGTCGTTCTGGAGCGGTTTCATGTTTCTGCCTGAGAAAAAGGCATGTTTTTTCCTGTTTTCTGCCTTCTTCGTTCCCACCGCTTTTCATGGCAGCACAGGAAAGCAGCGATGTCCGGCATTCGTTTCACCTCTACGGGGACGGGAGTTTATTGGAAGTTTGCTTTTATGTGTCAGGGACGCTGAAACCACAGCTTAAAAACTAAGAAGCTACAAGCTTACATGGATGAGGAGCTGCTTTAAATTCTTGGAATTTAACACAACGGAGCGACACGTTCCAAAATTTGTAACTTGAATTGCTTCTGGACGGACCAAATGCTCAGATATGAGGGGAGCAAAAGGGATACGACTTGCTACACACAAACTCCCCCGCCTGCCCGTGTCAAGCTAGTTCTAGTTTTTATCACCTCCAACAGAAGAAGCTGGCCATTTAAATTCATTTTAAACACTTGCTCGTTCGTATCTGACAGCAAGAACCCAAAGCCAGAGCGATTTATGAAAGCGAGAGGCACGTTCAGCTCCTCGAGAAACAACAAGTGGCCCCACGATGCAGCAGCACAGACGCACATCGCTGCTTCGGGGCAGGAGGGCCCTTCCCCTGCACGTCATCGATAGCTGCAGCAGGACACCCCGTCACCTCCTGTTTATTTCCCTGGGATGGGAGCAATGAAGAAGTCAGAAGGAGCTGTTAGAGCTGCAACTCGTAACAGGCTGTCAACTTGAACGGCAAACTCTGCAAAGGGACTTTCCGAGGTGACTTCCGAAATCTGTCTTTTTTAGGAAGGACTATAAAACGCCACGGAGCAGCTCGGGTCAGCTTGTGTGCCAACGTTTGTTTAAATGTTGGCTATAAACTCAATACGACGGCGTATCTCGGCTGATGACGTTACAAGCGATTGTCATCCTCGTAATCCCACAACATTTCCCCACCAGGGCAGCACGGGGGGAGCCCCCGATCAAGCAGGTGGGACATACAGCGATTCTCCAAGGAAGGATGGTAAAGGCAGGATCCACGCAGCGGTCGGAGCAGCCGTTGCCGCTTTCAGCAGCTGTTCAACGTAGAAAACTCCTAATGAGGTAGAAATATCGGTGCGAAGATCAAAACGCGTGAACGATTTCCTCCGACATCAAACTCTGGTGCATCGAGGTCTTCCCTGCCCCGCAGGCAGCGGCAGCAGAAGGTGCATCAAAAGGGACTATTCTTTGCGAGGGGTGGCTCCGTGTTCCAACACTCTGCGTGAAGTGGGAATTTGTTCTCCGCATGTAAGTCCTAACACAAAGATCCCAAAGTGGGAAGCCTCGCTGGAAGCAGGAGTCAGGGTTTCCATGCGACGACGTGGGTATTGAACGATGGGCACCAGACCCTCGCAGACACGACTGCGTCCTGTACACCACAAACGTCCGCTTTCACATCTCACACAAATGCACTTAACTCAATGCAAGGTCAAAAATGTGTCGGTTCGGTGTAATATTCCACATACTCAAAGATCTTTAAGAATACTAATACTCCTTAATTACACTATGTAGTTATAACCATGTATCCTTAAGCAAACAAACCCACAGTTTCATAAAAAGACCAACGTGGATATAATTGAAAACAAATTAATTCTAACAGTAAAACATTGCAAAAGCAGTGTAGTTTGCATCAACACAGCTACGGAGGTCAGGGAGGGTGCTAGCCTTATCTTTCACAGCTACTGCGTGATATTGTCAGACTGGTTTATTATTGTTTATGCTGCCTCTTCTTTTGTCCAGGTATGAAAATGAGAGAGCCTCTAATATATAAAACTATGACTTAAGACAAACATTTGTCCAGTCTCCTTTTTACTGAGAGGATCTTCAGTGTAAGCAGACGTGAACGTTCATACTCAAATTTGAAGAAGTATGTTTAGAATATCACACAAAACCAGGCATGAGTTCGTTATGGGATTACAGAAGAACCTTTAAGCCAGCTGCTGTAACCAGGACCTTACCTTGCATTTTCTTCACGAGCACTCGAATCCCATCCCTCTCACTGACATTACAGTTAACATACAATTGTTTGCTTTTTTTTTGTTCAACACACCTGTTTAGTGTCCAATAGCCAAAATCCATTCTTATTTGCCTTGCTAACAGAAATACAGTAGAGATCTTCTCTAACCTGGCAGGCATTTCACAGGGAATACACTTCTTTACCCCCTGCAAACTTCAGAGGCGTTGGTAGTGAAGGCAAATTTTGGAAAACCATCACCCGACGCCAATCAGCAATGCCAGAGAAAGCGAGGAAGAAAGCACGCAGCAGCCAGGTTTTAAGTCTGACTTGTAATTTGCTACATTAGCATAAACCAGCTTTGGTCCCACATTAGGGACGGCAGCAGGCGACGTGCTAGGGAGATGAAACCACTTTCCCCATCAAACTTTGAGAGTAAAAAGAAACCGATAGGTGAAAAATTGCAACTATTTTCTGCAAAAAGGAAAAATTGAGTACAAGGAGGACAACCTGCTAGATTACTTTCTTAACCACAACACTAAATTTTATCTTTTGAACCACCAGGACCCTCTAAATTTCTGTTTGAAATCAGTTGTGTGATGCCTTTAATAAATTACTAAAAGATATCCATATACATGCTAAGACTTTTTTTTCCGGATATAAACCAAGCGAAATTGAAGCATACTTACACAACAGTTAAAGGAGGGGATATTTCATGCCTTTGAACTCCCACAAAAGGAAATGAGGGAGAAAAAAAAAAAGACTTACAATTGTGTATCTGAGTTTTAATTGCAGCTTTAATTTTAGAAGTGCCTCTGGAAAACTGGCATGCTAAACCCCAGCATCTCATTTTTCCGTGTGCCTTCAGAAGCATCTTAGCTGCCACACAGAAAAAGCTTTTGCCTTTCTCCCGCCACCCCCTTGTCAGCACTGTAGACCCTTAGAAGTGCACAGCAAAATTCCCTTTCTTTTGGAAAAATTCTGGTCTATGGGAAAAGTTCAGCTCCAGCAGGAACAGGGAGGTGGATCCAGGTCCGAGGCAGAATCTGGACTAAAACAGATCACTGCGGCCATGGTGACGCTAACTGAAAAGCCAAGAGTTTGATTTTCAGATCTGAAATATCCAATCTAGGATCTGTCGTAGCTTACATTGTCAAGGTCACTGACTTATCTGTTGTTTCAGAGAGAGAGAGAAGCACACAGCTCACAGCTCTCGGCTTTCCTCCCACATTAACACCATTTTAAATGGTGAAAGCTCCCACTAGGGACTAGGCCAGTTTTTTAGAATACAGATTTTGCTATTATACTAATATGGACTAGCTTTTACTAAAAGTTTGAATAGAAGCAGACTTCATTTGGTTTACACTGAGATAACAAGCTTAATAATGAGATAATAAGCTTTTGGCATCACTCTCCAGTTATTTTTCAGAGGCTATTCCCGTTCTTCCATCTAAATCCAATCTCCGCACATAAAGCCAGGTTGGAGTGCAAAGCCTGACAAAAATAAAATGCAAGTACTGGTTCTACCAGCTTTATGCTTGAATGCCTAAAACAATGCAAAGACAAAAACCAGTATCCCAGTAACAAAGAGCATTATTGGATGTACTGAAAGCTATGCGAGGTTCAAATGTTAGCAACTCAACTCCGTCAGAAGGGAGTGCCCCTTGCAGTTCACTTTGTGATGCCCTTTAAAGATGTAACTTTATTATTATTATTACTACTACTATTGCTTCAAACAGATGAGTTTCTTTTCACACTAAAGCCCAGAAGATGACAGGAGCCCGCCCAGAGCCCGCTCCTGCCCAGTGCCCTGCTGAACCCACTGCGTGGCACAGGCCAAGTTGTTATTTCCAGAGTGAAAGTGTCCTGCAAGCTCATGTACCACAGCTGAAATCCTGGAACATTCCCAATCTTCCCTATCTCAAAATATCACAACTAATACATTTTTCGCCTGCAAATCTTCCATTTAAAATAATGAGGGATAGTTGGGAGACAGAGAATCTTGAAAACAAAAATTATCGAAGAGCCTGAAAAAAATATCTAAGTGGCTTTAAAGATTTCTTTCTTACTTCTCCTCAAATGGGTCCAGATCACATTAAACATTGGAGCATCTTTACAGCACTTGGCACGTGCCCCAGTGAAACCCTATGTACCTGTGCAGTTACACCTACATGTGATACCGCAGGACAGCCCTAACGTCGGTCCCGGTTTTACGGTTACATCCAGGATCTGAAACGACCGCCCTTCTTTTGCCACCTGCCCGCCTTGCAAAGGCAAGAAAGAATATGTATCTGTTGTTACAGATTGCAAATGGCACAGTTTTATACTGTCAGTGTTGAACAGAAATCTCTTGATGCTGCACTGACAGCTCTGACGTGCCCGTGCTCCAACTCCGGCTTTGCACAAACCTCTGCAGCATCACCAAAGGAACGATCAGGGTTTCAACCTAAATCATCTATGTCAGGTACGTATTTCCCTGAAGTCTATGTAAAATTGGTTTAACTTTGCAACAAAAATAATCAAAGCAAAGTTAATCAAATTCAGCCCCTGTAATAAAGTGATCTAACACACTACGTTCTAAAATGCCCTCTGAGAAGTCAGAGTCAATCCCGCCCAATAATTCCTCCTTGCTGAAAAGCAAAGTGTCTTGCAGTGGGTGTTTTGTTTTATAACTCAGCAAACATAACAAGGAGAATAATTTTTTAAAAATCCTCACTTCAAACTAGCTGAGAAAGCTGCTCAGTTTACTCCTGCAAGTACTACTTTTTTTCAAGCAAATGTTTACGTGATTCAGGAAAAGAGGATTTCCCCACACATTGGTCAGACTCCTGAAGGAGAACTTTCAACCTAGAAAACACACAACTGCCTCCGTACCCTACGTCTACAATAAAGGATGGGCTTCCAATAAAAACAAATATACAGGAGAGAGTTCAAAGGACACACCCAGTTTAAAATGTCTCCCCAATAAACGTAATTTCTATAATGAAATCTGAACTTTTAGTCCCATTTGTATCTGCACAAAACAGTAATCTGAAAACCTCCCAGCAATAGTTGCCCCAGCTGTGCTCTGCTTTCAACAAAGGTGTGCAGGAGGCAAACTGCCTGGAGAAAGCTGGGAATAAAACTCTAAGATGCCTTGGCCAGGAGAACAAATATTTATTCTATTTCAAACACAAGGGTAATGAAAAATAAAGCTAAAAAGCCCACGTTGTCATTTATATCAAAGTTTTCCTTATTTTATTGCATAAACAATTAAAATTATGAATTAGTACAAATCTGTAGGTTCATAACCGGCAATCTGAACAGACACAAAGATATTAAAAATCCCAACATGTAATTCAAGAAAACATTGACTGTATAAAAGATAAAAGTTCAAGAGATCAATTAAGAAATTCCAGCCCTCTTTGTTTTCTTAACGTAATCCTTTCCTGACAGGAGCAGCACCTATTTAATGGGGGAGTCACTACCCAAGGCCCGGGGACCCCTGGCCGTATCGATACACGGGTGTTTCGTGCTCCCTCCCCGCCCGCGGGGCTGCCACCAGAGCCCCGCGCGTTCCAGCGACAGCAGAACAGTGTGACTTTGGGAAATTTATAGCAACACCTTCCCCACAAACCAGGTTCAATTAACCGTGCTCCAAATTTGAAACCTGCAAAGCTACAGCTCACCCGGGAGGCTAATCCTCCGATAGCCCACGAGCAGATCATAAATTAAGTGGATTTTATGAGATATGTTTGGAACTGGTCTCCCCATATTCACACAGAGTGTGTATATGTATCCCCAAACATATACACACAGCATTTGTGACAAGTGTGATGTTAGATCTATTAAAAACTACAGGTAATGATGACAGCTAAAGGACTACAATGAAAATTGTGTTGTATACTCATTCATTCAATCAATACCAGATAATTATGGCTTAGAACTTTTTGCAAAATGACAATAATGGGAATGACTTACCGACAGGTTTGCACCAAAAAGCATAAAATTATCATGACTTTTATTAGTGTCTCCATGAAATCTTACCAAGATTTGCAACTAAATAAAAACTACCACCACCAAAACAAAACCAACACCAAACCAAAATCAAGCCACCAACCAAAAAAAAAAAAACCAAACCCCTTAAACAAAATCACGTACGACCACAACACAAATATACATCAGAAAAAGGAGATCGATACTTGGTATTATCCAGCAACTCTGAAATTCACTGGAAATTAAAGTGAAAGTTGAGAGCAGATCAATATATCGCCCTATTCCATCCTAAGATAAGATATGATACGTCCTGGGAAATATACAGCACGTATTACTTTAATAATGAATGAGTACTTTAAAATTACAAAGTCTACACACAATAGATAACACAGGCTAGTAAAGTTTACCGACGGTTAATCGGGTGGTGGATAGGTCAGACAATATCCTATGACCTGTGTTTTGTGCAAATTCAAGAGCTCCACTAACCGCATACACAAGCTCAAAAACGTTCTGATGCAGTGCTTTGCATTTAATAAATGTATTTAAGTGTAGGTACGCATACAGGACTACAGGTGCAGATTAAATTACCCACTCAAGG
This sequence comes from Nyctibius grandis, assembly GCF_013368605.1. Taxonomy (NCBI): domain Eukaryota; kingdom Metazoa; phylum Chordata; class Aves; order Nyctibiiformes; family Nyctibiidae; genus Nyctibius; species Nyctibius grandis. Next base: position 5,448,369 of record NC_090689.1, on the reverse strand, counting down.
GTAATTTAAAAGAAATAAAAAGATGCATTTCGTAGCATCTTTTAGTTGCACTGCGATGCGCAAGCTGAGTACCGCAAGGGAGCACAACCCACCAGCCTAACTCATTTTGAAAAGCCTCTAGTACCTTCTACGGCTGCAGGTATCTGCTAAACCAGGAAGACAGAGCAGCGGAAGGCTGGACAGGAGCCCTGCTTCCCCGAGGAGCAGAAGCGATGGCTCCGGCGTGCTCCCTTCACTGACCTGCTGCTGCAACCGCTGGTGGATGCAGAGTCTGGAGCAGGCAACAACCCTGGACCCGTGGTTCTCCGTGCTGGAAAACCACGGCACTAAAACCTGTACGCCAACTAGAATGTCAGTACCTATGTGTGTCCCTCCCAGTCTACCACAGACGGGGGCACAAAGCAAACACGAAGGAACGTACCTGCAGAAGGGTCAGTGGCAGGGGGAGGAGAGGACAGCCACTCACTTGCCATGGACAAGTGAAGGTTTCTACCTAGGCTTTCATGTGCTCCTACCACAGCTCCTCAATGCAACGCTGCCTTCTCAAGGTGAGCGCGCATGGGATACTCAACAGAGATAATCTGATTTTTCCTATGTAATCCCCCTTTTTCTCATGTCATGCAGCTTTCGCTGCTTGGGGTTTGCAAGGGTCCCAGCTCTCTCGGTGAGGTGGCTGGCACCAATTCCACACCTGCCAGTATACTACTCATCTTCTCAAAAAGAAAACTCATGTGCTCAGGTGAAAAAAAAAACAGAAATCAGTACCAGGAACTAAGTTTTAGTAGTGTCACCACTGTAAAAAGAAAGCAAAACAAACCGCAAGGAGTAACACTGAGAGCTTAGCAGCACCGCTGGTACTTGAGACGTAGCCACACCGCACCAAAGTTCACCAATTCCCTTATGCTACCCAAAGACAAACAACAGGGACAGAGAATGGAAAGCCTTTCCTTCGCTCACCTTCTCCTGCCACCTCAGGAGACAGCGGGCGAGAAGAGGATGCCTGGCTCTAAGGCACTAAAGTAACTCACAACCGGTGCTCGAGTTCACTGCGAGGCGCCGAGCCGCCCCGTTCCCATGGAGGCAGGCTGGTTTTCTCTCCATCTCTACTGGAAAGTGAGTCTGAACTTCTCCCTCTGGAGGAAATGATGAAGAACCTTTTCTCACAGCTTTCTTGCTATAATTAAACCCCTACTTATGAAGTAAATTTTCTCCTCTTTTGTGCCTATAGGGGAAACCACAAATAGAGCAGCAGAGCTAAGCATGCAACCATGTCCTCAGAAGCCACGAAGCTTTGAAAATGAGAAAAGCCCAGGAGGAAACCACGACAGCTCTATGCTACCAATTCCCAAGAGCACAGCTATAACTAGCAGGAGCCAGGGGCACCGGCAGCAGCACTGAACTCTCGCACAACCTGCAAGTCCACCACGGCGTGCAACCCCAGCGAGGGACGTCGGCTTGTAGGTGCTGACCGGCATCGTCTTTGCACAAGCATCCCAAAGCCAGGTGCACAGAGGAGCGAGATGATGTGAAGGATCAGTGTTCCTGGTGACACTCCTACCTACAACCTTCAGCTGACCAGCTCCGTGCCCAGGTCAAAGCTCCACCCCATCCCCACCTGCGGCTCCACACATCCTGCTCTAAGCTACAGGACCAAGATCCTAGTCACTCCCATTTGTTTAGAAAACAAAAGGGGCATTACATTAAGACCCTTATTACTTTTAAAAAAAAAATCCCTGAGATTTAAAATTGCCAATAAAAGATCTGCATAGTTGCAAAATACAAGAAGAAAAACATTGAAGACGCCTTGTTGAATTAACTGCATTGCAAGAAAACGTGGCGGCAAGCCCTCTCTCAGGATTGCCCAGCGCATCTATTGAAAACAGGCAGCTTTTTTTTCCTAAGATCTTTTGAAAACCTAGAGAATTTACTTGGATCTATTGCCATCTTAAGCAATTCTAAAACATTTAGCGAGAAGGCTTGTGATTGAGGCATGGAACGTGAAACGGAGGCAGACGTGGTTATATGTAAATAGCTGAATCCTGATGCTTTTTTGAAAAGATCAAAGAAATAAACAGCCTTCCTCTAAACCTTTATCTACGTATGTGTCCCTGACTCTACCACCTGTAAGAGAGTTTGCAGATAGAAGGCTTTTTTCTGTTTTTCTTTTTTAAGTTACGTACTGTAGCTTGTTGTGGGAAGGACATCAGACAAACCACCTAAAAACATACTTAAAGGTCTGGCCACAACTGAAGACCTCCTCCAAGTGCCTATTTAGAAATGTCACACGACACATCCACGACAGCATCTCCACAGGTATGAATAAAGTCACACGAAGAGCCAGAACATACATTCAACAGAAAAAAAAGAAAAAAAAAAAAACGTATAGCACTTACAAACAAAAAAGAGCGATCAAACTGCTGTACATTCCTGTAGGTCCAGACTAATACTTTGTTCTAAACGTGCTTTGATTTTCTGTGCCACTGGCGAAGGCGACAGGTTTCTCATGGAACAACAGTGATTCCACTCAAACACAGTAACCACAACGTAAAAGCAAGTGCTGTGAAGAATAATCATACCTTGGTAAAAACTAAACTAGAAGAAACGGAGGTTTTTACCTCCTCGTGTTCTACCATACCTTGAGAGGCATTCCCTTGAAGTTATAGTTATCAGAATTTTGAGAAATAATAGTATTTTTAAAATGTTAGAGTAAAGAATGCAGGTCTTTTAACGCTATATGGAGACCACATTATAAAACTGATATTAATAATATCGAGCATAAAGTTACGTGTGTAACCGTAAGCTGCCTGTTTTGGAGGCATTGGTTGTACTAGTACTGCACTCTCTCCTTCTGGGAACTGCAAAGGACTCAAACCTGGGCAACGAGGAACCCCAAACCCAAGTGGCTGAGGGAGATGATGCTTTCCATCACAAGGTTTTGGTCAGGTGTTAAGTATTTCACATTCGTGCTCATACAAAAGCAAAACACTCTAAAAAATGCTGAAGCTGAAGCTGAGAATTTCACCCCCCCAGCACATCAGGTTGGCAGACAAGAAGGATGTTTCACAACTTCTACTGTTTCACCTCAATAAATGTTGCTAAATTAGATGTGACCAGTTCAGTAACTGTCTTTTCAACTCCGCTTTTAAACTCACAGATCAAGTCTCACGTCAAAGTCACCAGACTAAAAAAATTTATAAAAGCAGTGAAGCTCTAACTGTTGTCTCCAGTATTCACTCCTCCTAACACCTCAATTTCTTACAAAGATTAAGGTATTTTTCTGAACACAGTTCATATTTTAAAGAAAATTATTGACGCTATCACCAGGTTTACCATCACCTGTCTTCCACAGATAAAGGCCATTTTTATGAATTAATTTGTAAGGATTTTTATGCAGAGTGGTTAAATAAAGAAAAAGGTGAGACGAAATGCAATGGGGATTAAGTGCTTTTAGAGTCTATGCATAGATCTCCAAACTGCTACGAAGCAGAAGGCTCCTTGTTTGTTGCTGGCCTGCTGAAGGCACTCAGAAGTCAGAAAACACAATGATTGTCTTCACAAGAAGTTTTGGCAACTGCTATTTTCACTTGATTGTGTACACCTTCCCTCTTCTGAATTACCACGTAGGTTATTTATTCTTCGAACTATACCACAGACATGTTGCATAGGTTGATATTTTATAACTTTCCTTCATAGCTGATTTGAAGATTGTCCATTTTTTTGATTGTGGAAACAAAAAAAAAGAACCCAAAATGAGGACTCTCACTGCAGCACAGGAAAATGAGCTCCTGGATGCGGCTGCTTGTTAACAAGCATGTGCAAAAGTGACTGTTGCATTCGGGTGTTGGACTCGTATAGATATGGTTATAGACAAAGAAATCCTTCAATATCTTCTAATTTGTGATGTCTGCATGAGCCAGCTGACGATACTTAATTTCTCCAAAATCAGTGGTTTTTCCTAAATGCAGTATTTTGTGAACATTGTAGCCTATTATAACACATTCTGGATGCAGTGTGACGCATATAATGCAGCACCAAAGCTAGGATGCTTTGAGGGAAACAGAAGAGATACAAGATAAAAAAAATAAGACCAACTATGTTATGTGATTTAAAATGCAGCCACTGGAGTAGAGTTTTCTTGCTTAAAATGACTGGCATCACGCACCCTTTTGGCTTCTAAGCCTGAACACCACAGAGGGATCCAGCACAAAAATCACGAATCAATCAGTTGATATGTGCCTTCTCTGTCCAGTCTTCTTGCGTGAGATTTTTTAAATTATTCTGAAAGTCAAAAGCAAAATTTTCACCGGTGGCTTGAGCAAAAGGGTTACTAAAGAAAAGGTTCACATCCAGCGGCGCAGCAGTTTCGGAGTCCCAGGAGTCCGTGTCCGTGCTGCTCGACTCCTCCGTGGTGGTAGGCGGACAGCTCAGCTGTTCCAGCTGGTCAATGATGTCCGTGAACTGAAAGGCTGAGCTGGACTCGGAGCGGACCGAGCAGGCAGGGAAGTTCACCATAGAGCTGGCCTCCGAGTGGTTCGTGGAGCTGTACGTGTGCAGGGAGGACGTGCCGTTCAGCGGCAGATTATTGAGGGAGCTGCTCTCGGAGCGGTTGTTGATGAGCGAACTTGTTTCAGACGGGCTCAGGAGGCTTTGCATTCTACTAGCTTGGGCCTTCACCTCAAACAGCTCCGAGGTATCTGATGGTCTCTCATTGCCATTGAAATCACTCCCTTCTTCAAATTCAAACTCATCTTCCATATTCATATCCACCGCTTCAGTCGAGTACCTGTCAGGGCTTGACTGAGAAGAGGCTGTATTTTGCTGAAGGGCATCTGTAGTTAAGCCGGGTGACTCTGACACACACTTAGAAAAATCAGAGCCCTTTAACTCTAAACCACTGTACACGTATGAAAACGCCTCAGAGCCCCCAGCAAAAAAGGAAATTTCTGCTGGGTCGTCATCAATAAATTCCTCGGACACCTGTAACTGCGAATTTGTCAACGTGAAAAGAGGGGCACCCCGACTGCCAGGCTGATGCTCTTGTTCAGCAACAAACACACCTGCGGTAAAGTCATCCTCATCATTGTCATTTTGACAAACAGCGACCCTGCTCTCCTTACTACTCTTCTCTACGTCTACACCTAAACCGCGACCACTCTCACCAACAGGACAAGCAGGGTTACAGTTTCCTGCAACACTACCAAACCCAACACCTTGGAGCATGGGAGATCCAGGCTGCTGCATCAGTTTCCTCCCCGCTTCTTCCGCTGGCGCTGCAGGGTTTTTTTCTGGAATCCTCGGGTACGGCGCGCGGGGCTCCGGAGAGGAAGGGCTGGTTTCCACAAAGATGGGCAGGACAGGAGGAGGAGTGGCCGATGAGCGAACTGAGTGGAAGGGGGCAGCTGCTGAGGCAGGAGACCCTGGGGTTCTCAAGCCCTCAGTGAATGGGACACTCTAAAAGGGAAAAAAAAGAAGTAGAAACACAACAGATAAGAAGATTTTTACAATACATAAAAACAAATGCAACATCCAGTTCCTGATGCAGAAGGAATACGTGCTTCAAAAGAGCTCACTTTACAGCCAACAAAACATTGCATACAGAAACAGATCCCGTTCTGATAACTGGATGGAAAATTAAATCCATGTATTTTATAGCCTCTGCTGAAGGAGCATCCACAAGGACAAGGAACAAAACGACAGCGAAATCCTGCGATGCTTCCTGAACCTCCCGCACGTAAAGCCAGTGCACTCAGCGAAACACTTGTTTCTTGACACTGATTGTAGAAGGGGTCTATGCAGTGAGCTCGAGACTTCCACGGAAAGCAGTCAGATAGTACCTGAAGACAAACTAATCCTCTGAAATAGTAACATACTAGGAAGTACGACATTTTCTTTTCAGTGGAAAATATTACTCACTTTAGATTCCCTGGGCTACAACTATCAGAACTGATACCGCTCGCAAAAAGAAGGGAAAAAAATTGCATCAGGGACAAAGATCAAACAGTGAAAGAGATTCCAGACAAACAGTTCACTGAGGTCACCCTTCCTTTGCCGTCCCCTGGGAAAGCTGGCTGTCAGCTTCCCCGACTGCAGCATCGAGCGTGCTGCACAACTGACCTGTCTGGGCACGTCGGCGTTCGAGGCGCGAGTGGACGCTCGGGCTTTGCTGTGCCTCCTGCAGGACAGAGAGCAGCCTGTGAGTTCTCGAGACATGGGTCAGCCTTCTCCCTTCCCCATTCAGCTATTTCCACTCTAGTAGCCAACAGAAACATCTGCAGCTGTACTGCATTATGTTTTGTTAATAACTAATTCAAGATTTTAGAAGTCACAAGAGTTGTAAACTAAACGATGCAGGAGTAAATGGAGAGAAAATGGAATGAGGAGAGATCTAGATCATTCATACCACTGAAGGAGAGCTCGAGAGCAAATTGTGGCAGAAAACTAGACTAAATAGCACACCCAGTTTAACTTCTTCATCAGCAGTATAAACATCTACAAATGAATGGCTTCAAAACCAGAATGAGTTAATCTGTAACAATTGTACAAACAACTTATAAATCAGTCAACCCTATAATTTACAGCATATTCTATATGTTACACCCCAAAAAGTGGTATCCTGCATCACACTCATGGTTAGATTCATTCAATAATTTACCAGAAAATCAATCTTTCATACAGAAAAGGAGCTCAACTGGAGCCCAAGACATTAAAAATATTTATTAATAGCAGATTAATGCAAACATCTTAAAATTTCTATTAAGTTCCTATAATCTTTCAGACGAAAGACTATGAAGAGTTTCCCAGATGTAGGCAGGATGGTTTCATAGTCAATTAAGTAAATGACAATTTTATAATGAAAATACACATTATTCATTTATTGATATGTTTAGAATTGAGTGCATATTTAAGGCCACACTTGCAGATCCCAGGTTCAGATGTGCCCTGCCACTGGCTACTTGCACAGCTACCGTGACATACAGACAAGTCCTCATGAATTTCAGTGAATTTTCAAAACATACTGAACTTTTAGACAGACATTAAAATGCAATACTGAAGCTTTCCTAAGCTTCTTTACATCCTCACAAAATTATCAATTGTTTTAATTTAGTTCAGCCACCTTAAATTTGAGGTCGACCTCATTAACTGAGAAGCCAGCAAATAACCATGCCTCCAAATATCATTTAGAAACACTGAAATTTAGGAAATAAGGGCACTGCGGATGACTCAACAACATTTCACCTTACAAAAGTGCTTGCACTTACCTTTCATACGGGGTTTTCTTCATCCCACTGTCCTTAATATAATCCACTAGTTGCTTCTGTGTTCGTCCACTGTGAACCCACAAAAGGACAAACGTTATGGAACGCAGCGGATGAGTATTACAGCTGGAATGACTTTAGAAAACTTTTCCCTTTTGATCTCATTTTCTAAGAGAGAAGGAATTAGCTTTAATAAATCTGTTCTGTTTCTCCCTACCTGTATCTGAATGATGACCCTCTGGTGAAGAACACTGCTTTAGCCTTTGGCTTTGGCTGATCAAAGAGCCTGAAGAACGTGTGATATTCAACACAGATTTTCCAGAAGTTTTTACACTCATCCCTACTTCCCAAAAGAAACTCCAATGTATCCTGATACGGGCCCTGGGAATAAAACACAAAAGCTAAGTAGCACATAAAATGGCAAAGGAAGAGAAAAGGAGAGTACAAATAGGTGCCAAAACAAAGGCTGAAGTCCAGTGAGATGCAGTATTTTGCTAAGTCACTGCTCCTATGCCTTAAAGCAATGGAAGTGATTTTGAACACAGTTTAAATCATTTAATAGCTTTCAAAAATATCTGTTTACATTGAAACTGTAAAAACTGTTTAAAATGCACTTGACTTTAGAAACATGCCCAATACAACCCATGGATCACGGATAATATGGATCATAAAGTTAGTAATTTGAAAGAAATTAAAATATCTAAGTGAAATAGTAACGATTTTAAAATAGTTTTTCCTTAGAAGTCCTGATGCTTGTCTTACTTGCTGAGATTTAGATGAGACTGAAAAATACTACTAAGCATGCAGTGTGTCCTGCTTCAGGTTTCCTTGACATGCACAACTACAGCATGTCCAAACATTTTTTTTCCCCATTTTAATACAATCCTATGTTAAACATAATCCATCCATCCAGTGTGGAAGCAGCAACTTCAATGACATCTGCAATCAAAGCATCTACTGTAAACCAGCCAAACAAAAAAAATAACACTTCTGCTGTACAGACATACAGACAAGATAAGGCTGTAGCAAGAGTAATCACACAGTCCTTAAAATTAAGCTCCAATTATATAATCTCAGCCACTTATTCTTTCCTGAGAAAGATTTTTACTTGAATGATGAAGCCAAGCCTACCGCACTGAAGTTGTTTTATAAAATTACAAACTCTAGAATTTTGCATAATAAAATTAAGTATACATATTTTTTTCCAACACTGACCAGCCCACTATTACAGGAAAACTTGCACAGACCTCTGGGTGGAGTTTAATAAGGAATCTTTTCCTCTTGAAGCTTAGTTTACGGACCTTCGACCAGTTGAAGGTATTGATTTTCGTGTTACCCTGAATTGAAATGATAACAGTCAAAAGGTGGCAAAAGTTTCAGCAGTAAGAGCAGCAAACAAAATTCTGTGGCGAGCATATAGCCATGTGCACGTACATACACACCACCCCCCCAACCCATTCTGTTGGGTTTTTATTCCTGGTGACAATATTCCCTTAAACAACTTTATCTTTCAGTACAGGGGTAGACACAAGTGTGCGATGTCTGTCTGTCTCCGCGCAGACGCCAGACAACGGAATGAAAACCTAGAAATCCAGACGGGAAACCAACGTTTCAACCCCATCAATATTCAGGAGACTTTATGGCACGAGCAAGAGGAGGGTTTCATTTTATTTAACACGCTTTCCTTTTCCTCTGAACAGAGCTCCAGGCACGTCCCTCCAAGCTGATTTTTCCCATTTTTCTAATTCAGCAGTACAATACAGCGAGGAGTACCTGCCACACGGGCGCGAGGAATCCTGCCAAGCTCTCTCGCTCACAAATCCCGCTTATTTGGCTAAAACCTGGGCTAAACCCAGGCTCTGCCTTCACCCTGCATCAGCCCTCCCCTCCTCATACCTCTGCCTCCCAAAGCCTCGGGGAAGGACCCCGTCAGCACTCGCTACCGCAGCAATTCTCCTGTCGCCCTCTATGAGCAAAGGGAGATGAAAAATGGTACTTCAAGAGAAAGACCCAAATGAGTGGAAATGATGGAAATCTCAGGGGCTGGGAGACCAGTGAGGGGGGCTGAGAGGAACTGCAGGACTGCTGGGCTGATGAATCTCTGAAGAGAAGCTGCCCCGCAGTAACAAAAGAACAGGTAAGACATAAGATGAACGGAAAATGAGCGCAGAGATGGAAGTATTGTGGTAGGTCGGCTGCCTGCGTGTTTTGAGGGGAGGAAAAGAGCATCATCGCGTTCATTAACAGAACTCTGAGCGTCAAGTCGCTTGTTTAATACGACAAAAGTAGTAACTCTAATTGGTCCAATCACTTCAATGAAACAGCACTTCTATACACTAAGAGCAATGTTATCCCAGCAAAAATGCACTGTCACATTAAAACCAGGGAAACTGGACCAAAATTCCAGGATACGTGGCTGTACCAAATGAATTGATGATTTTCTCTGTCCACATACATAACTTTCACACAACAAAAACCCTTCTGCTTTGGTGTCACTGGTTGTTTTGTGGGTTTTGATGCTCTTCTCTCTGCACCACCAAGGGCAAACTGCACCAAACAATATTTTGGGGGCTTAAATGACACTGCCTTGACCACAAAAACGTGCTAAGTTTTCAAATCATCAGAGAAACCTGAAGTTAAAGTGAGAGACTTACTCCCAAGACGTGCTAACAGAAAGACAGACGCACGTACCCTTCTCCCCACCTCACCTGGAACACCAGCACCCCCATGTGTGACACAGCCAGGTTAATCTTGGTGCCCTCGCGGTCGGAGGCAAGGTGAAATCTGATGCCGTACATCTCCAGCTTCCGAGCAATTTCAAGCACTTGGAAGTCTGATTCAGCAGGAGTTTGACCCCTAGAGTGAAGAAGAAAAATGAAGTTTTAAGAACAACCTGATTCTACAACGTTGCCAACACGGCTAACGCAGTTAAGTCTGGCACTAAACGAGAATTTTCTGTTTCACCTACTTGGGCAGTTTCACTCTGAGTGAAGTATTGCACTGAAACGTTTGTAACAGGAGCAATATGCAATGGCAGATGACCAACCTAAAATGCATCCCACAGACACAAACATTAACCAGCTCAGAGCTTTTTCAGTTTAGAAACAATCAAGTTGAACAAACCAGAACTCAATCCACCACGCTCCTTCCTCTGCTTGCCTGTATACACGTTAATACTAACCAGATAAACAGCAAGAGATGAAAGAGCTGCACTGCCACGACAGACACAAAGCAAATACTGCAACAGAACAACCCACTTTGGGTAGGGTTTTGGGACTACATCGTAATTACTACGCTAGTACTATCGGGTGCAATGCATTCACCCAGTCTTTGGCTATTCATGCTAGATTCAAGCCCATCTGTTGTACGGCAGGAGAAAGACGAATGGGAGGTCAAAAGCCTAAAGAATAACATGAACGGGCTGCCCAGGGAGGTGGTGGAGTCACCATCTCTGGAGGGTTTTAAGAAAAGCCTGGACATGGCACTTAGTGCCCTGGTCTAGTTGCCATGGTGGTGTCAGGGCAAGGGTTGGACTCGATGAGCCCAGAGGCCTCTTCCAACCTCATTGATTCTGGGATTCTGTATGATTTCCTCCCCGCCAAGGAATCCAGAGAAGGATTTTAAATATGGTTTTTGAAGTACCATCTGCTGTTGAAATGACTTTGAAAACAGGAGAAAGACGTACACACACGGAGCATCGCCTTTTTGAGCGTGCACAAAGCCCAAGCAAGCAATACAGAGACTATGACAGCCTCGGGCACGCACCACTCACACGTTCAGCCTTCACTTCCTTCTCCGCAAGTTTGCTGGAGTCAAACAACTGACATTTTGTTTTCCTGCATGACAAAACGGTCCTGTATCTCCTTTTTTTTCCTCCCCCTCTCCGCCTGTTTCTCCACGAGGGGGAGTTTACTGGATTACAGAGCATTTTTTGGCTGGCTCTCGGGAACAGGAGGGGTGGCTGCAGATCCTCAGTGGAGCCACTGCAGAGAAGAGAGAGCCCACGGAGCAGGAGAGGTGCAGGGCTGAAACACCTCTGGCCCAGGACACAGAAGGCAGCGCAGAGCTCTCGTGCCACCAAGACACAAGAGGGCCAAGACCCCAAAATATGGACCACTCCAAAACATGGACCACCCCAAAGTATATAATTTCCCAAGCCTTGAGACGATCTAGTGAAGCACCGGTACTTGTATGGACGAGACGTTTTCCCTACAAGTCCAAACTGTCTCTGTCAGTTCGGGGGTGCTGACAGGGGGTTTGGGATACTCCGAGAACAAGCAAAGGGTGCTGTGGAAATGAAGGAGTTCTTGCTCCTGAACGTGCCCCAGTTAACGCTGCAAAGCCAGAAAGTCCTTACTACAAACACCAGCCTGTCGCCTAAGGTAGTCTCTGAGCTAAAGACACCCCACTACTACCCAGTTTTAGGCATAAATATGGTCCAGAACTAGCTAAGGCAGGAGACCCTGCTCCTGTGCTAACTCCACGGAAACACGAGCAGTACAGGAGCTGCCAGGGCACTAGGACCGGTGAGGTGGCTTCAGTCACAGCTGTATAAAGTGACCCCTGCACTGGAAATTATTGGAAATAATAAATATTACGCTACTTCCAGGCAAGTGCCGCACGAGCCACCTGCGCTAGTGCATGGATTGAATTGTTCCTGCAACGTGCAAGTTCACTAGGATAAACGTAATGGTACAAGGAAGACATAGGAGATAAAAATGTATTATTATTCTATTTACAACCAACTAGTACTGAAACCAGATCAAATTCCTGCACACACAGTTAAAGACAAATTTTAAAAATCCAAGAAGTGGCCTTCTTTCCATAAATCCGTATTTCACTTCATTAAAACAGATGACAAACTATTTGCAGCATGATCTATTTTCGTGTACTATGTAGTGCCAACCACAACATTGGTACTAAATAAATTCTCCTGCTACCCTGACTTGCCTTTCTAGGCATGCTCCTTAAAAATAACTCCTTCCACCTACCTGTGGTCATGTTTTAAATTCAACATTTTGCTCCATATAGATTTCCTTTAAATATAAATTGAGAATAATAAAGTGAATGATCATTATATTTGAACTTATCAGAAACAGGGATGACAACAATGAATATTAACTGCATGTAGGTACTGTCTCTACAATTCAGAGTGCAATTATGAAACTTATTTAGCATGCTAACATTTTAAAAACCAAAGTTGTTAGAAGAAATAATGCTGCTTTGATTCTTAGTAAAATGCTCCTTAGACTAACACACACACATACACAAAATGCACTGAGAAAGGCAGGCTGAATGCACATACATTGACGACAGGATTTCAACTGTATTCTATTGCCTTATTCATTCTGGAGTGGAAAAAAAAATAATCTAAACCACTGCAACAGGAAATCCAAAATTTATTTTGCCAACTGCAGCAAGCGGGGATGCAGTGAAGTTCCTAACTTCACAAGATCAGTCCATATCCCAACGTTACCCAGACGTCAGTATTATATGATTGTGTATTTATAAAGTGATTGTAAAGAACAAACACAGAGGAACAAAAATCTGATTTCAAATGGAAAAAGAAATGCCAAACTACACAGCGAGTCTTGTAGCTGCATTTCTGCCAGTGTTACCACATGTACCAGTTACGTCTCAGAGCTTAAACTGGTAAAGCAGATTTCTCTTCCCCTTACTGAGATGAGTAATGCTGGAATAAGTGATTTTATACTGGTTTTAAGTGTTACCAGTATTTCTTCCTTAACCATGCCAAAACAGCTGAAGTACCACGGTTCCTCTTTATTAAACACATACAAGACAAAAAAAGGTAGATCATAAATATTAATTTTGGCCACAGCTTCCTGAGTTACCCTCTAAGAGCACTGTGTGTGACTCCCACCCACACTAATTCCTGCTATAATTCTTCTGAATAGAGCGACATTAAGAATGAAAGTGGTGCTTTGTCTTTAAGGAGGATGCTGAGGATGCTGGAGGTTGGGGAGGGGGGTTGGAAGGGAAACAAAAATTAGGATGAAATGGCAACTAGAAAACTGGAGCTATATAGTGCTAAAAATTCTTCGTGAATCAGTGTAACTGATGCAGAACCACTGACAGCTATTTTACATCCCATTAGGAACGATCCAAAGCACAGCGCACCTCAGAAAGAATAAAAAAATAATAATAATTGTAAGTGTTCTCCTGCACACAACCTGCCTGTGCCTACCGCAGAGGGAAGAGCTTGAGCAGGGCAAGCCGGGAGCGATGCCGCGCAGCTCACGCTGCCCCACACGCTGCTACGGACGGGCAGCGGTTTCAGGGTAACCACCTCAGATGTTGGCTGCAGGCTGTTTTCAGGCTGGGCCGTGCTGCTTAATCTGGTCTAATTTTGTTCATCCATTAAGTAGATAAATCTACTTAATCTTCCCCAGGCCAATGGACAGCAGACTATCATCTATTACAAGTATTTTCCAGCAAAACCTGCTGTCAGTGCAATAGGTTTTAGTGTAAAGGTTCCTTACATATTGCTAATGTGTTATAATATTCATGTGGCAACTGGGGCAATCGATTCAAAATAAATGCTGTTAAATACTAGGTGATTTACAGAGCATTTACAACCAGTGATTAATATAGAATTTTAAAGATGAAGTGTCAAAACGCTGCACGTGTAGAAATCGTTTAGACTACGTAGCAACCTAAAGTTATAGTTTTTCTAATTTATAAACAATTTAAAGAATTTAAATCATGGACAACTATGCTAATGAGTTGTGAAAGGACATGAGGGATAACAGCAAACGTAAATATAAATCCATCAAATCTTCTATTTCTTTCCTGATTTATGTACATACACACAAACAAAAAAGCCACAGCCACCTGAACACAAGCAAATCATGTTACGTTTAATTCTGGACTACACTCACCCTGCAACAACTATTCTACTCACACTACTTGCAGGAAGGCAGTAAACATTGTATTTTGAGTGTCCAGGCGCCAGGATTTAACTGCACCACTACCAATACACCATCTTCAAAATATAAACATCTTTTTTAATAAACTATAGAAATAAAATAAGTTAATTCAGGCTCTTGCTGAAGCAACTAAGTAATGTGCTATACCAAAAATAAAACTCTTCCTGTTCACTGTTACTACATTTGCAAAGTTAAATATACAAACCGTATTTCTATATTTGTGAAAGTAAAAGAAAGTTTTTGTAAAAGTGAAAGAAAAAAAATTAAGGGACATTTAATAGGAAATAAGCTTTCAATTCCCATCTTTCTGAATACAACATTCTCAATGTATTTTCTTTTGATACAGAACGGTTTGGATACACAGATTCTGTTTCATTCAGCTGTATGTTCTTCTACCACTTCTAACAGCTACGACGAAGCAATTAAAAAAACCCAATCAAACCACAACTTTCTAAGGTGAAGAGACACTCCATGGCGTTATCCAAAGAGGCTGGGCACCCTCTGCAAAGGCACACGCACCCTCCTGCTCCCCCAGCTCACGCACGGCGCTGAAGGGGTCCTGCTGCAAAGCCAAATTGATGCTCCCGGTTTGATATGACGCAGAACCCCCCTGTAAACTGGTGTGTGAGTAAGTGAGTTGAAGGCAAAGCAAGGGCTGCAAGGAAGGAAACTGAGGCAGAAAGCTGATGCAGCAGCGATCTGGAGATGAGCCATCCCGCCAGAAACAGGGTTATTTTCCTGGAGGCTTTGTTTGTGTGCGAGGTCTCTGTCAAAAGCAATCATCAGCGGAAGAAAATAGCAGGCTGATAAAGGTAAGTGGGGGAATAATAAGGTCAGCGGAAGGAAATAAAAATGAAAATAAAATGCAAAAATAAAAACGACGCACAAGGATGAGGAGAGAGAGAAGCGTTTTGTCCGTTTAACCGCACTGCGCATCGCCAGGAAGGAGGTGAACGGCCAAGGTCTGTGCTCCCGCTGGCTCCTTGGAACAGAAATGAGGGAAAATGTGTCTAAACTCTGAGAAAACATGGGACCTTCACAACTCCTGCTAAAAATGGAGAAGGGTGGCCAATACTCCCTGGGTAAGGGAAGAGAGAAGAGACATGCAAGGAAGTCACAGCTATTTTTAGGATTGCAGTGCCTCCAAAATTAAATCTCTTTAACAAAAATTTTTCCAAAGGCGCAGGGGGATTTAAAACATGTCCAAGGTACTCAGGTATTGCTAACGTTCAATTGTAACCTTTTCTAACATGCCTCAGTTTTTAATCTTGCCGTGGTTTGAGCGTACACTTGTAAAACGTTGCTTTAAAATAAGATTTGCAATCGTTTTAATAATATGGCTGTATTAGATGCAATTCTCATTAAACTAATTAAAAGTACACTTATGAAGCAAGGAATCTTTTCCTGTTAACCTTCCTCTGACTTCTTCCTGACCAGCAAAAATACAAACTTTCCTTACTGTAATGTCTGATTAGGAGGAAGTTGTTTGAAAAAAGCTCAAACCTAATTAATAAAATTACCAGTCCCTAACCCACTCAGAAGACACTCACGACCTTTCCATCAAGAAAAGTAAACCAAGAAAATTCCCCGCAAGCAGAAGCAGCTCAATGGGATGCAGGTACGTGATTAACAAAGGGCCGTTCTGTGCGTGGTCTGGGTGTACTTGTCCCAGAACTACAAAATCACACATTTCATCTCAAACTTGAAAGCCACCAGCCGATACGGCGTGATGTCAGCAAACCCTTTCACGAAGCCATTTGTAGCTTTAGACCCCACAGCGTCCTGCAGCAGTAACTTTCACAATGTCATTACGAGTTGTATGAAAAGGATGTTCCTCCCTTTTCTTTTCAGTTGCTTTGAAGTTACTGCCTAATTGTTTCAGCACTTTTCTTTTGACATGAACAAAATAATGAAATATTTCTGTGCAATTAAGGCTTTCCCTCCCTCAGCTACCTTCTCCCAAGGTGAAGAATCCTAGCATACATTTTAATTTACTTCAAGATTACTTCAAATTACTTCAAAACAACATTTAGTTTGCTCTTTCATCATTTCCACACACACCTCAAAGGTTCAAAAGCAGAAAAAAAGTATCAAACACCTACAATCACAGAATCGTTTTGGTTGGAAAGGACCTTCATGATCATCGAGTCCAACCATTAACCCAGCACTGCCAAGGCCACCACTAATCCATGGCCCTCAGCACCACATCTACACGGCTTTTAAATCCCTCCAGGGATGGGAACTCCACCACTGCCCTGGGCAGCCTGTGCCAGTGCTTGACAACCCTTTTGGTGAAGATATTTTCCCTGATCTCCAACCTAAACCTCCCCTGGCACAACTTGAGGCCGTTTCCTCTCGTCCTGTCACTTGTTACCTGGGAGAAGAGACCGACCCCACCCCGCTACACCCTCCTTTCAGGCAGTCGTAGAGAGCGATAAAAAGACCTTATTTCATCAAGAATCAACAAAGCTGAAATTCCATCAGTACCAATAATTTCAGTACAACTGAAAATGAGTGATCATAAAAAGCAAATAGGTAATTACTGAAATTCTCAGGAACTTATTTTCTAATAGTACAGGATGTGTCTTAGCCTTAAACACAGATGCTGCCCTGAAAAACCTCCTTGTTCTGGCTTAAAAGTCAGTCAGCAATAATCCCCGCGTTTACCCACACAGAGCAAAAGGAAAATCTAAATTTCTAATATAGTATTTGGATTATAACACATAACCACGCACAATGAAGTGTGCTGTGGATATTCACAACTAATAAAAGCACTTCAAATTGCTAAATCCCAATACGCAAGGTCTCAAAAATTACAGAAAAGAAAGACCTATGGGATGAAATCAAAACTCTATCATCATTTTATCAAACACCTTCTCTTGATTTAACCTGTTGACTCCAAGACCTGCACAAGCAAGGTTAGGACCGTTATGGCAGGTAGTAGTCTGAAAATTCCCAGCGATATTAACATTGCGTGCTGTGGCAAATACAGATCGTGCACTGCAAACCCCGATCTTCTGAGCAGTACTTTGGTCACAACAGAGCCTCCCTGTAGGTTGACTAGATAGATGGGCCGAGACCAACGGCATGAGGTTCAACAAGAACAAGTGCCGGGTCTGACACTTCGGCCACAACAACCCCCTGCAGCGCTACAGGCTGGGGGAAGAGTGGTTAGAAAGCAGCCGGGTGGAAAGAGACCTGGGGGTGCTGATCGACAGCCGGCTAAACATGAGGCAGCAGTGTGCCCAGGTGGCCAAGAAGGCCAATGGCATCCTGGCCTCTATTAGGAATAGTGTAGCCAGCCGGTCTGGGGAAGGGATCGTGCCTCTGTACTGGGCACTGGTGAGGCTGTACCTTGAATCCTGTGTCCAGTTCTGGGCCCCGCACTTCAAGAGAGATGTTGAGGTGTTGGAGCGAGTCCAGAGGAGGGCGACCAAGCTGGTGAAGGGTCTGGAGGGTCTGACCTTCGAGGAATGGCTGAGGGAGCTGGGGTTGTTTAGCCTGGAGAAGAGGAGGCTCAGAGGTGACCTTAGTGCAGTCTACAACTACCTGAAGGGAGGTTGTAGTGAAGTGGGAGTCGGCCTCTTCTCTCAGGCAACTAGCAATAGGACAAGAGGACACAGCCTCAAGCTTGGCCAGGGGAGGTTCAGCTTGGACATCAGGAAGAATTTCTTCTCAGCAAGGGTCATTAGCCATTGGAAGGGGCTGCCCAGGGAGGTGGTGGAGTCACCATCTCTGGAGGGGTTTAAGAAAAGCCTGGACATGGCACTTAGTGCCCTGGTCTAGTTGACATGGTGGTGTCAGGGCAATGGTTGGACTCGATGATCCCAGAGGGCTCCTCCAACCTGGTTGATTCTGTGATTCTGTGACTTCTCTTTCATGAGCACCATGTCGACTGTCTGCTCCAAATCTTACTTATCAAAATATTTTACACTGCACACACTGAGTAAATCTTCACATTTTAAGACCAGCCAGATTAGACCGTAAAACACATGACCCTCCTCTACACTCAATGCGCACGGTGTGAGAAGTGGGCATTTCAAACAAGAAAGCATTTGTTTCTGCAGTCCCCGACTGTGTGTTGGAATTAATTTTGTATTTATGGCAAACAGTTTCTTTGTCCCTAACAAACGTTATTTATTTCAAAAATACTCCAGCTGTAAGGTAATGTATTGCATAAATCCTGATGAAAGTATTTTCTCCCCCACTCCTTCCATCGTTCTCCATCTCCTTTATGCTTAACGCATCCAGAATGAGTAGAACGCAATTGATTTCTAATTATTTAGACAAAAGCAAGACCTATGCAATTGATGGCAAGCTGAACTTAAACTTTGCAGACTGGAAATTCTGAGGAACGATTTTGCCCAAAACCATTATCACAAGCTCTTGATAGCTTTCTTTGGTACGTTACTAAAGGTACACTGAAAAATCACTGGAGAAAAACTACTGCCCAACAACTCTGTCTTAACTACAGAGTTAACTGTCGCTACATCCAACTTTCTTGTTAGATGTAAATCGTGTTTAATTTATACAATCTTAACATCATCCTATCACACAGCGTGCTCAACCTCCACCAAGTGAGTCCATCTCCTCCTCACGAGTACACATTAGGGGTATACATTAGTCCTCACTTACACGTGCTTCCTGTGGAACTCCAGAATCTTCCCTTCAATTCTTTCCTGGTTTGGCAAATACTGGTTTGTTTTAAGGTGTTCTCGATCCTCTGATTCATCGAAATCCCCTATTTCAGCTATTACAGAAAACAAAATAATGTTAAAATAAGAAGAAACAATGGAAAAGGCACAATGACAGAAAATACTTGGTAAGGAATCAGAGAGACCCCAATAGTCAGAATTTTCCTTTAAGTGCTTCAAGTTTGTGCATTACGCTTTGTAGCCAGCTTCATTTTACAAAACACTCACGTTTATCCCCAGCAGACTTCCTGGGGATTATCACAGTATTTCAGCATCGTTTGGAAAATTTAGATGTCTTTATGGTCAAAGACGTGAGACTTGTAGAAGACCCGTGAGGGGGTCTAAACATTTCTTCCTTATAGATACCTCATACCAAACCAGCATAACCCAATTTAATTGTTCTAAATATACGTGAAATAGTTATTGACAAGCCCACTTGGGAAGAGGGCAAATTAGATTTTAGGAATTGTCCAAAAATAAATACATAGCAAAAAGAGAAAGCAGTGTTATGTGACTATAAATCCCCATAGCACCTACACCTTGAGTTTTGGTCTTCCCTTCACATATTCATGCCTTTCAGAAATGATGCTGTGGATTTAGGAAGAGATTTACGGAAGAAAAAAGCATGAATCAAAAGTGTGGAACAGCTTCCATCTGATAAGACCTGAAAAGATCAGAAGTCTTTGGCTTGGAAAAGAAAAGCATGAGGCATGTAGAACATAAGGCATGTAGAACATATGGCAGACGTATATAAAAATTACAAGTTGAATAAATAAATTTTTTAAAAAGTTATTTACTTTTTCTGATAATAAAATACGAAGTTACAATAATAAATTAAAATGTAAAAGTTTTAAAAAGACTAGAGGATGTAAGTTACCCTACAAACCTCCCAAAAACTAAGCTGTGAAGCTCATTTTCATGGAAGGATGCCAAAAATATAAGCAAATGCAAAAGTTAGGCAAACCCACGGAAGCAAAGTTCATCCAGGGCAACTAAACAAAGAGCTACAGAGTCAATCTGTGCCTTAGAAAGGCCACATGCAAAGATTACTGGAGGGATGCAGCAAAGGAAGTATCACCATATGCTTGCTCTGTTTCTGAGGGCTTCCCCACAGCATCTGCTATCAACTACTGTCAGAGAAAGGAGAGTGGACTAAGGGAACTAATAATCTCATCCATGGCAGCTGTTCTTAAAAAGAACACAGCAATATCCTGTTTAAAAATCAAGCCAGCATATGAAACAAGAAAAAAAAAATTGAAAGGCACTTTAGTAAAATAGTTTATGCTAAGAATAATCATATTCTTTCTCACTTCTAATTTTCTAGTAGGGTAGAAGCAAGGCCAGATGCTGAGATTTGCTCCCCAGCTCCACACTGCGCTCTGGAGTGCAGAACTTTGGCTGGAAAATCATGAGCAAATTTTAATTGAGCCACTCACCGATGGCACACACGCAAGATAGATTTGCTCCTCCAATGAAATCACCAGAGCTAACATTATTATAATTGTATTATTACATTACAGTGCAGAACTATACAACTAATAACTATTCAGCAGCGCACGTGTGAAGAGGTATCATTCAGCAGCTTTTGCTTCAAGCCAGCAAGGCCCAAACCCCCATTTCCGCAGCTCAGCTCACAGACTTGCTAACACTGTATCGTTTGGCTGCTGCTCCAGCTGATTTGGTGTCTGAACCCATTTGAGTTTTTCAACCAGCTCCTCTCAAAGGCCACATTTTTAGGTCTTTAGGCACTCACAGACTGAGCGAGCAGCAACACGGAGAGCTTCCAAATCGATCGGTTCCCATTTCCATTTGTACTCCCAGCAAGGAGGAAAGCTGCTGACAACCCTCCTGCTGAACTTGTTCTGGCATGTTTCTGGTTCTATGTCAGCCCAGTCTCTATGCACTTCTCTCCCCCCAGCCACAGGGAAATTGAGAAATGAAGCCAGGGGAGCACAGAGGCAGGCGGGAGCAGCTGTCTGGAAGATGAGGAGTGCTAGTGACTCGGTTTGCAGAGCCAGGGAAAACAGACAACGCGCAAGGGGGTTGGTTTCGTACAGTCTCCACGAAGCCAAAGTCATCTCGTACACGAGCACCAGCTGTTCCTCACCACGGCTAGACCTGATGATAATCCCAGTGCTCAAAATCAATGAGTTTACTGGATGTACAGAAAGAAATACTGTGAGAAAACACTTTTAGATACCAAAAGCTTCTGTACGCTGTTTAACTTGGGTTAGCAACGGCAACGTCACCTGGTGTCACCACGGTTGAGATACTCACATTGCAGAAGGTGAGAGACCAGGAGAGCGGCCGTATTGTCGCTGCAGGTCAGTCGTTCCTCTGCCAAATCCCTCTTGATTTGCAACGCAAACAGGTACCTGAGAGAGAGCACGATAAAATGACTGAGCGGGGTTTTCTAGAACCAGCATCTCCTAATCCTTCCTCTCTCCAAAAACAAGGTAACACAGAAGCCTTGCTACCAAGGACAGTCAAATCTGGAAGAAAACTTAATGAACACTTCAAGTGCTTTTATCTATTAGAACAAGGACGGCAGAACATCACTGATTCTAATATTTTGTTAGGAAAAAGAATGAGCGTTTCTGCTAGCGCTCGATTAATTTACTCAGTGGTTGTATTTTCCAGGACTATAATGTTAGCAGCCTACACAGACTGTAAGAAATTAAATTTCCTTTTCTTATACTGCTACACTCTTCAGTAAAATAGTTTCCAACCAGTTGTTAGAGAGGAACAGGTTTCTGTTTAACAGTTTTGTATACGTAATAAGCTGCCTGCAAAACATACAAGGGTAGAAGAAAAACGTGGCAGCCTTGAAAGTGTGCTGCTAAGGACCAACTCAGTCACCTACACCAATTTTAATACATTTCTATGAAGGCAATGCTGGCAAGTCTTTCCTGCTTTCCTTTTTACTTGAAAAAAGGTGTTATAAGGGCTCCAGTAAATAGGCAACAACTCATTACTATAAACCTCTGAACTGACAGACTGATCAATATTCTTTACTGAATTACACCCTGAAAGAGAAGAGTAATATTTCTTTTAAAGAAGAATTAATTTTAAAACATTACCTATCACATTCCTGAGGCAAAAAAAATAATAAAAGGTATACATTTTAAATGTGGGGGTTTTTTTTAATTTTAAAAATTAACTGTAAGTATTTATTAAAGACTTATATAAAGTATGCTCTGTTTTCTGCATCTCTGACTGAGCTATCTTGGTTTCTTAACTCACTCACAATACAGTGAACACATCATTATGAAATACCTAGATGCTCTAAGCACAAACCAGAATTACACAATAAATATTCCATAAATAGGCAAAAATACAGTTCCCGCTCCAAAAAGTTGTATTCCTAATGAAATACTTACAAGAAACAGCAATTAACGTAAGAAAATTGGGAGGAAAGGAAATACTTAGATAGTATTTATCATCACAAGAGACAATCGCATCACATCACAGCAGTTATTATGCTGGTTTGCTCTAAAATAAGCCTGAAGGATAATAAGGGACCTCTGCGGATCTCTAAAACAAATTCCAATTAAAGGCTGTAAAACTGGGAAAGGCACTAAACGAGCTCTTTAAACACTAAAATCCTGGGTAATGTTGTCGTTAGAGGCACAGACCTCAAACCACGTTCCCAGGTGCTAGCCAGTGGATAGGTCTGCTTAACTTACCAGAGATGAATTAGTAATCAGCAAAAACGACCCATGACGAGCACTGGTGAAAATCATGAACAGTGAAGCATGTTTGCTAGTTGTAGAATACTTAAAAGTGTAGACTTCAGAAGTTTAAGTGATAAATCATTTATTAAAATATGTACTGATTATTTTATATAGGTACTGTTTTATTTTAGTATTTCCTCGACACCCTGTCTCTTTTGGCACCGTGATGTTTGGCAAGCCCCAACCTGCACTGTTTTCTGTTTTGAAAAATATTTTTTCCGATAACGTTCATCTGCTAACACGTGTCTGCTAAAATTGAACAAAAAGTGCTCTTTTTCTCATCTTCAATGTAAGTTTTGTTTGGAAACAGATGCAACGTCCTCCCACTCCAACCTTCCTATTATTTCAGTTGTTAATGCAAATCAAATTCTTCAAAAAATACTTTACCTGGTATATTCCTCTTGTAACTGACCCGGGTCTGGAGGGAAAAACTTTACAGCTAGACGAAGCGTTGCAGTCTTTGGTCCTATAAGAGAAGTCAGTCATTTCACAAAAAACATATTAAGTTTTTCAACATGCAGAGAAATGCAGTGCACACGAAGTCCAGCCAGCTTTGAGCTCGCCAGCTAACCATAGACGGCCTATGGGGTACAGATGGTCCATGTCAGCAGAGATCACAAAATCATAGAACGGTTTGGGTTGGAAGGGACCTTAAAGATCATCTAGTTCCAACACCCTGCCACAGGCAGGGACACCTTCCACCAGACCAGGTTGCTCCAAGCCCCATCCAACCTGGCCTTGAACACTGCCAGGGAGGGGGCAGCCACAGCTTCTCTGGGCAACTTGGGCCAGGGTCTCACCACCCTCACAGCAAAGAATTTCTTCCTCACATCTCATCTCAATCTTCCCTCTTTCAGTTTAAAACCGTTCCCCCTCGTCCTGTCACTCCATGCCCTTGTAAAAAGCCCATCTCCAGCTTTCCTGTAGCCCCTTCAGGCACTGGAAGGTGCTAGAAGGTCTCCCCGGAGCCTTCTCTTCTCCAGGCTGAACAGCCCCAGCTCTCTCAGCCTGTCTCCAGAGCAGAGGGGCTCCAGCCCTCTGAGCATCTCCGTGGCCTCCTCTGGACTCGTTCCAACAGCTCCGTGTCCTTCTTCTGTTGAGGGCCCCAGAGCTGGACGCAGCACTGCAGGGGGGGTCTCAGGAGAGCGGAGCAGAGGGGCAGAATCCCCTCCCTCGCCCTGCTGGCCACGCTGCTGGGGATGCAGCCCAGGACACGGGTGGCTTTCTGGGCTGCCAGCGCACGCTGCCGGCTCATGGTGAGCTTCTCATCAACCATCACCCAGATATAGCAGATAGTTCCTCTGAAAACTATCTATACTACTTCCAAGGCAAGTCCGCAGTCTGAATGCTGTAAAAATAGTTCTGTGCAACACAAAAGCTGTAATACCCCAAAGCAACAACTTGACTGCATACAAAGGCATCACAGATGACCCAGTGAGAGGGTCCCAGAAGGGGAGCAGGGTGGAGATGTGTCCCACAGGCTCTCCCAACACCAACCGCCACCATCAGAGCTGTCAATGAGCTGAATCCACGAGTCCAGCTGGACTCCCCGCAGAGATAAAGGCGCGTTTGCAGCCTGCGCCCAGCATGCCAGTTAATACCCATTTCTCCCCATTTTTAACACTGTTCTTGTCAATCTTGACACCAGGGAGAAAACTCATTTAACGTTTAAATCAGAAAAGGCCGAGTATTTCACAGGCAGGCAGCGCACTAGCCCACCTTGGCTTACAGAAGCCGATCCATCTCGCATCTGCAGGCGTCCCCCGGACAAGAGGAGCACCACACATCCCCCCCAGCCCCACGCCCCACCGACAGCACCCCAACGGTGACAGACCCAGACCTGTCCCCAGCGGGCACCTTCCCACAAGGAGCAAGGACAGTCCGCCTTCAGCTCGCAGAGCCGAAGAAAGGCAGGACAAACTGAGGAAAGACCTTTAAAAGGCAGAGGAAGACCTGGGAAGAGAAGAACTGCAACCCCCCTTCTTGCTAGAGTCTTCTCCAGGTGCCATGGGCAGGATATCCTCATATTTTACGTCCTGACTGAACCTCAGAGCCAGCCCTGCTTACGCCTGACCTCCAGAGGTGCCTTCAGCCCCATCCACCCCGGGACTCTGTGTGCCACTGCCCTCTCAAAGCAAGCTTAGCCAAACAACAAAAAAAATCACATTTGGTTGAGCATGTTGGTAAGCACAAGCCAGCCTGCTTCAATTTATTTTAAGCACCAAGATCTCTTAAAGCTTGACAGAGTTCAATTTAACCCCATCAACCCCAACGTGCACTGATTTCTTCTGTCTGGAATACCTAATTCCTAAATGTTTCTCCACTCATTCACCCTCTCATTTGTTAATGGGGGAATAATGAACTTTGCTTTCTGCCAAGGAGCTGGGAGAACTGACTCCCAGACTACACAGCTGTCAGAAGAGCAGCTCCCAGCCTCTGATACCAGAATTACCAAAGCTTTGGTGAACAAAAAAACACTGAAATCTGCATCCTAATTACAGTGTAACATCTAGAAATGACAGGAGGCTGGAAATAACACTCTATCATGACACACAAAGCTCACACTTGGCAGAGACTAAAACCACACTGGAGATTTTACAGTTCTTGAGACACACCAAGTGTGGAAAATAAAACTTTACATCAGATTTCTGTAAATACTCCGAGCCTTTGGAAGACCTTCACAAGGTTAAGAACAGATCTGCACGTTACTTGCACCAATCAACTGGGAAGTATTACTGCAGGATCAGTTTTAGCAGTGTTCCAAGCATCACTTATATTAAATGATAATAAATATTAAAAATTAAAACCATAATGCTGCATATTTGCTTCTGTAGCACAACTCCTCCTTCTTTTTATTTGTTTTTTTTTTCTTAATCTCGCCTTTCCTCTATGAATAAGTCCCATTAAGGAAAGAAGCACTGGGCCAGTCTTAACCAAGATGCAGAATTTATTTTGAGAAGTCAAATCTGAGCAAAACCAAGAACAACAACAATAAAGAAGCCAGGAAAAATTACCCATGCGGGTATGGTGAATACAACACTATATAAAACTGGCAACACCTCAGGGAAGGTACCCAAACGCCAACCTGATATTGTGCGTCTGTTAGGAAGTCGAAAATTTGGATCTAAACTCTTTGCCTTCTGGAGTGGTTCGATAGTAAAACTGATTGCATTTGTTTGAAATTAATAAAAAAAATCCTTATCTTACAACATAAAGTTCTATATCACAGAATCAGTGAGGCTGGAAGAGCCCTCTGGGATCATCGAGTCCAACCATTGCCCTGACACCACCATGGCAACTAGACCAGGGCACTAAGTGCCATGTCCAGTTTTTTCTTAAACCCCTCCAGAGATGGTGACTCCACCACCTCCCTGGGCAGCCCCTTCCAATAGCTAATGGCCCCTTCTGAGAAAGGGTCATATATCTCAGAATAGGTCATTAGCCAAGACTAATTTGAAGTGAACGTTACTAATCTAGATCTTTTGTTTTCAGAGTGTGTCAAAGACCCAAAACTTCATGCCTACAATTACACAGCGATTGCCATCGACATTTGAGCTGTATTACCTTAAAAGTCCATGATAAGATCTCACATTCCTCTACTGCTGGACTAAAAGTCACAAGGTTAACTCCAAAATCATTAAATTCTAAAAAAACCAAACCAAACAAAAAACACAACCCCCCAAAAAACAAAAAAGAACTTCAACCAAACTTCTTCAAGTGAAGATACAGGAAAAGATCATCCATCCATGCCAAGTTCAGGCAGTTCTTAACAGCATGAGCAAACTCACCGACTCCCATTCTTACAGAATTTCACTTCCCCTTGGAAGCACCCAGCAGCCACCTGCAGAGCAGGGCACGCAGATGGGAGCAGCTTAGTTAGTGCCTTACTTCTGAAACGTCCACAGTACCAAGTAGTTAATTTAATTCTCCTCTTAAGGTTTTGTACTCAGCAGTACTGTCAAAGGAGTTCTTAGGAAGATGCTCCTCTGCAATCATATGTCAGCTACCCAATCAATGAAAGAACAGCTTAAATTACTACACATGCAATTAACGTTTTAATTGTAAATATTTTCAAGGCTTTCTACAGTCGTATCTCGTTTCAATTTTAAGAACAGCAGAATGCCAGCGAGGCATTCAGCTAACATAGAAAGAAAAAAAAAGAGCTCTCACTCGAACTACCAAAACTTCACACATTTAAAATGGATTTCAGAACCTGAACGTGTCCCAGACAACTGCCTGGTGTCTCCTACAGATTAAGACCTAAAAAATTTTACAAGTAATCTTTCGGTGTCATTGGCAACATAAAGTGGGTGACAGACCACCAAGCAGCAGAGCAGCCATAAATTTTAGCACATGCCCATGGTTTTAAAGCGTTTTAGAAAAATATATGCATCATCAGGGAACACACTGCCACCAGCCCACAGCCTAAGGCCACACCACCCCCATTCATATGGTACAGAAGAGGATACAGGTGTAACCAAGCAGCATCACAGACCTGTGGTCCACCAAATCTATTGACTAAGACATAATTCCTTCCAGGCAGGAGCACTGGAAAAACAAACCAACCCTAACTGCATGGAGTATATAAAATGATGGCACTCACACCGATTTTTGGGGGTTTTTTTTGGAAAATACAGAGTGAAAGTATTATATACCCTCCTAAGGAAGCCTTCTTTTACAGCTGGTTTGGCTCTTCTGCTTAAAAACCAATGTCAGTAAAAGATAAAACCATGACCTTAAAGTTAAAAAAATCTAGCTAGAATTGGTGACTTCTTATTTTCTGGCAAACACTTTTAGGCAGAAGGGTAACTAAAAACTACCTCCCAGTACTAATCTTCAGCATTTTTCAATTCAGATTTTGAAAGGAGTAGGAATCCACCACACTCTCCTGATCTTGTTCTTCCACGAAGTCTTTACCATCAGAAACAGAAAATAAGCAAGCAGCTTAACCCTGTTCAAAGGGGGGAAAAAGTTTGATCTAATCTCTCAGCATCAGAAGAACTAGCACACTGTATTCTTCAATTATTTTCAGCCTTCAGAGCGCATCTCACATTACTTTTCAGAAGAGCACACAGCAAAGATAGCATCGCTACTGCGATATCCTCCTGGCCAAGGAGCAGAAAGAAATTTCCCAGCCGAAGTGAAGTGGGCTCTGAAGCTGCAGCCACCCACCAGGTGGGAGATCCCTACCTCTGCTCTCTTAGTGGAGAGTTTTTGAGCATGAGATGGGAATACACCCACCCCACTGAAATTCCCTGCGTGGCTGCAAGCTCTGAGGGCAGCTTCTCGCAGCCCTTTGAAAGGTGTACCAGCTCTCAGACAGGATCTCATCGCTGCAGACGCTACCTCCTCCCATGCAACGGGTACAATAAGCCAGAACATTCCTTTTTCTTTCCACCAGAAGACAACACAACTTAAAAAAGCTCACAAACAGCAAATGTCATGTTTCACTTAAACATAACACCAGCTGACCCAAGCTATCTAGATATTTACCACAGAGAAAGAATCACACCTTCAGTTAAATTTCCATTCCACCCACCACATGCTACATATTAAAACCATCAGGTTTGCATGCCCCGACAGGAACCACTATCACCCCCACCAAGTACAATTTTCAGGGCAGCATAACCAGTAAATCAAGTCATAATTGTGAAAGTAACCCACATAAAGCAGATGCAAATGAAGGAAAACTTCCTTTTTAAAAAACTACTTACTCCGTACTTGTCTAATAACAGGTTTCATCGGTTCCAGCCAAATCTGAAATGAAAGAAAAAAAAATTACAAACTGACATTCACATTTGAATAAAACATGAAAACATCAAAAGTAAATTCAAATAAAGCAGTGATTTATGAGTGTGCATTTCTTCCTCACTGCAGTAACGCAGTAATTCCTTTGCTTTAAAAAAAAATGTCCTTATCTATTTGAATTGACACTGATCATGTATCAGTAGAAAAAACACTGATCTGTGCTTAAAGCTCATCTGCACAGAAGTAGAGTCAAGCTGGCAAGAGCACACCATCGCTGCTGAGGAGACAGAAATCAGGCCAAAGCACACGACCGCAGACAGGAGCCACCCTACAGAATTACAGAAGGGCTGGAGGACATGACAAGGTCCAACTTTTTTTCCCTTCCATGCTTTGTCCATCTCTCCTACCTACCTACTTAAGGATTGTTACTCAATATTAGTTTCCCACAAATTTTTCTCTTAGTGGTAACACCACAATTAGGATTGGTCCTTACTAGTGACTTCTCCATCTGAGAGAGAGCTGAGGATTTTAAGAACCTTATTAGATGCAGAAAGACTTTGGACCCTTTGGCTCTGCAGAAGAAACGAAAACTAAACAAGCTTTACTGTATTTCCTTGGCTCAAGAGCAGCTGCATTAGTGCTATCAGCATTCTCTATGCTCTCAGTCGTATTTTTTGCATGCGAGTCCTAAAACTAGAAAAAGTAATAGAAAAAAATTATGAAGAGACAGTTTTGGGAACATTTTCTAGTTTAGAAGCCACACTGTCCTCTTTGCAAGGTACAGGATAAGTGACCAGGAGGTTTACAGAGCGTCAGTATTTATCTAGATCAATGATGGAAAAAGCCTGCAGGTCTATACGTCTGCTCAGGTTTATATTTATTAGAAAGAGGTTCATAATGACTCTTCAGGGAAATGAACTGAATTAACTGAAGATAAATATGAACACTACCACAACTACACACTGCAGTAAGATTTTCGAAGTGCTACACAGACTACACTTTGAGTTGATGTTCCCCCTTTCAGAGGGAAGAAGGATTGCATTTATGTCCCTGAAAGTGGGAACATCAGCAACTATTTAATTGCTTTCTACATTTTTTTGAGATTTAACACGAAATAGAATATGATTCCTCCTCTCTGCTTTATTAGTTGTTGTTGTTGTGGTGAACAAAGCGGATTTACAAGAATCAAAGAGAGAATCCTACAGAAGACTCCAGCAGCCTTTGAAACTTTTGACACTCAAGCAACTGCATTCCCCCAACCTTTTTATTACACCGAATTCATCAGGGAACTGTACATACCCAACAGGACTGGATGTTCTGGAACTCAATCCCAAAGTAATCTGATTCAATCAAATTCAGATGCTTGTAAACTTCTGTCAGTAACGTCTGGCCGTAGTATTTTGACTAAGGAGGTAAAAACAAATAAAAAATACAGTGAGATGAAGAGGAGTAAGTTTACAGCAAATTAGAAAAAAATTATAGCGTCTTTAGAGACTGTAGAAAAATATCTCAAAGATTTTTTATTTTGTCACTGTAACATGCAAACATCCAATATACAGGCATTGCTCCGTACAACCAACTTCCACAGAACCAGAAGGACTCAAGCTGGAAGGGGCCACTGGAGCTCACCTACACCCAACCTCCTGCTCAAAGCAGGGCCAGCTATGAGACCAGACTAGATCAGCTGAGAACTATCTGCAACTCCTTCAATAAACCAGCACCACTTGTTTGTGTAGCTGGATGGTGTGGCTCTCCTCCAGCTGCAGCAGACTTGGAGCAGGGGCTGCCAAAACCCTCCCACGTGCACACCCCCTCGCTCGTACCAACACCAGGGACCGCTCGGCCACGTGCAACTTTCACACCAGCAAGACTTGAAAATATATGCAGATAAGGAAGTCCAAGACAGGCGAGGAAGGCTGGCACAGGGCGGTTTGCACCCAGCCAGAATTTACCCCTGACCTTGGAAGCTCCGGTGCACACGCAGGATGTCACGGGGCCAGGCTGGCCGCTGCCGGGGATCACACTGACCGAGCGGAGGCTGCTCATCGCAGCACGTGCAAGGCCTCTGCTGACAGAACCAGAACAGGTCTTCTACAAAGGAACACCTTTGAAAAGGTCCTGCACGTGGGTCAGGGCAATCCCAAGCACAAATACAGGCTGGGAGGAGAATGGATTGAGAGCAGCCCTGAGGAGAAGGACTTGGGGGTGATGGGTGATGAGAAGCTCACCATGAGCCGGCAACGTGCGCTTGCAGCCCAGAAAGCCAACGGTGTCCTGGGCTGCATCCCCAGCAGCGTGGCCAGCAGGGCGAGGGAGGGGATTCTGCCCCTCTGCTCCGCTCTCGGGAGACCCCCCCTGCAGTGCTGCATCCAGCTCTGGGGCCCCCAACACAAGAAGGACACGGAGCTGTTGGAGCGAGTCCAGAGGAGGCCACGGAGATGCTCAGAGGGCTGGAGCCCCTCTGCTATGGAGACAGGCTGAGAGAGTTGGGGCTGCTCAGCCTGGAGGAGAGAAGGCTCCGGGGAGACCTTCTAGCACCTTCCAGTGCCTGAAGGGGCTACAGGAAAGCGGGAGAGGGTCTTTTCACAAGGGCATGGAGTGACAGGACAAGGGGGAACGGTTTTAAACTGAAAGAGGGGAGATTGAGATGAGATGTGAGGAAGAAATTCTTTGCTGTGAGGGTGGTGAGACCCTGGCCCAGGTTGCCCAGAGCAGCTGTGGCTGCCCCCTCCCTGGCAGTGTTCAAGGCCAGGTTGGATGGGGCTTGGAGCAACCTTGCCTAGTGGAAGATGTCCCTGCCTGTGGCAGGGGGTTGGAACGAGATGAGCTTTAAGGTCCCTTCCAAACCAAACCACTCTGTGATTCTATGATTCTAAAAACCCTAACTTTTTTCTTACAAAGAAAACCCACGGTGATGGCACTTAATCTGTTAACCAAGAAATAAACAGGAAGGCTATAGCGGGAAACCAAACACCCTCCTCTCGCACCATGCCTTCTTCATAAAGTCATCTGCAATGAAACCCTCCTTCAAGAAACCCACTCACCAGCCCTTTTCACAGTCAAGCCACAAAACAAATATCGGCAGAAAGCAGCTATGGGAATATGGGAGAAGAAGAGGAACTTTCACAGCACACCCAAAACAACTACGCTTGGGTCTGCTTATTAAAACACATGAGCTGCTCTCAGCATCTATTATGGCCTGGCTGTAGCAGCCACCACAAGAAAAACAGCATTTATGAACCCACACATCAGTCCATCCAGATCACACGGAAAAGAATCCAAAGGGCTTTCACATCCCTCGGTACCTGCTCCAGCAACACACAAGAGCTAGCAGGACGGCTAGCACATGCTGCGGAAGGAGGTGGCCATCCATGGTCTACCTTGGACCACAGAACTAATCCTGCAACTGCGGTGACAGGGTCTGGCATCACTGTGGCTGGCCGGGTTATCCAGCAGAACACACCTCGGGCATTCGTGCCACCAAGGTCTTGTTTATTTGGAAAAGTCAGAGTGCCAGAAGACTCTACAACCGTCCCCTCAAAACTGGCACACAGCTCTGTAATTGACTCTTTCATCTCAGAATGGTGAATCTTTTAAAAGTGTTACAATATATTAGTAATAGAATTAGAATCATTTAATAAAATGTCAAAAGTATCTAACAGAAAGAATGGGCCACTTTACATTAAAATAATGAGGGTGTAAAAAAGTAAAAAAGATGGGGAAAGTTGGGGAAATTGTTTCACGTTACTGAGATGCATAAAAATTCATGAGTAATTGCTTCTTACAGGAAAAAGAGATTAACTGTCGATGCTTTTAGAACTGTACAATTTAGCTAGATACCTCTGCTGGATCAGGCCACTGATGCTGAAACCCCCCAGTAAAACTGCAAATCAGGAGAAACGGTCCAGGTGCTTTGCCCCTTCAGTGGATACACAGATGCCTGGTTTGGAGATGACACAGAGGAGTGCTCTCCTCTTTTTCTGGACAAGTTTTGGGACGTCTAAAGTGACATTTTCTTTGTAAGAACACAGTTGAATTTTTTTAGCCAAAACCTATCCTTGCAGAAGACACTGTGGGTATGAGTTTCGATATTTAAATTATGACAATGAAATAAGGGATGATGCAGGTAATGGTAAACAACTTCTTCAGTAAATAACGTTCTTGCTTTGCTGTCTACAGGCAGCATGTTACAGACTGCTTGCCACAGGACCCACATGCTCCTGGAAAAATGCATTTTGAAAATTAAATTTTTAATTTTCAAATGAAATACATTTCTTGCTTTGCATTTGTGAATGAATCTTAAAATAGTAACAGAAGAAAATCTCCTTAAATACAGTAGGATTTTTTTTTTTTAGGTACAGATTATGCGTTTATTATTATTGTACGGCTGCTATTCACAGGCACCACAGATTTGAGAAAGGAATACTTTTTAGCCAGTGATATTCATGGGGATGCAGCAATACCCTGACCAACCTCATACACTTCCAGCTGCAGAAGACGAGACACGCCAGCCTGCCTTTTCACAGACAGATCTATCAACCTCTCCAAGCCATGGGCCAGGAGATGGCCTGGGACCCCACGTCTCTGATTTCTCATGTGTGAAATAAGCAGTAATCCTGGTTCCAACTACCTTCTGTTAGAACTGATAAACTTGGATTAACACGTGGAAGACGTCTGGTAACAGACAACTTGTACAGTCACCGTGTGCTGATTAAGGGAACTGTGTCCTGTCCATGGCCAGTTACACACAGCCATTAAAATTATCCCGCTCAGGCTGGAACACGCAGGTTTCTCCCACGCACGGCGTTTAAACTGAGTTACGTCTCTGCGGCTCCGTGAAGCTCCGTGGTGCCTCCATCCCCCCCAAAGGCAGCCTGTACAGCTCACACACCCCGGCACCTCTCTCCTTCCACCGCCGAGCCTGCGCTCCCTTCGAGAGAAACCAGAGATGAAGATTAAGACGGTTGGAGCTGGGAGCACTTTGCAACCGACTGAACTATAAAAGGTGCCATCGAAATGTTAAAAGTATAAAATTATTTTTACTGAGCTGTGAACTGTAATTTTGGGTGTCACTTACAATAACGAGTTAAGAAAAGCCTCATTCTAAGCTGGATATCGTTCCATAGTACTTCCTTCAAAGTATAAAGCAACAATAACAACGCCACATTTTAAAAGAACAGTATTAATTTAATTTATTAAATTAATTTATTAGGTTACAAAAGCTTGAGACAGAACACAATCTTTTATTATTATGTCTCAAACGCTGTGGGAAAACTCTTCTTAGAGCTATTTAGTTCCTCAAGTTGTTACATTTATAACCATCCTTTCTGAAAAGCTGCTTCAACATTTTGAAGTTGACAAAAATGAAAGTTATACAGTAGGCAGCTGCATGTCATTGTTTAATCTGCATAAAAGCAGCACAAAGCAAAATCTTTGAAGTAATTACTTAATTAGTGTAATTCTGACGTCAGGGCAAGAAGCTGCAGGAATGCATTTCAGAAAGGTCCCATTTTCAAGACAGATTCACAACACGGCATACTTTCCATTCCAAACTTCTCAATTACTCTTTATACGCTGCCAAGACGACGACTACTGATATTACTGAATTATTCCACACAAAAAAAGAAAGAAAAAAAAAAACACAGGGTAAAAAAAATTAAATAGGCAGCTAACAAAAGCTTTCCCTAGTGACCCAGCTCTCACTGTACCACCGACTATTTTAACAAGTCATCACTAGAAGACTGTTCAGTACAATAGATTTTTTTTAAAATCAACTTGTATATTCAGATCCAGCTTGAAAAGATCCCTCAGAGCTGGGCAGGAGGGTCCTGCGCTGGCAAAACACCCGTGTGGCAATGCCCTGCCCGCACTGCGGGAGCAGTAACGCCCACAGAGCTCGCTGGGTGCTACGGCAGCGCCAGGCAGGAATAAAAACTAATAGGAACAAACATTTGAAGTTGAAGTTTCTTGACTGAAGGAGGCATCTGTATTTTTTCCTCAGTCAGAAAAGTAAATATATTCAATGTTAGGACAGAGGAGGAAGAGATAACAAAAAAAAAAAGTCAGAACAACAGTTATTTTTGTTTAACCACCGCAACTGTTATTTCCTATTTTCTCAAACATCACTACCTGCATGGCAGGTCCTCCCTCTGCCAGATCGTTTTAGCTCAGGAAGATAGAAAATCAAACGAGGAACGCATAGCCTGTGATTTTCAGTAGACCATAGTTCAGTATTATGGAAACCAATTCATCCTCTAACTCCTAAACATGTCTTCCAGAACATCTTAACTTTCTGCTTCCACGTATTTTAACTTAAACCCCCCCAAAAGCCAGTATTTTCCTAATGCGTAGTATTCCCATATTCCACAATGGACAAACTGCCCTTGCTCAAACATCCCAAAAATGAAATCCACTTTTGGCAGCAGTTAGGCTAGAGGGGGAAAAAATTAAAACCAAAACCAAAACCCCAAATCAGTCCAAAAGCCAAGAGTTTGGGGGAAAAAGAGAGTTATAAAGCAGAGGAACAGAATGGAAACTCTTGTGCAGCAGCTCCTCCAGCAAACAGCGTACCTGCACCGGAGGAAGGCGTTTAGATTATGGGAGAGCCCCACGAGCAGCGCAGCCATGAGAAGTCACCTGAACTGATTAAGACCCCAAAACCATTCCTGGATTTTTCTTTTTCTTTTTTCTTTTTCTGCTTTTAGTGCACTCCAGTGATCTTCCTAACAAAAAAGTCGTTTCTCATCTTTTGGCAAATTACCCAAATGGCAATCAGCAACTAAACACAGTGGTTACACTTGACTTGTTATTTCCTTTCTTAACCAGAATATACAAACATTGCAGTGAGTTTATAGCTCTGTTTATCTGCGGCCCTTTTGTTAGATCTCTGTCCAAATGCAGCATGAGACAGAAAAAACACCCTAAAAACCTCCCTGTTAGTAACTATCATTAATGCCACGTATAAACAAAAACTGCATTTATGGATACAGGGTGTACATTTAAACCACATTTATTAGAAAGAAGGAAATAATATAAGATGGCAAGAAGTACCATTAATTAACTTCTTTTCATGGCTAAAACAAGAAGACCTTACAGCTCCATATCTAGTTTTTAATCCGCAGAACGGAAAAGTAAAAAATAACTGTCTTCTTTTTCAGTACTTTATTAGTTTCTTCAATTTTGACTGGAACAAGTAACTCCAATGAAAACAGTCCCTGTCCCCCCACAAAAATGGGTACCTGGTAACAACGGAGGTATCAAACTCTGGTTTCACACGCTCAGCCAAATACGGCTAAAATACTATTTCATTTTGATTGCCTGCACATTTAACAATAACTTTCATCTTTAATTATTTCAAATACAAATTTCTGAGCTATTTTAAGTTACATTATTACATTGCATATTAGGCGTCATTTTTTTTTTTTAAATTCTAAGCCTCTCCCCCAAGATTTTTTATCCTAAGATTTCAGTGGTTGGTTTTGTTGTTTGGGGTTTTTTAACAGAATCCATAACCAGACAAATGATTCTGGAAATGTAAGCCTCTGGCTCATTTAATTAAGGTTAGCTTTAAAACTTGTGATTATTCAAAGGTTCAAGCAGTGTTAAAGCACTTCACTGCCAAATGCACCAGCTCTACCCAACAAACGTGCTTTTCCAGAGTGGCCAGACTTGCTGGATGCCTGAAAGTGGGAAAACAATGATTTGTTGACATGGGAAAAGATCCCCAAGAGGGAGGGGATTACGTGAACGAGATTGGGAAATGTATACCTAGGTAGATAGCACGTAGAGACAAAAAATGGTCCCAAGTTCCAGAAATGCTCTTGTGCTAAAATACCTGGAGCGCTCGAAATAAACCACAGAATGCTCAGAGAAAAACCAAACGCCACCACAGTGAAGCGTTCAGCCAACACGTGCTCCTCAAGCACTACATACAAACAGC
This sequence comes from Nyctibius grandis, assembly GCF_013368605.1. Taxonomy (NCBI): domain Eukaryota; kingdom Metazoa; phylum Chordata; class Aves; order Nyctibiiformes; family Nyctibiidae; genus Nyctibius; species Nyctibius grandis. Next base: position 5,412,051 of record NC_090689.1, on the reverse strand, counting down.
ACTTGGAAGATCCACGTGACAATTATTGGGCACGAAGCAGAATTTCTCAGTCGCTTTCATTACCTGGAGAGAAAAACACAAACATGCACCCCCCGATCTCTCTGCTTCATACATTGTTCTAGACTGCCTGGGGAAGAGGTAAGTCACCCAAATTAAAACCCTGGAGCACATCACTGGAAAGAGTTTCGCAGGATGCTGCTGCTTGACAATTTGTCACCAGAGTTGACACTTGCCAACATTTAAACATTCAGACAACAGCGGCGACAGCATCACGGAAAGCAGCTGCTTTGGGGTGGCCGATCCTTAGTGCAGTCTACAACTACCTGAAGGGAGGTTGTAGCGCAGTGGGAGTCGGCCTCTTCTCGCAGGCAACCAGTGATAGGACAAGAGGACACAGCCTCAAGCTTGGCCAGGGGAGGTTCAGGTTGGACATCAGGAAGCATTTGTTCTTAGCAAGGGTCATTAGCCATTGGAAGGGGCTGCCCAGGGAGGTGGTGGAGTCACCATCTCTGGAGGGGTTTAAGAAAAGCCTGGACATGGCACTTAGTGCCCTGGTCTAGTTGCCATGGTGGTGTCAGGGCAATGGTTGGACTCGATGATCCCAGAGGGCTCTTCCAACCCGATTGATTCTGTGATTCTGATCCCACACAGAGGCAAAGACTGCGGCAGTCGAAATGCCAGACAATTGTGCTAACGGTGACGCTGGGATAGGTTTTACACCACCTATTTCAAATAACCTGTAAAGGGCCAGAGCAATGCCGCACCAACAGCCTTCCTCAAACATCGAGCGCGCACTTGAGCTCAGCCTCATCAGCATGCTGTGTTAAATATCTGCACTACTTCAAGCCTTTAAACTCAGTGACCAAGGACAGATACAAGTGCCCAGTTACAAAAACAACCTGCTGTCAGAATGGGCAACCCTCAAAAAAAGCCTTTTCCACTTCAAGAAATTAAAGTTCATAACAGAACGTCTAAGCACCTACTTTGTTCAGGCAAGCTGTACAACTATAACAAAGCTAAGAAACTAGAAGTTAGGAGACTGATGATCTTAATTTTGCCCCCTTGGACTTTGCTACAAGACCTACGCGCTTGTGCAAACCACTGCACCTCCCCACACTCCCTCTGCCGTGCCTGGCCACTGCTCGCATGTAGACTGGAGGGACTCCAGGAACTTGCACAGCATCACTTCATACGTGTGTATGTGTAGAGAAATAAAACTTTATCTGTTTAAGTAATTTTAAACACAGACATTACTTTGCTTCCCTTTGTCCATAAAACAAAAGATCACTAAAATTGCTAGTCTTTCTCCATTAATTATGCTTTTGCCTCAAAACCAGCATCCATGTTCACATGAACGAGATTTGATCTGGACTTTCCCTACGAGGCGTTACGGTACTCCAGGTCAGCACACCGCTTGAGGAAGGCTGTCTGAAGGAAATGCTTTAAAACATCAAGGAAATAAGACAATTGTGAAAGATTCTTTACACAAATTAGGTGTTTTTACAGGAAAGGCCAAAACTCTTTCGTTTTGTGCACAAGTGAAATCGCACCAGCTGTCTGTCCTAACTCACTCCCCACTGCACTTTGAGCAGAGCTTCGACACCATGGCGATGGGTTAATAAATACCTACAGGACAGATTAGATAAGGCCAAAGCTTTGTTAACTTCCCCCTGGCCTGCTGGAGTCTTTCCTACACCTCTGGCTTCAGGCTAGCTGTCCGAGAAGCGGGCTGAGGGGCACAGTGATGCTCATGCTTCATGATTTCAGTCGACGACACGTCGGATAGGTCTAACACAGAGTCTCTACAAAGTCCTCTTTCCTTATTTTAAATTAATATGGGTATTTTACCACTCCCGTTTTGTGCTCAGCCTCCACCAAGTGCTGTGCCCAAGCCTTCTGCCAGGGACAGCTGGAGAAGAGCAGCAGCTCAGGTAGCAGAGATGTCAAACACGTCAGCCCGGATCTCAGGGCTGGGAAAGCAGGCCTGCAGCTGAGCTCCCATCACTTCTCCTGCCTGAGCAGTGTGGAGGCATCAACAGTTAAAATACTTCGTCTCCCATTCCTCTGCCGTGAGGCTGGGAAGGAACAGCTTCTTAAGTGATGTTTTCAAACCTGCTTTCGCCATCACGAGAGCACTCCAAAATACGTAACTGTGTGCAAAACCCAACCACGGTGCTACAAACGTGTCGAAAAGGCATCACAAGTTCTACTACGAGTGAGAAGAGATTACTAAAGACCAATATACTCCAATTTAGAGAGCCTGGGTTTTGTTTTCCCTCTGCTTTTCATACCTGTGGGTTTTGACCACGCAGCTCAGGCCAGGGCAGCAGTGCATGCAGAAGCTGTTCAAAGACTTCCAGGAGTGTCTCTGAACTCGTGATACAGACTACTTGGCAGCTCAATACTCTTTTTTCCCTTTTGTTTTCTTTTCAACTTCTTATTTTTATTCATGAATGACTGCTCTGTCAGACAGACGGGTCTTCCCCCCTCCACATCCAGCACCACAGTCTTAAAAAGTAAATATTTGACAAAGGTATCGTCACCAGAGCACAGATTTTTAAACATCCCGTTTATCTGGTCTCCCTCTTACACAAGTAGGCAACATCGACCTTGCCAGAAATGTGTTTTGTTGCAAGGAGAACCAGATGACACACAGGTATGCTTTTGCAACCCCTCTTGTTTAAATACACGTTCACGGGGCTTTGCTCCTCTGAACACAGCCGGGTACCAGGTGACGCCGTCCTTGCTCAACATCAAGCCCCTTTTTTCAGCAGGCACTAACCTAACATTTCTCTTGGCACACTGCATTTCTGTAGCTGTCTTTAGCTGACTGTGGGTTGTTTCTTGGCGTTGTTTTTTTCCCTTTCAGGCTCTATATATTCTACAGAATTATCCATCTGTGGAATCAACTTTGAACGTCACTCACACCCAGACGAGGCTTCCAGAGAACCGCTGTTTTTTGGGGGGAATACAGCATTTCTTATCCTTATTTTAAATGGCATAAAACTAATCTCAGCTGTTTTTCACCATCCTTTGTCACTAGATTATGAAAAAAGAAATGAACACCTGTATTCTACAGAAGTGTTTACAAAACTAACAGTATTTCCTTCCTTTATTAGCGATGACAACACATTATTGGAATTAGTAAGGAAGCTAACAGGTAACTGCCTTTTCTTTACAAGGCTGTGTATCAGTTACTTCGGAAGGCATTAAGTACATGAATTGTACCACTGCACGTATGCCAAGACCATTAAGTTCTGCATTGGTTTACTTTTATCAGATCTCACTACAGGCAGAAAGTTCTCAGTAAGCTTACGCTAAATTAAAGAGAGCTTAAAAAGAGCTCCGCTTTACACCAACTCAGCGTTGGTGTGGCTCTCGTACTGTTCCTCAATTAACTCCTCTGAGCCCATACCAGAGAAGTTTTCCATCTATGCACATCATGTGGTGAAGCATACTCCCTGTAGTATATCACAGCCACACAAACAGTTATGAACTCAGTCTACTACGTCCATATTTCAAGGACTGTGATAACACTTGATCCCCGTTTTACTAAAAGGTTCCTGTGTTTTAAGTTACATATGTGCATATAACAGACTTTTCCTACAGGAATATTCAGGTTGTTTCTCTTTTGCTGCACTATAACTCAATTTTCTTTTCATATAATGGGACATCTCATGTCCAGAGAAATGTAAAGTAGTAAATTGTTTTTATAATACAATTTATGTTCACATCTTCCCTTAAAAGAAAAACAAAACAAAAAAAACCACACACACCCCGAATGTCTGTCAACAAAATGGCTGTGGTTTCACCTTTCCCCACCCAACACCACATTCCTACATAGCATCAAACAAGTCAAGCCCCCAAACACAAAATAACAGGTTTAAAAAAAATAGATCGTAGAATCAAACAGCACACAAATGGCAAAGCTTCAATTACTTTCTTTTTAAACCCTGTAACGACTTCAAATTTTAAATAGTGAATTACTAACTTTCTCTTCTGAGGTCAGACAAAAATAAGTCCTAAGGCAGCTTATTTGCCATATTTAGGAGAGTCAAACCGGAGCAATGACAAACATCTGGCTATGATTCTTTCTGGAATTTTGACTATTTCTTCCTGGCCAGGGAAGAAAAAACACTGAGCTGACTAAGACAGCATCTCGATGCCTTCAGCGTAGCGCTTAATAGGATTCAGGAGCAGCCTGTCCTCCCACTTCCCACATATTTAAGCTGTTAATACTTTTACAGCACAGAGGGGAAAAAAAGCCTTTATGAAAGGAAGGTCTAAGCAGGCGCAGCGAGAGCAAGGGAGAGGCAGGAGGGCGGCTCACGCCGGAGCCTGGCTCTGCTGGAGAACCTGCGGTGCCAAAACGCTGGCTCGGGGTTCACCATGGCCCGCAGCAAGGACGGGCTCTCTGAAAAACCATCGCAGAGTATGTTTTTCAGGGCCCACAGCACGCTCTCCATTTTTAACAGACACATTTCTTACCTAAAACTGCTCATAACAGCATTTTAAGCTGCATAATTTCTGCTTGAGCCCCAACGAAGTTCTCCGGGGTACTAACGCGACCGTAAGGAGTCACTGATAAGCAGTGTTTTTCAGCGTACACGAGCTGAAAACACTCTCTCCAAACCACGGGAGGTCACGAGGCACGTACGAGCTGTCAGATCGCTGCTCCTGCCGCCCAAGAAAACCTCCCGCGGACCCAGCCCAGCTCCTGATTTTCAGGGCCCCCGACTGCGGCGAGGCACGGCCGTGGGCTCCGATGGCTGGTCGGAAACAACGGGCATCGGAAGATGTGCTGTTTCCATGAGCCCTTTTCCATTAGGGATGCCTGCAAACTGCACAGAAACCAGAATAACTAAACACAGTTATTCTCCTCTATTCCAAACATAGGGATGGAAAATAATTTTGCACTTTTAATGATGCAATTTGTAAATTTAAATAAACCAAGGAAGAGTCATACAGGTGGCCAGCAAAGACAGCATCACTATCGGACAGAGCAATCATCAAATAGCTGTGTTCAACTTAGTATAGTATAAGCCACTTAAATTTTGTGGTAATATAGTAGTAAGTTTCATAGGGTACATCAGTAAACTCCAAGATAGACATGGGCCGTGAGAGGACAATACCTGTAAAATACAGGAGGAAGAAAGTGTGATCTTATTTGACTGCCCTGCTCTCATGAACAGCAGCGGAGTCGAGCGTTTCACAGAATCAACCAGGTTGGAAGAGACCTCAGGGATCATCGAGTCCAACCGTTGCCCTGACACCACCATGGCAACTAGACCAGGGCACTAAGTGCCATGTCCAGGCTTTTCGTAAACCCCTCCAGAGATGGTGACTCCACCACCTCCCTGGGCAGCCCCTTCCAATGGCTAATGACCCTTGCTGAGAAGAAATTCTTCCTGATGTCCAACCTGAACCTCCCCTGGCCAAGCTTGAGGCTGTGTCCTCTTGTCCTATCACTGGTTGCCTGGGAGAAGAGGCCGACTCCCACTCCACTAGTTTCCCTCCCAGGCAGCCCACCGGTGTCACAAGGAGAGGGACGCGCTGCCCAGCGCCACACGCTCCATCCTTCACATACTTGGTAAGAAAATGAGGAAAAGATACAACCACCTTCAAGAAACTGAGTCACGCACAGGGAAACAACAGGCCTGGAAGAAATACAGAAAATAGGAAAAATCCCAGCAAAAGGAAAAAGGCTTTTCCTAAGGCCCTGCTTCATGCTCCGAGGCATGGGAACGCTCGCACCAGCCTGACCCACAGAGAAAGCCTGAAACAGCGCGTAACTTCAGAGCATGGTCAGGCTGCACGACAAAACCAAACTCCCTGCAGGAGTTAGCTGAAATCTAAAGCAAATTCCAACCAACGTAAAGCTAACTCATACTATTACTGTGTTTTATTGAGAAGCAAGCTACTTCATTATATTCCAAAAAGAAAGCAGAGACTTGTGAGCTCACAGCAACCCGACACAGAATAGCATGAAAGAAAAAGTTCTAGTTTAAGTTTTCCAGGGAGTGGAGCAGGCAGGCAGACCCACCTGGTTTTGCTGAGCGCTAAGAACCGTGCTATGATTTTATGATGGCTATTACAGTTCTCCAGTAAGTGAAAATACAGAAAAATTCAACTATAATATAACACTTAAGTATTTCTCACTCCTAAATTTTATTTTACGTTCAAGCAGAAGGAGAAGAGGAAGCACACGCAATCGAAGAAGTGCCAAGTTCTCACCAAAAAGAGTTGGGTAAACTTGAAACATAATAATCTAAACTTCTTTTTCCAGGACATTCCCTCAGAGCATAGAGCATAATTCATGTCAGAAAGCAAGCACACCTATCTCCTATGCAAGGAACAACATATAGATCAAATATTAAACATCCCATCATGGCAGCAATGCCATTAGATGTGTCAGAAGCCAGCGCAAAGAGAGAACTAGGCCAGAGAGGCAGACCTTAGTCTGCCTGTCTACAGGCCCCCCAAAAAAGGTGTTACATCGGAGAAAGCAGCTGGAAGATGTGCCAAGTCTGACCCCTTCCTTGCCGACTAAACCTGCTCTTTCACTTATGGGGATTTTAAGACAGCACCAGACTCTGGCCTAACATCAGCACCCCTCCCCTTCCAACCACGCCACGCACAAAGACCCCTCGGTTCCTCCAACGCGGGCACACGCGCTGCGCTCCGCGTCTTCGACAGCCCCTAGGCCTGTCCCTGTAAGACACTCCGCTTCCAACTCTACCACAAATCAACGCAAAAGCTTTCAGCAAGTATAAATCACAACTTCCTATACCCTGAATTCCTATAGCCTAAGTCGCAGCACATTTTATTGCCTTCCATAACCAGCAGCAGACAAGTATCATTTCACCAAGTGGTCATTTTGGCAAATTAAACCCAGCCCAGGCCCTTCTACTTAAGAGTCTGCTGTATTTTTACGATCATCAAAGGCCTCCAAGTTTAATCTCTTAAGAAAATTAGGACAGCTGGCAGAACTTCTACTGCAAAACCCTGATTACTTTGACGTGTGCTCACGGTCTGAAATAAACTGAATTTTCCAATCATTCATCTAGTTGTCTGCAAAACCATACGGACAGACAGCTTGGAGGGAAGAGGACAGGTACCCCGTGACATGCCACGTGCAAGATTCAAACTGACTAAACAAGCTGGCTGTAAAAAGGGAAAAAAATGTCATGAAAATAATTAATATTCCAGCCTAGCTTTGGACGGACACGTTTCATTCTTTTTGTTTTGGGATGGAAAGGAGAAACCATAAATACGCCATTTTCAGGTTTTTTAAACTTTAGAAAACATTTTTGAATGTTAGGGAATGGAGAAATGCTGAAGAATCCCCGGAGAGGAGCTCTGCCCCAGCATACTTGAAAGAATAGCTCCCTCTTACTGATTAACGGAATTTGTAGTTAGAAAGAAAACCTCCCAGTACAGACGGCGCGAGCGGACAGAGGCAGCAGACAAAAGGCTTTCAGACAAAAGGCAGCGGAATGCAGCTATACCCAACCTTAACACACTGTTCTAGATGCAACAATAGCACGAAGGAAGGACCGTCCCTTCCTGTTTTGCTCTCATCCCATCCATTACGCCACTTTGTCAGTCTCTTTTCTTGCTCTTTGGTGAGTTAAAAGCCCCAAGCGACGGGGAAGAGCTACCGAAGGAGAGCACCCCCCACCACCTGCCAGGAGATAAGCTAGTGCTTTAAACGCACCTCGGAGAAAGGAGGGGATCACAAGGAAAAGCCGCATGGATTAAATCGTTATTGTGGCCACTCTGCTCATCCCGTACGGTTAAAACTGGTGATGTGGCTCGTTTCAGGCAGCTTTACACGCGAGGCAGTAGACAGGGCTCCTGCGGCAGCTGCCCTGCCACGCTGCAAGGAGAAGGCCCCTCTCCAGGCGCTGAGCGCCGTGCCCAGGCATCTCTTCCAACGACACAGCCCATCTCTCAGTAAACAGTTATTTGCCATAGTTCTTAAAGATAGAAGGGAAAATGATCTGAAGAGGGGGAAAAAAAAAAATCCTCCTTTTGCCATGCTACATCTCCATTAGAAGGCAGTGCCGACAGCACCTATGAGAAGGGCCTCGGTGTCCCACTACACTGAAAAATTATTGCTGGCCTGAATCAATAAGCACAAACCCCATGAAGCAGGTAACGAAGACAACACCCCCCCTCCTTTCCACACCCAGTGAAACAAACTGCAAAAGCAAAGAGAAGTGGGCCCTGCCATCAGAGCCTCAATCTCTCTAAGACAGCTGCTTCATCATTCATTTCTCTTGTTGCTCTTTAAAACAAACCATCTGTGCTAGCCCACACCACCTATTCAGCAAACGTGGCTGGCTTTTCCTAATTACTGCCCTCAGTCCCCGACTGGAAAATTCCCATTTTCCACCACAAACAGCAGTCACTGCTATCCCACCAGCCCACCCAACAAATTAGGAGGCAGAGGGTTACAATTTAATCCCTCATCCCTGTTTGCCATCATTTGCTGCCTCATTTAGACAAAAACGAAAGGCGAGGCAGGCAGTATTAGCAGTAGAGCAGTATTAGTTGCTGACTTATGGGCCTTTTTGTGCTCCATGCTCTACAGATAACAATGGGTGACCTCTTCTCCTCGCCGCTTACAACATCAGGCAAAAGTTTTGAAGTTGCTCAGTACCAACTGACCTCGTAAAGAATAGTAGGATATTAATTATGGCCTCAGCATGCTAGCTGCCAAAACGTGGGTGTTGCTGGGGATGTCGTAACTAGAGAGAGCTTTCCAGGGAAAAAGAGAAAACTAAGATAGTTCCTAATTAGGGGAAACTTCTCATCATGATGGGAGAAAACAGTAACAGCAACAAAGGTACTGTGTTGGCCCAGTTAGGGGACAGAGCCAAGTGCCTTCTTGCAGGAGACTACAAGGAAGGGCCCTGAAGGACCTTGAAAGCAGAGATAAACAACCTACATTTGACACTACAAAGAGAGGGAGCCAGTGGAGCGATGCAAAAAATGCTCAGGCAGCAGCAGGAACAACAAGTGAGCAGGACGACTCCTGCTACAGCGTGCGAAACGGGTACAAACGCAGCAAGACTGGAGAGGCTAAAGCCAACGAGAAGGTGATCACAACAACGAGGGTGTGAAATGAGGTGGTCCTGGATGGGATGAATTGTAGCTGTTTGGTTAAACAGTACCATCCCAGCACGCCTGCAGGAGGTGGCCCATTAAAGAAAATGAAGAAATTGGAAGCGAATAGAAACTACATTATCGGTGAGACTGGAGTATGACACACAGCGGTCAAAAAAAGTAAGTGTGAGTGAGGAATTTACGGTTTTTACATGCAAAGCTTGATGTTGACACATAAATATCAAAACCAAGCTTCATCAGGCAAAGGCTGATATTATTTAGAGCCGAGAGACAATCAAAAGTTGAGACATCGTAAAGAACTGAGCCACAGCTGAATCTGTGTTCCGTGGCAAGACTAACAACAAAGTGCTGTAGGATAAGTCAAGGGGTTAAGATGAGTTGGAGCGAGTCCAGAGGAGGCCATGAAGGTGATGCTCAGAGGGCTGGAGCCCCTCTGCTCTGGAGACAGGCTGAGAGAGCTGGGGCTGTTCAGCCTGGAGAAGAGAAGGCTCTGGGGAGACCTTCTAGCACCTTCCAGTACCTGAAGGGGCTACAGGAAAGCTGGAGAGGGACTTTTTACAAGGGCGTGGAGTGACAGGACGAGGGGTGATAGTTTTAAACTGAAAGAGGGGAGATTGAGATTAGATGTGAGGAAGAAATTCTTTGCTGTGAGGGTGGTGAGACCCTGGCCCAGGTTGCCCAGAGAAGCTGTGGCTGCCCCCTCCCTGGCAGTCTTCAAGGCCAGGTTGGATGGGGCTTGGAGCAACCTGGTCTGGTGGAAGGTGTCCCTGCCTGTGGCAGGGGGGTTGGAACTAGATGGGCTTTAAGGTCCCTTCCAACCCAAACCAGTCTGTGATTCTATGATGGAGCTAAACTGGATGTGCAGGGGAAGCCAGAGAGCAGCGAAGATAACTGGAAGGATATACAGTCAAGACTGTTCCAGCAGACAAAGGAGAACCAGGTCAAGACAGTTTCAAAAACCAAGGTATTGTGAAAGCAGTGAACCGTACCGAGCACAGATGAGAACTGAGGGGAACCAAGGGCGGGTGCTCAGCGGTCAGAGAACGCCGGAGAAGCTGGCGCAGAGCTCCAGGACAGAACCACAGGGCCACCCGAGCACCAGCAAATCTGAAGGTGAAAAAGGATTCTGAGGTTGCCTGAGAGGCGAGCGCAGTCAAAGGATTTCCCTTCAGCAGTAGATCAAAGACAATAAAGCAGGCTTTGACTGCGTCAGGAAGAGCCAGATAAGAGTTATGAAGTGAGATGAAGCGGGTAAAGTTACTGAGGAAAGTGGAAGATTTGCATGAGAAGAGCAGACGGAGTTGGTACAAATATGACAAGGAAGAGAAGGAAAGCATCTATGCTGATGTACAGGAGATTTCTAGTCATCGCCTTCATGTAATAAAGCAGGAACTAGGAGTTATAAATTCTTTCTTGATTTTAACAGCTTACAGTAGACTTGCACTGATTTTCAAAATTACAGGGTTGGGGAGGCTGCTTTTTTTTTCTTCTTTTTTAAAATCAAAACACAAAAGCACCAACATCCACATCAACTTGGGAAAAAAAAAAAATCACACTTCAAAAGAACGAAAGTCAGCTGATGTCTATGCAACAAACTCAGGCTACGAGTGCTAATTACAAAGTCAAGCTGATATTACTGTAGAATATCTGATAGCTGAGTACCTTCACCAGAACAGAGCTGTTTTCTAACAACAGATTTTTAGGCAAGCTAAAATTGAAGTCTGAGGTTAATGCTGAGAATGAAACAAGAATTTGAAGACTAAAAATTGACTGTTTAAAAGCAGAACCACCCCAGTGTGAGCACAGGTCGTAGTTCTTAAGGCACATTTCCCCAATTGCTAAGCAAGCTTACTTTTAAATACAATTTTTCAGAAACATTGCCACTTCACCCTCCCAAAGTGTGGCAACAAGCAAAAACTTTCAAACAGGAGCATGTTTACTTGAAAAGGATAGAAACCATTAACATAATTAATAAAAAGTAGTAATTAAAAAAAAACCTCCCCTGCTCTCCCAGCTGCCAAATTGACCAAGCTACAGGTGGCTCAGGAAGCAAGAACAGTTTGGCAGAAGATAGCTGGTGTCCTCCCAAAGCAAATAACAGTTAAAGCTTCTCGTTACAGTATGTGCTTGTATTTAAAGCCTGTTAAAAACACAAAACATCTGCTATACTTCAAAAGATTTTAAAAAACAAGATGTGCTACTCACTTAACTACTTGTAAGTAGGTAAAATCCACACAGGAATATTGCCTCAAAACGTTCCAGCTCTGTACAGCAGCACATCCCGTGAGCTTTACATTATCAGAGGCTAAGTGCACTTGACACCAGGTTTAAAGCTCTCTTACCTCAATGTCAAGTACTTCCACCGTGTTGTCCAACATCTTTATTTTGATCGGCAGGTCCCGCTCGTGCGTCTTGGCAGGCGATGACGCCATTGCAGTAGAGAGGTTCTGCCCCGACTCCAAGGTACTCACTCCCGTGGTCTTCTGGACACCCAAACGAGAGCCGGGAGTCTGCAGGACTCTGTATGTTCCTTCTATCTCTCCCATCTTTCAACAGTGAGCAGAGTCTGAAGAAACCTGGAAGAAAACAGAGGATTACAGGCTGAAAGAGAGTTTTCCACCGATATCCCATATGGAAATACTACCCACTGAAGCACAACCACGCACAAAATCCTTACTTAGTGCTCTTCATCCCCTACCAAAACCAAAAGTTGATGAAACTCTGCTCAAAAATCCAGCTGCTGGGAAGAAAAATAAGTGGCAAAAAAAGAGAACTATTCCAAGACATGGTCAGGAAACAGGATACTCAAACCTGCACCCTCTATGCTCCTTACACACCAACATTTTAATTTCCGATTAATTTTTCTGTGATTTAGCTCCCTAAACCGGGTACAAGCAGCACGAGCGCTGCTGACAGCACAAGAAAAGCCACCGGCAGTGAAAGGTGAGGCAGGACTTTGCCTTTCGCTGGTACCTCGCCGTCCCACTGACTTTGCTCCACCGTCGGACCGCACCCCGCGATAACAGGAACAATTCACTTTCTTCATCCCCCAAAACGATGACTCATGCAGAACCACAACTACTCCAACCAACCTGGCAGCTCGGAGGCTTCACAACGCAGATTTCTGCCCCAGATAACAGCTCTTCACCTTATCACAAACCTGCGCCATACCCAGATACAGTCAGTGGGCAAAAATCCCAATTAGGGAAATCTACGCTAGTTCAAGCAGGCCGACACCTCCGTCACGACCCTTACTGTCACCGTTTGGTGGCAGTTTTTAGAGAGCAAATTTGACACGGGGCAAAAACCCCCCCGTGCCCCTCCCGCAGCACGGGAGCAGCGGCGATATTCACAGGGGGATCGCAGCGGGGTCCGCGCGGCCACGAGGCACGTGTGCTCAGGATGCCACACACCCAACAAAGCCACTCGCCGCGGGCACAGAGGGTTGGCAAGGCGGTCAGCAGAAAGGCACACAGGAACCCAGACGCTCCTCGGTGCTTTTGGGTGCATTTCCCAAATACCACGCTGCACCCGAACAATCAAAAGCCTGTGGCTACCGAGGTCGGGACAGCCTTCGCGTGGCCACCACACTGCCCAACAATTCAGTCAAGTGTTGGATTGTTGTTTCGTAATAAACTTCTGTCTAAAAAGGAGAGAGGCAGATCGTGAAAACACTCCTTTGTCCCTCTGCACCCTGAGTAGGGAGGCAGCCCGCTCTGCGGATTTAAACGGAGCCAGCCTTACATGTCGTTAAACATTAGTAGGGTTGTTTTGGGTTTTAATCCTTGCACACACTGAGATTGGTCAAACATCTCCCTGTCGTGCAGACCAGGGAGTTGCAACGTTACTTTTTTTTTTTCTGTACAGATAAATTTGTCACAGGAGACAGATGCCTCCCACCTCATTACGCCTACCACACGGCTCGCTTGGCTTCGCGGCCTCTCGGAGCCCTTGTGAGTGCTGCAGAGCCCTGCCCAAGCAGCACGGCCCGAGACCACCGCAGAGACGCCTCCAGCCTCCTGCCTGAGGACACACGCAACGAGAAACCACGAGAAGCACAGAATCACAGAGTGGTTTGGGTTGGAAGGGACCTTAAAGACCATCTAGTTCCAACCCCCTGCCACGGGCAGGGACACCTTCCACCAGACCAGGTTGCTCCAAGCCCCATCCAACCTGGCCTTGAACACTGCCAGGGAGGGGGCAGCCACAGCTTCTCTGGGCAACCTGGGCCAGGGTCTCACCACCCTCACAGCAAAGAATTTCTTCCTCACATCTCATCTCAATCTCCCCTCTTTCAGTTTAAAACCATCACCCCTCATCCTGTCACTCCATGCCCTTGTAAAAAGCCCCTCTCCAGCTTTCCTGTAGCCCCTCCAGGTACTGGAAGGTGCTAGAAGGTCTCCCCGGAGCCTTCTCTTCTCCAGGCTGAACAGCCCCAACTCCCTCAGCCTGTCAACCTGCCCAGTGCCCAACCTACCAGTCTTAAGTGACAAATTAGCAGAAAGTTCCTTTCTCAGACCGTTTTGTGCGTATCCTTTCACTGAACTCCCCAGTTTGTGTGGCCACACAGCCAAGGAAAAAAACTTGTAGGTCACGAATTTTAAAACCACTGCAACAGCAAAAATCAGCAGAGACAGTTGCCAGGTTACACCTCTAACTGCTAATCTGAAGAGAAACCACAGCTCGGTGACATCTCTGTCCCCCTGATACTGTGTCCCTTACAACTTAACGGTACGGTAAGATTTTGCTGCTGCCATTCAGCAGCTTCAGAGTTGCCCAGAATCATTTACACTCCTTACAAGGCTATTCATCAGACAACTGCTCTTAAAATCAGCACTCTGTGAACACATCCATCACGTCCTGAATAAACAGCTACTGGAAAGGACAGACACTGCAGTTACTCAAAAGGGACAAGACGCAAGCGGTGACAGCCGATGCAGCGCACGGAGCAGCCCCGTGGCAGAGAGGCTTCGGCAGCCTCCCCTCCTGCTGACGCCGGCCGGTTCCTGAAGGCAAGGCAGGCGGGTCACCCAACTCTGGACTAAACGAGGAGCTCCTGGGTACTCTTATCAGCTTTGGTTACCAGCCAGGAGAGACCAAAGTCATGTCAAACAGAAACTGCAGATCTCCAAGCCCTTCCTCACAGGTGTCAACAGGAAAAGCGAACTCAATGGGGCTTGGCCTCGTGTCTTGCTGACGACGTGTTCCTAAAAACACACCTAGCCCCCAGCTAGCATATATTTGGGTTTTTAAGGTCTAACAAGCACCTAGGCAGAACACACAATGTGCAGAAGCAAGCCACGTCTCCCTAGAAGGGCAGTGCCCTGCCCGCTGCGTGGCAGTTGTGACCCTGCCACATCCAGGGCCCTCCCAGTGCACACTACTAATGCCATTACAACTATTAAAAATCCCCAAATAGCCTGGCCTGCTCCAGCTGCCCCAAAAACCAAAAGTGTGAGGAGCACCAACCAAGCCAAGCGCTATTTCCAGTTTCACCACCGATTATAGTGGTGTGTCCTGTTTTATGCAAGCTGACTACGTACAACATTTCGTAACAAAAACCGTCGTGCCACGATTTAGGAAGCGTTTCAGCTGAAGGGGCTACCTAAGCGAAGGTGGAGGGAAATGAAAGAGCGAAGCCGGAGGCAGGCTGCAAGCACCGGGAAGAACGAGAGGCTCTACGGGCAGAGCAGAGAAAGTGTTCGACAGCACCAAGAGCCTCTCACCCCAGGCGAGCCAGAACAAGGTCTCATTTACCTCCTCACCAATGCAAAACTAAAATGTAACATTACCACAATATTAGCAGTTCTAAGGAAAAAATCTTCCTTGCATTCACCCACCTGTTGTGTTGAGTGCTTCTCCTGGTCATTTCCTATCAACAGGGACCAGGCATCAAAGCTAAATCAGCTCCCTGAAGCACAGTGACAGAACGACTGTCGCTCTCCACCCCAAGTGAGTCTGAAGGAGCAGCTGGGAACAAAACTTACGAAATTCAGGTTGCTTTGTACTTTTTGTTGCCTTTTTGAAATAGCTTTGAAGCTGCAATGACTTTTATCTTCTACTTGGATGGAATAAACTTATTTTTCAGAAGCAAGATAGTTTTTCGGCTAGAAGCAAATCTGGAAAGGAAGCTTACACCAGAGGATACGCCTGTGCAAGATACCAAGAGCTTTCAAAGGAACTCCTCCAAGTACGGTGTCTTTTGGTCAGTGACAGAGTCACTATGATGCTCCATCCCTTGCCTACGCAGAAGACCAGTTTGCTCCCAGTGCAAACAGGGTAATCCCTGCCTCCCATAGGAAGGGATCGGTGGGAGCCCGCACAGAGCAGCAAGGAAGTGCTCTCAGCAGGAGCTCTCAAATCAGCTCCCTTCAGTCCACCAGAAGCAAATTTTCCTCTTTTACCTTTTTCACTAGACAACAGCAACCTGTTAACATCACTCCACCAAGCTGGCACCACCTGATGCATCAGGAATCCAACTGAAACGAAGAGGGATAAAGAGCCCGAGTACCCCAGCCACACCAGGAGATGCCTCTCCCTGAAACTGGGACCCCCCACTCCTGTTACAAACACCATAGTGGCCTTGGCAGTGCTGGGTTAACGCTTGGACTTGATGACCTTACAGGTCCTTTCCAACCAGAAAAACTCTATGATTCTATGACTGTCCCTCGTCACGAGCACGAAAAGTGTCTCCCGGCTCTGTCCCGCAGCGGGGCACGGCTGTGGCCGGCAGCACCGTGTGCCGGAGACCACCCGCTTGCCTGGAAGGAGACGGATGCGCAGGGAGGGTGGCGAAGGACCGCAGCCGGTCCCTGCCAGGTGACCAGGGCTTCAGGAGCTTCTTCAGTCGGTACCGGGGCCGCAGCAGCGCGGTGCAGCACCATCCCCCCCGCACCCCCGGCCCTGCGCGCCCCGGGGGTCCCTGGCAGGGAGGCGGGTGCAGCGGGGAGGGGCCGGGCCGGTGCGCGGGTGCTCCAACACCCCCGGCCTGAGCAGAAAGTGGCGAAGCCGCCCAGGCCAGGCCCCCGGCAGCAGGCCGGGGAAGGCGCTGCCCAGCCCCCGCCGGCCGGAGCCCCCCGCCCGCAGGGCTGCAGGAGCGAGGGCCGCAGACCGGGAAGGGCCGGGCCGGGCCAGGCCCTCTCCCCGGCCGGGCTCCCACGCCAAAGCCTCCGCCCGGGGCCACACAGCGCACGACAGCGGCCGCGGGCGGCGGAAGCGCCGGACGCGCAGGCGGGCCGAGCCGCGGGGCGGGCCGCGCCGAGCCGAGCCGAGCCGAGCCGCCGCTCGCCGGCAGCCCCGCTGCAGGGCCCGCCCGCGGGCTGGGGCCCCCTCAGCTCCCGCCCCGCCGCCCACTCCCCCCGGCCCCGTCGCCCGGCTGTCAGGGCGGCCCGCGGGGAGCACCGCGCCGCTCCGCGCCTGCCCTCACCTCCGCGCCCACGGCCGGGCCCGGCCGCCGCCGCCGCCGCCGCCGCCGCCCCGCCCCCGCGCAGCCCGCGCGCACCAGCCCGGCGCCGGCCCCGCCCCGCCCCGCCCGCCGCGCGCCGCCATTGGTCGGCCGGGGCCGGGGGCGGGCCACGGGCTCTGGGGGCGGGGGCTCAGCGCGGCCCGGCCCGGCCCGGCCTTGTACCGGCGGCGGCGGCAGGGGAGGGAGGGAGCCCCGGGGCAGCCCGGCTCTTCCTTCCATCCTCCTGCCCGGGTCCCCCAGGGAACGTTGTCACCGGAGGGTGCGGGAGGCCCAGGGGAGCCCCGGCCCCTGCACACGGAGCGTGGCGACAGCTGGAGACGGGCAGGAGGGAGACAGGTCCCAAAAGTAAACCGCAAAGTGTATTTTCCCAGCATGAGGAGGGCGCTGGGAGCTGGAAGCTTGGAAAGAATATTTCTGTGCACCCTGTCCTGCCGCAGCTGAAGGGCAGTTAGCTCCCGGGAAGGCTGTTCCTCGCCCCTACCCCAAAAACAGACACAAAGCCACCCAGCTGCGCACCCCAGGGCACCCAGAGCCGCAGGGGTGAACGCTGCGCTGGGGAACCGACCATCCCAGTAACCAGTCGCTAAGATTCAGGCAACAAATTGCACACGTTTTGCTTCGAATAATGGACATCGCAGGTCTTCATTTAGTTAAGTTTTTTTTCACATACAGACAAATCTAAATAGGGATAAAAAGAGCCACAGCACTACAGCGTGGGAGAGGAGACACAGGCGCTGCACCCACGTGCCAAGATCCATCACAGAGGGATCAGGCACCAGCCGATGGCCACAGGGGCTGAAGACCATCAGAATATCCTCCTCCTCCTCGTTCCCCCAACCAGCAAGTCCCTCAGTAACACAGACAAGAACGGTAGGAAATTCAGCGCGGGGTGAACAGAGCTCTGCCTGAAGAGACCTTTGCACCTTCTGGATTCTGAGGCTGCGCAAAAGTGGAGGCTGCCCGATAACAGAGCAGCCAGGAAAACCTCACTGCCTAAAAAAGCCTGCCTCTGAGAACCCCCCCAGTCCCCCCGAGGGACCCCCTCTCACCAGAGGCTGCTCTTCAAGACACGAAGCAACAAAACTGACAGAAATACTGGCATTTCTCTAGGAAAGGATTGATGGCCCATAGCACAGAATCACAGAATCAATGAGGTTGGAAGAGCCCTCTGGGATCATCGAGTCCAACCGTTGCCCTGACACCACCATGGCAACTAGACCAGGGCACTAAGTGCCATGTCCAGTCTTTTCTTAAACCCCTCCAGAGATGGTGACTCCACCACCTCCCTGGGCAGCCCCTTCCAATGGCTAACGACCCTTGCTGAGAAGAAAATTCTTCCTAATGAAATGCAAAGAGCCACCTTGTTTCTGAGAACTTGACCTTTTCCCAACAATTTGAAAAACAAACTATTAGCATAGCATATGACTTTTAGATTAACAAAACACCTAAGTCATGCAGAACAGCCCTTGCAACCTGGAGCAGCTTCACCACTCTCACCCAGAGAAAGAAGCAACCCACAGACTTAATAATTCCTGACTAGCAACATTCTCATCTCTTAAAAAGAAACAAAAAAAGACACAAGGATTTAAAAATACAACTCATTATTTCTTCTCCTGAAAAAGTGAAATGGAGCTGAAGAATCTCACGCGTACAAAAATATTAGGAAAGCTGCAAACGTTTCGATAACTCTGTAAAAACATTCGTGACTCCCACAAACTGAAGTGCTTTCATTACCGACATGGACGTTTCAGTAGCCTGTTTTGCCTACCATTTGCATTGCACTTCCATAGGCAATGAAAATGGAGGAGTCCATTTTATTTGCAGCTGAAGCGTTAATACAGTTTCACATCCTTCAAAGCGCAGACACTTCAGAGTAATCTTCATTTCAATCACTTAAACAACTAAAAAGAGCACAAGGACTCTCTTGTGCAAAAAAAGCAGCTGTTGCTAAATTGGAGAACAAATCTGATGTGATCACTTTAAAAGCAACATACGACAACAATCAGAGAGAGGAAGCAATAATTACAGATGTAGTAAAGTCTTTCCAAGCGCCAACACCCTGCTGGTTGTGCTTCGCTGGATATTGCTCACTTTTACTGCTCACACAAACACATGTAATTTACTGCGCTGGAACCATCCAGTAATGAAAAGGCACCAAAGGTTCTGCGAGTTCAAGTGCCCACATACCCAGTCCCTCTGTTTCTACACGCAGCTCATTTCTAGCCTTTCTACCCACCACAGGCAAAAAAAAGATATTTTCCATCGTAGCACGAGGAGTTCAGCAGGATGCACAAGTATTCCTCTACGACCAGTTTACTTGCTGTGAACCTGCACCTTCAGAAGTCTCTCCTTTTCATACCGGCATTTCCAGTTCTTTAGGGCAGACAATACCACCCGTGGCGATGGTACCCGGCAGCTAGTGCTGCCTAGATACTAAAACCTTTCTGTAACAGGTTTTCTCATATATATATATATGTAAGAAAATTATAACATACATACAAGTCACTACAATAGGTGACTTTTGCCTGTTAGAGAAGTCACCACCCATTTTCACACTTCTACCCGCGTGCTTAGCACCAGGCTACAAAGGGACATGGCACCACTTGCCATCTTCAGTTCCTTCCACCACAAGCAGGGGAAGGGACAAGAAGGGACAAGACTCCACTTTCACAAGCTGGAAGACGACGACAGCTCTGCCCTCTGCGCTCAGTGAGTTGTTTGGCAGGGAACAGCCCATGAGCAGATGATGCCATTCCTACTCCCAACCAAACAGGGGACAAATAGGAAGCGCCTTATGAAGCTGAACCTCTGTTCTATGCACTCAGTCGTTTACAAAAACGCTCAGCAACTGGAACATGCAAAACATGCTTGAGACATGGTGTGTGGTGAATGGATTTGAAACCTAGAAGAGGGGATGGATGGTTATCTAACCCCCTACACACGGACTCAGCAATATGTTCTTCACAGCTACCTGCAAAGACCTCCGAGTTTCCTTCACTCCCACGAAGGCAAACTTTCTGGCCATCCAAGCAGCATGTTTGAATCCTTTACAGGAGGAGGAAGTTTAGAGAACAAAACTGGAAGAAGAATCATGTCATTACACATATAAATCAGCTGTTGCTATTGGAAGGATGCAGTGTCAGGACAAAGTCCAATTTTATCCTTGGGAGATAAAAAGTGGTGATGAGGTGTAACTCGTTCACTCGACTAGTATTACAGATAATCTACAACATATTCTCCTCTTGGCCTGAGTGGGGCAATTAGAATTACCCTTTCACTACACTATGATGTTATCTCCTTCTTTAATCACCCTCTGGATGAGGGTGGAGGAAGTCCTTCAAAGACGACGTATCCAACCAAGAAAAAGAGCAGCTGGAAAAGCTTCTTCCTGTTCAAATTCTTCATCATGGCAAAGAGAAACTCTGAAGGCTGAAAAATTATACCTATAGCTAATTTTGTTAGCACATATTTTCCAAATACATACTACAAAGTTCTGTTTCTTTGAGGTCTCCTATCTCATAGGCAAGCAATTCCAAAAACTTCCATTATGTCTTCCCCTTCAGAAGACAGGTAGAGCTGAGAATGGAAATGGCTACAATCATTTAAGCCAGTGTTTTATACCACGCACGCCATGCTTCCCCACTTCAACTGGGCTGTACATCACCAGTTCACTTCTCTAGCATGTTGTACTGGGACTCTATAATGACAACACGTGCAGGCATGCCAAGGCTGAAGATGTGAAGATGAATTGGTATGGATTTCACTGCAGGTAGGGCAACTGAAGTACCAGAAACTGGGGCGGAGGAGCTGGTTCTGAATGCCGTAGTTCACTGTTGTTGTTCTACTTTGGTTCAAGCTAGTACAGTGCCTTGTACTACAATTCTCCCATCAGTTACTACCTGGAGATATTCAACCATTTGCTGTACACATCATTAACCTAAGCACAGTGTCAGGACTAACTGCAAGGGCTGATAGCTTTCTCCACCGGATGACCACTCTTCTTTCCCATCGCCTTTGAGGACCTGGTGTCACGGTAGCAGCTGCAGAGCACCTCAGAGGTCACCAAGGGAAAAATTCCCATTTCCACAAATGTGTTCACATCTTAGGTTGACTGACATGACAATTAGTGACTACCCTGGTCATATTCCTGATCTGAAAGTGTTTCATCCCAGAAGAGCTCCATCAGGTACTTTGCAGTTTGTAATGGTCCGTGCAGCAGAACCCCACAGAAGACTAGGTTGTCTTGGCTCACCGACCCATTCTCTGGATTGCCTTCCACATTGACTCAGACATCTCAGTAGAGGCTGGGCTACATGGATTGCAGAATCATTCCTCAACCTGTCTCATCGGTGATAAACAAGTTCTCTACCTAACAGCTCAGAATTGCATCAGACGACTTCTCAAATAGGAAACCCAAGCCAATTTCAGTGATTATAGCCAGGTGTTGTTCTGTGCTCACAGCCCACTTGTACCCCAGGAAAACATGAAAAAGAAGAGAGTGAAATCACAGAATTTGATCAACACACTGACTGTCATAAGCAAAGGGCAAAAGACTCAAGCCAAAGCGAACAGGAATTGCTGGATAAACAGATCTGCATGATCAGCACAAAGAATGAATAACACAGACATACCTGTGCATACCACTTTCCGGAATTACTCTCTTACATCAGGTTCACTTACTGTTAAAATTGACCTGGAGGCACAGGAGAAATACCATTCTCCAACAGTAGTGAATGAAGACACTTCAAAATCTGGCAGAATGCACCTTGTTCTACTGGCAGAGATACAATGTCAGAGGTACTCACCATTCGCAGCATCTTGCTAAACCAACTACAAAAAATAATTTCCATGCTACAGAAATTTGTAGACTCTTTGTGGGGAGGTTTCCACTTCCAATCTTAGATGCTCCTGCCTCCCCCACCCCAATCAGGCTACAGCACTTCTCACAGGGGGAATCCTTTGGGCTTTGCAGGTTGCTCCCCTTTGGGGCATTTTTCAGGAGCCCTTCTACACACACTCTACCTAGCAATTACATTGCCCTTTATAAAGTTCAAAGTCCACCAGCCTCAGACTACGACCTAGAATTAAACCTGCAATATTAACCAATTCTTTAGAACAGGCGTGGGCACTGACAGACAGGAAAAAATTCTGCTAGCCTGCTAACAGAAAACAACAGTGGAGGCAATCCTTTTTTTTTTGCAATCACCTACTTTGACTTTCATAATCGTATCTGTATTTGAAGTTAGCTCTCCTGGTGAAAGTGGCACTTACAACAAACAAATGAAGCACGGCGTGTGTTCATACCTGCGCACGCGCATGCAGGCACTTGCTCTGCGACTGCTTTAAGCCTGATGAGTGTACTTGCCCAAACACGTTCTCCCCCAGCAGAAGGTTCAGTCTGTAGCCAGCAGCAGTTCTGAATCAACAGCACACAAATCAAGAGCGTACACAAGCTACGAGCTGCAAAGGAATACGGCTGCTGAGCCCCATGCACAGAAACAAAATCCCAAGCAAAAACTGCCAACTGTGCCACCTCTTCAACTACAGGTAGCTGTAAAAAACCAGACACAGTCAAATCCCATATTGCCCCCAGCTGGTAAATCCAGCCTATGGCAGAAGAGCATAAATAGCCCCAGAATCCCCCTAAATTTGCTTTAAACTGAATCCTAAGGTTTTTCGTTAGATGTTAGTTCTTTGACTGTAACAGCCCAAACATTAAGTAGATGTGAAACAGTCTTTTCTACAACTGTGCGATTTATTTCTCTTTTTTTACTTACCAAAACCTGCGTGGTGAGGTTAACCACGTACGTCTGAAGCAGCAAGGCCTGCAAAAACCCCACACAACTGGGAGGGTCAGAAAGCTTTTCCTCCCCATCACCCCTTTTTTTTTTTTTTAAATCTCATTGAGGTTCATCTAATTTCCCCACCCATAAAATCAGGCCAGTATTTGTTACCTCAGAGGAGCTGTACAAGGGTTCAATTCAGTCACAACTGGTACCGTGCTTCAAAGATCTACATCAAAAGCTTCTGTAAAGTGGTTGGGGGGGAAAAAACAAGATATCACCGAACAGAAACCACCACTCCCCCAAAATCTGAGATCCTAACAAGAAAAAAGATCCCCTCTTTTTCACATACCAATAAACTTTAGTCGACACAACCACAGAAAAGGCCAGTTAATAAGGATGTATGTGTCCAAAAAAGCATCTTAACTATAAAAAAGGCCTAGTCCTATTTCATAGACAGGACACTTCAGAAGCAAAAGGAAAATTAAGGATCTACAAACACTAATCACAGATGAGTGTGGCAACTATTTCACTGCCAAATAAACCTGGCTTGAGGTTTTCAGCAACGCTGACTTAACTGTGCTACCTTAAGTGACTTTCAAAAATGAGGCAACCCAGTGGCAGAGGGCTAGAAAACCAGTGAGCTGTTCGATTGCCCCCTCTGTCCCCCAAACCAAGCCCATCCTCCAGCTGTTTGTGCCAGGAAACAAGAGCACGTAACTCCCCGCTGCTGCTGAAAGGCACAAGGTGACCTAGGTTGTAGGCTCTTCCTTGTGGAAAAGCTTCTTAAAAGTAAAAATAAATCACAAACATTAAAACAACGGGGGAATTGCAAATGACAAGGCACAGGAGTGGGCATGTTCTGAACAAAGCATTTTACTGTCAGTGCCTTTCCCTTTTTTTTAATAAATATGCTGTCGAAGCAGCAGGTATCTGTTTTAATGAGTGTTTTGCATTAGCTCTCGGGGTGTGTTTATTTACTCATTCTATAGAATACTCTGAGTTATCTGCACATAACTTGGGATCTCCTCTGTTTCCTACATGGGAATTTTTCCATGAATTTTTGGCTTCTGCTTCTAAAAATGAGGCGATTCCTTCTCTTTGCCCCACCAGCCTCGATTTGTTGCTCAATAAAGAACAGGACAGCCAGCCTGAGGCACTTTAAGCACGATACCCCAACACAGTGAAGCTGCTAATGGCTGGCACGTCTTAGAATTCAAATCTCTCTGACTTTTTGCCATACCTTCCTCTATGTGACTTACGTGATTGAGCAGAAATTTGTATCTGGCAAGGTGGACCCTCTTGGAACACAGCCGTACCTTAAACCTTGACGTGCCAAGCACCGGTTACATCACCATAGATGTGGGCAAAGCTGAGGATCCAAGGAGAGCTGCGACTAGAACATAAACAATTGGCTGCACCAGTCCTACAAAACCATTTGTACTGGGCTTCGAACAAAGCGAGCAGGAGAAAGCCCCAGGCTTGGCAGACTTAGGAGCTCTCCTCATTCTTTTCCTATCAAGGAGCTCAGTTGTTCCCACAGCAATCAAAGCACTGCACTTCTTGCTTTGTGGGACCTGTTTCTTACAGCCGACTGGGCTGTCTGCAGGGCCGCCTCTGCTCTAGCCAGGGGTAGTTTCCTAAAAGCATGTTGTTCTCTGTTTGAAATAGCTGGACACCTTCTCTGTCTCGCTAGATTTACAGGCTCTCATTCCTGCGGGTGGAAGTGAGCTTCATTTGTCTACTTGCATTTCAAGCACCGAAACTCAACTTGCAAATGTGCAGCTACATCAAGAAGATCTTGCCTTGCTGAACACGGCAGAAACTCCCCAACGCACCTGAAACTTCGACACACCCCGACGTGGCCATGAGCCAGACCCAGGCAATCCTATCAAGTCTGGGCTGCACTGTCAACAAAGCCGGCCATCAAACCACTCCTTAGACAAACTTTTTCTTCCTCCTCATACTCTCTCCATTCCCAGGTTCTGGACTTGACCCAGAATTACATCAAATCTGACTTCACTGCACATGCTCTCCCCTGGTTACTGTGACAACAGGCTGATTTCAGCATCACTCAAATCTTCATAGAAAAGGACACATGAGAGGGTAACAGCACCTCCCTTTTTTTGGATGATGAAGAGAATGTTTAGAGTGTCCTGCTCTGTACCAGCCTGCCTGTACGCTCTGGCAGCAGGGTGCCACACAGAAGCTAGTCCAGTTGGGCACAGCTACAACACCAAGAGCTGCTCTAGCACAGGGTAAATACCTGCCTCGCCGGTAAACCGGACTGCATTCCCAGCCTGTGGGCTGTCTGAGTGAACAGGATGCACTGCAGCCCAGAGCTGCCATCAAGCATCTCCAGAAAGAGGTGACAGATGCCATCAAGCATCTCCAGAAAGAGGTGACAGATACAGTGGGAGCAGGGCTCTAAGACCAAGGGTGTTCCCAGAACTGCTCATTTAACTCTCCTGAGAAACGCACTCTGGAATTGCTGCCTGGGGGAAAGGCTCTACAGCAAGCTGAATCATAAAGTGTTTCAATCACCCAAATGAAACCCTTCTTTCCCCTGCAAGAATCCTTTAAGAGTTTCTTTCTGGCTTTCTCTCGCTATGTCAGCAGGAGCCCGGCGTTGAGCTCGCTGTGCACTATTCCATACACAATGTTGGGAAAACAGCAAATACGAAGATCGGATCATTTCATGGAGTCCTTTGGACTGAATTCCAGTACAGTCTTCCTGAGCGACAGCTTCGATTCTGCCCAAGGCCTCTATAGATTATATTCTTGCACATTCCCCAGGCTGTCAGTAATTAACAACCTTGTCTGCTCTCTATTTCACGTACTTCCATAAAGCATGCAGCATTTCAGGATCTACTACTAAGCGTCCAGAAAAAGTAACATTTTAAATTTTTCTTTACAAAGGTCAGACAGGTCAAGAAACAGGAGTTAGCAGATATTTTGTTCACCTTTTTTTTAACCACTAAATCTGTGAAACAAGCTAGGAAAATCCTGATGGAAATCCTCCTTCAGGGCACAGAAGCAAGATAAACCAGCAAGAATGCCACCGACTAGTCGATGAAACGGACACTCGAGGTGTGCCTAGCCATGTCCACAGCAGATACTAAGACCCATACAAGTCTGGTCGCCCACTCGCTAAACAGGACTCTGGGTGGTGCAGGATAGTTACCTGAAAACAAGATGCTGCTTTGCACTCATGCTGTCTACTCAGCTACAAACAACAGAGGACTCAACTGACATCGAAGTTGCAACTCACAACTCTGAGCTTCATTTCTTTCAGAGTCTTGTGATAACCTACTAATTTCCAGCTTTTGTAGAAGATCATTCTCTTCCTCCAGCATCACAAGACAGCTGTCTTCTCAGTCACTTACTCTGAGGTCATTAAGAGTGTTTATGAAGAGAGAGGTATGACTAATTCATCCACAGGTGTCAACTAAACAGAAAGCCTAAGAGCAAGTGGTACAAGTTGGGGGCAGACCTGTTGGAGAGCAGCGTAGGGGAAAGGGACCTGGGGGTCCTAGTGGACAACAGGATGACCATGAGCCAGCAGTGTGCCCTTGTGGCCAAGAAGGCCAATGGCCTCCTGGGGTGTATTAGAAGGGGTGTGGTTAGCAGGTCACGAGAGGTTCTCCTCCCCCTCTACTCTGCCCTGGTGAGGCCGCATCTGGAATATTGTGTCCAGTTCTGGGCCCCTCAGTTCAAGAAGGACAGGGAACTGCTAGAGAGAGTCCAGCGCAGAGCCACGAAGATGATGAAGGGGGTGGAACATCTCCCTTCTGAGGAGAGGCTGAGGGAGCTGGGTCTCTTTAGCTTGGAGAAGAGGAGACTGAGGGGTGACCTCATTAATGTTTATAAATATGTAAAGGGCAAGTGTCATGAGGATGGAGCCAGGCTCTTCTCAGTGACATCCCTTGACAGGACAAGGGGCAATGGGTGCAAGCTGGAACACAGGAGGTTCCACATAAATATGAGGAAAAACTTCTTTACAGTGAGGGTGACCGAACACTGGCACAGGCTGCCCAGAGAGGGTGTGGAGTCTCCTTCTCTGGAGACATTCAAAACCCGCCTGGACGCGTTCCTGTGTGATATGGTCTGGGTAATCCTGCTCCGGCAGGGGGATTGGACTAGATGATCTTTCGAGGTCCCTTCCAATCCCTGACATTCTGTGATTCTGTGATTCTGTGAAGTGGTGTAAATTTTATCTCCAGCTCAGTCATCCTAATATTCAGAATGACCTGAAACAGGTACACAAGAGGCTCTAACTGATCTCCTTCCTCATGCCCTGCTGAAGAGCCAAGGTGACCAGGGAGTAAGCTCCAACTATTCTCTTTAGAAAAGGGAACACTTTTGTAGACAACCCATTAGCCCTGTAACTAGGACAAGTGGAACCTACAAGAATGTTACCCCAAAGGTATGGATGAAATACGAGAAAAATGGTGGGAACTTGCAGGGTACCAAATAGAGGGAGCAAAGAAAGGGCAGGAGTCTAAAGACAGAAGAGAAAAATCTACTGAATAGCTCAGAGATGATCAGAAAAAATAAATCCTAAGTATGTTGAAGATAGGAGTGGGCGAAAAGGACTGGAAAAGAAATACTCATAGAAGCGCAGGCACAAATTGCATGAGAAATGAATTCAGAGAAAAAGGATAAAAGATACACATAGAGAGCTATACAGAACATCTGTATCCAAATACATTCAGCTGTACTATGCTACTGCACATAAAACACGTATGAGTATCTGCATAGCAATATACCAACAATGCACTGCAATTCCTCCAAAACAATGCGACAGCTTGGGTTTATTAAGCAGATTTAAAGTAAAATAAATCTTGTTCCAGCATGTGAGCCCCTAAGTCAACACGCTGCCTAAAAAAATGCATTAGTGTAACATTCCTTCTAGCACTGTCAATGGCAAAACACTCTTAACAAAGGGGACATTTTCAATATGATAATGAGGTTTATCATGATTTTAATACTATTTATACTAAAATACCCCGTAATCCTTTTTGCAATCCCAGTCTTCCTTTTTCTTCCTACATATGAGTGTACAATAAAAAGGTTTGACAAGACCACTGGCACTAACCCACACATTTCTGAAAAGAAAGCTTACGGTGTTTCCCCAGTTTTGTGAGGTGTTTTACATGTCACTTTTGACACACTATTTCAGTGCCCGTCCACAATTACCGTTCTTTTTGTTTACGTGCACAGAACTAACATCTGGAAGATTTTTTTATTAGAAGTTTTCCAGTAATGTTTCATTGTGCAACCTTTAGTGCAATGCTTTTCCAACACTCCTTTCCAGAATTGGGTTTGAATTCCACGAAAGTAGTCTTCTACACCTGACAGAAAGGATGGAAACAAAAATACAATCAGTACAAACAAAAAGTCTTCTTTCAAAAAGTACATCTGACATATTCAGGATGCTTCCTTGCCTCTTCTCTCACTATAGCCTAAAGATGAATCTTCCTGTAATGTACTGGCTCCACACTAAATACTCCAGATAAATGAAACATAAATATACTTTAAAACCATATATGACGGGTCACAACACGCACAGGTGTTTAGCCCTGTGGAGTGGTCCGACCGCACAACGTGTGCCCCCAAGCAACGCAAAGCAATCCAACACTGCAACCCAAAGCAAACTGTCCAGGCCAAGGCACGTGCAAAAGCGACACATTCCACATTTAAAATATGGCTGTATAAATCTCTGGTATTAACAGTTAGGCTCAAGAATCCAAAACCAAGGAGACAGCCTGGTGCCCTTAATCGATAACAGCCACAGGGGTCGTTGAAGTCATGTCACAGGAAGATGAGCCCTAAATTATTTTGGAATATCTAGCACAAAGATCAGACACCCTTTCACCCTCTCCAGAGATGAAGCACAATTCACTGGAGACAACAATGACCCTTAACACTTAAAGCACCACCTAACAACAAGGAGCTTCATTCTATGCTACCATAGAATGGGACATGCAAGTTTGGTGAGAGTGGCTGAAAAAGCCAGATCCCATAGGCAGGACTTTGGGAACACCCACAGGGAAATGCCCTGTACGCTTGGAGCATACGATACTTAATGACCGTATTTTATGCAGGTTCATCAATGTGTTCTCTTTCAACCACATCTGCATTTCTCCTTTATATTTAAAACACAGCACCACAAACAAATTAATATTGCCAGCGTTGATTATAATAAAGAATCATAAAAAAAAAAGTGTATTTTAACATTTTTATTATAGTTTTGGCTAATGGCAGTACATAAAACAGAATATAACAAATTTTTGTACCAAGAGCAAGTAACTTTTGCTACCAACTATAAAGCCCTGCAAATTCAAAAGTATTTTGACTCCTAAAATAAAAACCATTACAATGTTGTAACAGAAAAAGAATTGTGGCCAGTTCAGCAAGCCACCAAACAACGTCTCCCTTTTGTCTCCAAGTCCTTCTTCGACCCAAGTCTTTCTTCTACTAGTAGTTGAGTTTGCCTGAAACAGAATCTGAGATAGTCTCGCTTTTCCTGTCTTACCATGAAACCAGTAATTGCAAGACCTTCACAAGAAAAGTGAAGGGGAAACAGACATTCAGAGACATCAGGCACACTCTGAATGACGGCCCCAAAGGCTTGGGAAGAACACGCAATTAGCTGTCTTAAGTATTTCAGTTAAAATGCCAAGTGCCATAAACTTGCTTTTTGCTATTAAAACACCAAAAAACAAAAACAAAAACAAAACAAACCACAAATGAAAATATTTCTCCTAGAATTTGTAGATCAAAAATTATTTGCCTAAGAATCAAACAGAATACTTTATCCTGATCACTTATTTTAATAGATACTTCAAAGAACAAGACGTTGCCTTAAATAATTCCCCAGGCAGTGACGTTTAACAGAGAGATAGCAGACAAATAGCTTAAAAGGAAACAAATGCTGCAGCATCAGAAACAGATCTGTGGCAACTGAAGAACAGCGCAGCACTTCCAAGAATTAGAAGACTTAAGTTCATAGTAAGTTCTTTTGGTAAATTTATGACAACCAATTCACAAAAATATATCACAAGATTTAGAAATAAATACGGTGTTGTGGAGTGTTTTCTGAGAATACTGCCACATTGCTTTGTTTCTACACATTCTTTGGAAAAAGCAAGACAAGAAACTTAGAAGTGCACGGTTTTCCATCAAAGTTTTATATGTAAATATTTGACAAAACGGGACTTAACACTTCTGTGCATCTCAACATACAAAAAGGTTCTCATTTTCACTTTTGTCAAGGTTAGGGAAGGTCAAATGGGTTGTGCAAAGCTTTGACAGCAATTGCTTTTGAGCAGAAAACTGGAGCTTCCTAGCAAGGGCTACGATGAAGGATTTTACTTCACATTTTTAGAAAGATTCAAATATAAAACAGTTCATCAACAGTAGTTTCACACAGGTAAAAATTTCAGTTGCTTAGCAGGTTTATATTTATCTAGCCACTTCAGTACCACTGGAATTATACATTAGCTGTAGAAATCCTATTATTTTTTCCAAAGAAACAGTAAAAAAAAATTATAAAAGTCACAGCTGCACCTGAGCTCAAAGAAGAGAAAAAAGTTGCAATTCTATCTCTTTATTAGCTGTTCAGATAACAAGGTTTTGTAACAGATCAGATCAGGAAATCTGATTGCTGGCTTTATCAAAGTAGTAGAAAAACCAACCATGGTGTATTACTGCTTACCCTATCAGCTACCACCTATGTAGCTGTATACTACAGCTGTTACTACGTACTGCAAACACAATACCAGATGTGATAGGTAGTAGAAGTCCAGCCAAGCTCAAAAACAGTCTCCTTTACTATCAGTGTTAAGGAAAGTTACTTTGGGCTAAAATAAAAAGGTGTAACTTAGCAGAGTCACTTCCAAAGTAATCCTGCTAACTCCATCTTGGAGCAAGACCTTAAAATACCGTTTGCATTGATCCTGTCAGGCACAGATCACTTTAAAAAAAGAGAAGTGTGCTAGTATATATTTTATACTACAATTAGCAGTTTGCAATGCCCTAGAAATCATATGAAAATACTTATTAGGAATTATAGAATTTCTTATGCATTTGGATATAGGAAACACCCATGCATAGAAAACTACTCTTTGGGCTTTGCCTCATTT
The DNA here is from genome assembly GCF_013368605.1 of Nyctibius grandis. NCBI lineage: Eukaryota > Metazoa > Chordata > Aves > Nyctibiiformes > Nyctibiidae > Nyctibius > Nyctibius grandis. Next base: position 5,381,524 of record NC_090689.1, on the reverse strand, counting down.
AACAGTACCAGCATTATTCAAGTTTGTTTGGTTACAGCAATGCCACAAAATAGCAGGACTGATTTGTGCTAACCTACAAGAAACTCTTAAAAATTATCTGCAATAGAGTAAGAGATTTTAGGCAAAAAATAAAGAATATATGTCCCTCAAAGTTAAATCTGAAGGAAATAATCCCTGTCGTATAAAATACAGTGTGCATCTTAAAGAGGCATCTCCTCTTACTTCTTTTGTTAAGACACAAGACATGCTTGAATTTTAATGTAATACTTGCAGAGGCCAAGGAAATCATATGCACTGAGCAGAGACAGAAAAAGGGTTGATGGTCTCACAGACACACACCTGTAAACTCTGCAAAAAATGTAAAATTAACCTCGCAGGGATCCCTAGTGAAGTGACTGTTACATGCCACTGAACACGATATCACGGACAGCTGTTTATTGCTAAATGTAATACAAAATTAAACGCAGGGAGCTAATAAGCCATATTAAATAAAGTTATTATCTAACACCCTATCAGGCTAGAAAAGTTTCAATGTCTATTTTGTATCCCTAATACAACGGGAAATTGAAAATAAGCTCAATATAAGAATTACTAAACAAAGCCAAAGTCAAATGTGTATAATATATAAAATACCGACTGACTACAGGTTATGAAATACATATCACAAGAGTCACCACAATGCATTCCCATGTTAAACTCTAAAGCAAACTCCAAGTCACATGTTGAGCAAAAGGCATCCTTTCTGGTACACCACCACTGTAACTCAACTCCAGAACGTCTCCTTTAGGTCAGGCTATAAAGTAATCTAAAAACAGAACAGAAAAATATAATTGAAGATCAGCTATCTTCTTACAGTTAGAAACCTGAAAAAAAATGAGCACATTTTAAAAGTCATAATGGAACAATGACTTCATCATGAGTTTGAGAATCACTTGTTTACACCGTTTCAAAGAGTCCTTCTATGATTCTTGCCGGCATATATTGTATTGACGTTCTGGAAAATTTGAATATATGTATATATAAATGAAAATAAATATATACACACACACATAACCACACTAATGTTTAGTTTGCCTCCAAGCCATTTCACTTCACAAACAGCAGTTAAACCTTAAAAACTAAAACTAAGATTCAAACCTATGCAAACCCATCTTGTAAACATTTTTCCAAAACTTCTTAATACCAACCACAATAATGAGTAGTTAAAAGATAAACCCCTGAAGTGGCTATTTGAACATCTTACCAAAGACTTTATACATGGTGGCCATGAACTGCGCTGCCATCTCCTTCTCCGCTTTGCATCTGCATCTGCATCTGCGCCTGCATTCTCGCAATCATCTCCTGCATGCGACGAAGCTGGAGAAGGAGCACAGAAGAATCCTTCATCTCACCTCAGAATATGACTCTGCTGCCACCACACTATTAATTATTTATATTAAAGAGGGAACACACATCTGCATTATCTTTATCTGATGGGTAACAATCTCAGGTTATGGCATCTTCTCCTACTGCTCTTCTTCATCCATTAACAGGCTGGGAATTTACTGACTGAAATAAGCAGGCTTTATTATTGTAATTTGGGACGAGATTTTAAGCATCCCTAAATGGAATTATTAGATCATGGTTGAAGCTCAATTTTAGAGCACTGCAACATTTAAAACAGGGCAATCATGTAACTCAGCCACTAGCATTAACTCAGCTGTGTTGCATGTACAGTGCTTAAACTCTGTTATTGTACCCAACTCTGACAGGAGGGAAGTCCACCTCACTACTGAAATACATTTGGGTGTCTTTGCCTTTGTGCATCTACACTTTAAACTCAAACTAAACTGTTAAGCTTAACAATGAAAAGTTAAACTGGTGAAATGTTTACACTATTCTTTTTTCATATTCCTTGAAACAACGACCCTTTCCATTTTCACTCCAGTTATCTTTCGGGACTTGGGTAGCCAGAGACCACCAGTAGCAGGCTGAACACTTGCTTGTGCTAGGGCAGACCAAAAAGCCCGTCTAACTCAGCCTTCAACACTGGCTATTAGCCAACCCATGGAAAAGCCTAACAGCCAGGTGCACACACCCACTGTTTCCTGACATTATGCTCTCAAACTCCAGAAATCTGTCAATTCTGAACTTGCTAAACCAAAAAATTCTGCCTTTGTGTTTAGTAAGCACATTCACGGAGGAAGTAAAACTCTTCAGTCTCTCAGGATTTTTGAGCTTATCTGCATTCTTGCTACGCACAAAATTCCATGCTGAGTTCCACAATTCACAGACTATCTTAAAAATATCTTTTTATTTGAAATCAGCCACCTATTAATCTCATTAAATGTGACCTCTTTCTTGTATAGTAGATTCCCATTCATCCTGCCATCTATGATTACATAAGCCCCTTACTATATCCCTCCCCTGTGTCATCTACTTCCCAGCAAGAACATTAACCTCATCTCCCCTTGCACAGGACCTGCTTCAGATCTCCACTTCAGCCTTTCTGCCCACTTTTTGCTATTCAGTGGACTTTTCCTAGTCTTGGCTATATCCTTTTTGGGTTAGGGGGACAATGAAAACAGCGTTAGAGCTACGCGTTATGGATTTATCATAGCGGCAGAATGAGAATTTCTGTTTCAATCTTCATTCCTAACAATTCCTACCACTGTCCCCTCCCTTGCTGCAGAGCTGAACTGACTTTTTCCCAGTCTGCAACTGCTAACTTTAGAAACTTCACTCACGGGAGGATGGCTCTTACCCCACACACAATGTGCATTACATCCATTGCTGATTAGTACAACGGAGTCAGGCATTTTACTAGATTCCACCTGTTCCAATAAATCAGTATCCTGAGACTCCTCTACACCTCTTCACATTCTGTTTTGTTACTGCACCTTGAATAACTTTACACTAGCAAATTCTGTCTTTTCCTTTACAAATTACCGAGATCGTATACATCACTTGTCCTAAAGTAGTGATACAAGAATAAAAATCCCTCCATCACAAGAGTACAGAGTTCTGTCATCTTACTTCAGCTTCTTTTTCAAGCAGAATCTGGTCTTTATTTACTTCTTCGTCTTCTATTTTCCTAAAATAAGATGAATATTGTTCAATAACGTGCATATATTCTGGATTTTGAACTTTCAGAGAACGCTTTGTTGACAAAAATCGAGGTGCTTAGAACACATACGTCAGTTTCATAATAGAAACAAATTTCATTGAAACACGTTCTCCACGTAGTTGCAGTTCATGTTTTTATTTTTAAATTATTTTTAAGACATTGATTTATCCCTTACTCCTTCACAAAGTTATGCCCAGAACAAGTATAAACCATTCTAGCTATGACTTTAAAACATGACAGATCTTTGCACGTAGGTATCAATAAAAACTACTTCTGAACAGTATTCAAGTATAGCAGTTTACCTAAGCATGATATTATCTGAACTGATTGCAATTTGAGTACCACACGGACACAGCAAATTCAGAAATACTGCAAACACATATTCAATTCTCCTCTTTCGCTTTCAATAAATCAATACAGCCACATCAAAATGTAAGTTCAAGGTAGTGCTGGACAAGATGTTAACAAAAATATGGAAGCAACATGAAAAATAACCAGTGCTGTAAGAAATTCTCTCTCTGGAAACCTTGGCTACCTCCAGGCAGAACCTTCTTTTGAGGCAGGTCTAGCCCATTTCTAACTTCATGAACCACGTTGGCTACCAAACGTCTAAAAGGGTCATAACCAAAACCAGACAAGTAACACAACCACTGCACATATCTGGAATCCCTCCAACTGGAGGAACGCTTTATCCTCTGCTCCACTTAAGACTTTGAAGTTTGATTAATTTTCTAGTATAGTCACCTTTTTTTCATTTGCAAGCCCAAAAGATTTCTTCTGTATAACACGTTAAAGTACAAACATTGATTACTCAAAATTAAGCAAATGCTTTCAATCCGTATCAGCAAACTCTTGCTTAATTGGGATGTTCCAGTATTACTTCGAGAAATACAACATCAGAATATTTTTATGTACTGTGTTTTCAAGATTACCTACCACTTTGCTAACAGATTTCTCCTATCCTGTGTCGCAATGGGGAAGATCTGCTAACAGATCTAATCACACAAGAGCCATCAAAAGTGCAAAGCGAACAAACTGATGCTTGTTAAAAGGTGAACAGTGAAATAAATTGTCAAAAACTCCTCTGTGCCCAAAAGCCTCTAAGAACAGTAGTGCATCCAGTCAACAAGCACCAATTGCCAAGCACTGCCGGTGGGGTAGGTGCACGTTTGAAATAAATTCACACACAAACTACCCTCACTTACAGTCAACTTAACTACATTCTAGCAGCACTTCAGAAATGTGAAGACAAAGATATAGAGGCCACTTAACTAGAGGAGATACAAACCCACGTTTTAGTTTCACAAAGAAAGATACCCCAACCTAACAGCAACTTACTGTCACAGGTCCTTGGCAGAGGCAACTTTAAATCCTCTAAAAACTGGGAAACATTATGGATGACCTCAGGTTACGTTACTTCTAAGACCTTTGTACATACCTGTTGGATAACAGGCACCAGAACTTGGAAAAATGTATTTTTTTTTAGCTTGAACTTCAGAAGACAGGATTTAAAAGTCGGGGGAAGAGAGCATCTGAGAGAAGTTTTCCCTTACGGCAAGATGGGATGCTCTCTTCCCCTGACTTTTAAATCTTGTCTTCTGAAGTTCAAGCTAAAAAAAAATATCTTTTTCCAAGTTCTGGTGCACATTTCAGTGCTACAGGCAGAGCCAAACTCCTTTCCCTGAAAACTGACCAGGCATGTGACAAAACCTACCTCAACAGCACGATGGAAAAAGCTTTGCAAAATACATCAAACCCACTGAAATGTGCAATTAGGAAACCCTCTAGTGGTTAACAGAAGAGAAGCAACTGAAAAATCTAAACCCAGAAACACAGTTTTCAACAAGAACTCACAAACTCAACTTTACAAACCCTGCTATTTTAGTTAAAACTGGGGTATTCTGCCTGTCTCTCTTACGGGGAAAGCTGTGCCCTACCCACCACAGCTCAAAATAGGGCGGAAAGACATTATCCTGTGACTGCTATGCAAAGAAAATGATTTATTTATACTGTGTTTAATAAAGCACTGCAGAAGGACTTGAGTTACTCTTTCTAAAGACACAGTCCAAATAATCCAGTAGTTAATTCTGAAAAAAACCCTTTAACATATCAGCACTGACCTAACTTACAGATTTTTGAAGACAACATTTATCATAGACATCTGCCCTACTTCCTTACCTCAAACATTCCAATCCAACTGTGTTCAAGCCTTAAAATGAAGCAGAGATCTCACTACACCCTTTTAATGGCACCACTGTCTCTTCAGATTTACATAATACTTTTTCTTACACTCAGTGTAAGCTGGTCAACTCAACTTGGTGTTGACTGGAGCTACAGAGCTGTCCATGATCTACCAAATCCTAGCAATGAAATGGTAGGAGACAGAGAGAGACCATAAAAGAAATTCAGAAGAGGAAATAACAGCATGTAATCAAAAGATGACAACCTGCTGCCTCGTTTGAGCCTCTCAGAGCGGAAGTTCTCATAGTGAAGATCCTGGGTCACCTCCTGAAGATCTTGCATGTGCGTGCTGGGGGAAGAAAAATAATTAAGAGATAAAACATACCCAGGTCACATCAGCTTGCTTAACCATCTCTCACATCCAGCACTGTATTGGGTCAATGTGTTCAGCACGTACACCCATTTAACATGCTAATTTAAAAGCTAATTTAAGTTAAATTGGTGTAATAAAAGACACCTAGAGAGATCACCTTAGACCCTGAGGCAGCCCTGACATAAGCTGTCCTCCTGGGTGAGGCATTGATGAAGCAGTGCTGGGCAGGGGAAGCAGAGTAGCAAAGCCTGAAAAAATCCAGTGGACTTTTGAAGGCTACTCCTTTGATGATATATATCTACATATAGATATAGTTAAATAAGCACAAGGTGTGAAATAACCTGTTTTATGTTCTTGGGGATCTAAACAGCAATACAACACTTGTGTTCAACAAAACAATTAGACAAGAGATTATTTTCACAGAATCACCAAGTAATTCACATTGGAAGGAACCTACAGAGCCTATGTGGTCCAAGCCCTGCCTAGGCCTAGGCCAGCTAGGTCAAGGTTGCTCATGGCCTTCTCCAAATTCTGAATGTCTCCAAGGATTCCACAACCCCTCCAAACCCCCACTGCAGTGTTTGAGTATCTTCCTGGTGCCTTTTTTTTTTTTAACTACCATTTAACTGGAATTTTCTAACTTACATTAACATGGTCCTCAGCTTCAGGAAGTCGTTATGTTCCGGATTCTCCACTTCAACTACACCCCATGGGTAGAGTCGACCTCTAACTTTTTTGCCTTTGGCTTCAATGAGTTGATTGGATCCCACTACACAAAATGGAATGCTGGCCTGAAAGCCAAAAATGCAAAAATTACTAATAATGAACCAGAACAGACAAGTCCAAGGACAACTCTTGCTCTGCTCAGCACTGCGTATTATGGTAATATGTTTATAATGCTTTTAATTTCAAGCTGTAAAAATTAAAAAGTCATTGTTACCACCATCTTCCAGATAGGGAAGCCTGGGCACACAGACACAGTGACTCAGTCCCAGGTCTCATCGCAGGTCACAGTCTGTATCTAGCTCTAAAGCCATCTGAGCAGTCCGAAAAGACACAGTATATTATCCACGTATGTAACCTATGAAGGCAGTCATACCTTCAGGAGCCTGGTCTGCTCTTTAAAATCTTCATCCTCATCTGATTCAGCATCAGGCAGGTGATAAATCTTGATGCCATGCTCTTCTATTTCATCCAGAATCTGAGATTTATAATATAAGAAATGGAGATAATCACAGAATCACAGAATGTCAGGGATTGGAAGGGACCTCGAAAGATCATCTAGTCCAATCCCCTGCTGGAGCAGGATTACCCAGACCATATCACACAGGAACGCGTCCAGGCGGGTTTTGAATGTCTCCAGAGAAGGAGACTCCACACCCTCTCTGGGCAGCCTGTGCCAGTGTTCGGTCACCCTCACCGTAAAGAAGTTTTTCCTCATATTTATGTGGAACCTCCTGTGTTCCAGCTTGCACCCGTTGCCCCTTGTCCTGTCAAGGGATGTCACTGAGAAGAGCCTGGCTCCATCCTCATGACACTTGCCCTTTACATATTTATAAACATTAATGAGGTCACCCCTCAGTCTCCTCTTCTCCAAGCTAAAGAGACCCAGCTCCCTCAGCCTCTCCTCATAAGGGAGATGTTCCACTCCCTTCATCATCTTTGTGGCTCTGCGCTGGACTCTCTCTGGCAGTTCCCTGTCCTTCTTGAACTGAGGGGCCCAGAACTGGACACAATACTCCAGATGCGGCCTCACCAGGGCAGAGTAGAGGGGGAGGAGAACCTCTCTCGACCTGCTAACCACACCCCTTCTAACACACCCCAGGAGGCCATTGGCCTTCTTGGCCACAAGGGCACACTGCTGGCTCATGGCCATCCTGCTGCCCACTAGGACCCCCAGGTCCCTTTCCCCTACGCTGGTCTCCAACGGCTCTGCCCCCAACTTGTACTGGTCCATGGGGTTGTTCTTGCCCAGATGCAGGACTCTGCACTTGCCCTTGTTATAGTTCATTAAATTTCTCCCCGCCCAACTCTCCAGCCTGTCCAGGTCTCTCTGAATGGCTGCGCAGCCTTCCGGTGTGTCAGCCACTCCTCCCAGTTTGGTGTCATCAGCGAACTTGCTGACAGTGCACTCTATTCCCTCATCCAAGTCATTAATGAATATATTGAATAGAACTGGTCCCAGTACCGACCCTTGAGGGACTCCGCTAGACACAGGCCTCCAAATATAATATACATGTAAAGTCAGTACTTTTAAATCTTAAGGTAAAATTACTTAATTGGTGATATACAATCTCTTGAGAAGTTTGGGCCTATCTTACTGATCCCAATTACTCAGCAAGTATTTGGTTTTAAACACCATATTTCTTCATTATATTCAACACCTACTTGCTACAGAGTTTCAGACAAATGATAGTGTTCAAATAAACACTAAATCCTTTGTGGATTACACATAAGAAATTGAGCTTTTTTTAAACCTTTGCAAATCTTTTTTTTTTAAATTATAAAGCATTGACTCCGAAGTCATAACTGCTTTGAACAGCCTAAAACTCCTTGCTCTTGCCTCTAAATTACTATTTGGGGAGTAGGGGTGGGAGTGTTTAAAAACCTAACTGAGCTACAGACATGACAAATACTTTTTTCTGTCTTCGTTACTACTAAGAATGGCATCTGCAGCTGGAATCCATTTGCCATAAACCCAAATTTTGCTCTTTAAAAAATAATTTTAAAATCTTTATTTCTGCAGAATTCTAGCACACTACATATATCACAGTAAAGTACACTTCTCTCTTTTTATTGCAAGTTGGGTAAGAGAACTACAAGGATTTTCAGCATAACTGAAAAAATCATCGATAAACTTTTAAATATAACAGCTAAGACTGGATCAAGTGTGCCTTCCAGCAAATGAATTCTAACACTTCTTTCTAAATTTCATAGTTGTTATTAACTCGTGATGGTTTGTTGCATTTTTTCCCCCTCAGGAAACACACCATCAAGTCCTGCAAGACTGAATGTGTTAAGGGGTCTTGCCTACGGAAGAAAGAACTGAAATGTATTAGAAGAGGGTGACGTAGGGGCAGAAAAACAAGCCCAAAAATCAGAAAAATCTCTGAAAAACCTGTTTCTCAATCATCAGAATTCTGACTGGGTAAAAAAAAATCCATGCACACTATATACGAAGACACTGTCTCTGCTTTGGGACTGATTAAACAGGTAAGGGAGCAATTACCATTGTCAAATTCATTTAAATATTTTTCCAACGTTTCAAAATTCACTCATGACATAATTGTACAATGTAGTCAATCTGCCATTTCGCAGGCAACATTTTAAGGATAATTTTTCAGTTAAACACATAATAAAAGAATTTACAAGATATCAAACTACATATTAAATAATGTTACACTCTGCATGAGATTATATTTTTCTTGGCTAGGACAGAGGAAGGTTGAACGAGAACACCCCTCTCTTCAGTGACCAGGCTGCTATAACCAAAGTACAACATTTTTCTGCAAGCTAGAAAAATACTTACCCTTTTCTTCAGTCTTTCTCGCTCTTTCAGAGAAAGCGTATCCGCTTTGGCAATCACTGGTACAATATTTACTTTATTGTGTATGGCCTTCATAAACTCAACATCCAGAGGCTTAAGGCTAAAAGTAAAATATGGAAAAAGTGAAATTTATTTTTAATCTAAATTACCAATTTCTTTTCACAGCGATGTAGATCTCTCTCCTTATGCAGAAAGGACACACCAAATTAACTCCAGCAGTTCTAGTAATTAAGTAATGGCAATTTGATTCTGAAAATTTAAGTCAACAGGCACAAACCAACTCCCCAAAGTAAAATGATTTTAAAAATAAAATGACAGAGAAACACCTACCCATGACCAAACGGTGAAATGAAATAGAAGCAGCAATGAACCCGGTTATCTATGATATGCCGTCTGTTCAGACCACTCTCATCATGCAGATATCGCTCAAACTGCTCATCAATGTAAGAGATTATGGTCTTAAAACTGTAAAACAAATATGGATTCAAGAAATCATGCTCATTCCCAAAGGGTCACTGATTTTAGTGATGTTTCAAAGGTAATTTTAAAACACCAAGACATCCTGCTGATGAACCAACCTGCTGATAGACAAAAACTAATTTACAGGTGCTGTAAGACTGTAAGAGTAGAAGAGCACATACCTGAAAATTTTACTTTAATTCTAGCACAACAAACTACTATGCTTTTTTTCTAATATTAAGATAAAATATACATACATGTAACACATAACTTCTACAGCAAATTTCTCTTGGTTTAGTATTTATCTTTTGACTAGTATTAATTACACGTGCTCAAGATAATCTAAACTTCTGGTTCCAAATTGACTTAAAATCATAGAACACTTTGGGTTGGAAGGGACCTACTCGGCACTGGTGAGGCCACATCTTGAGTACTGTGTCCAGTTCTGGGCCCCGCACTTCAAGAAAGATGTTGAGGTGTTGGAGTGAGTCCAGAGGAGGGCGACCAAGGTGGTGAAGGGTCTGGAGGGTCTGACCTATGAGGAACGGCTGAGGGAGCTGGGGGTGTTTAGCCTGGAGAAGAGGAGGCTCAGAGGTGACCTTAGTGCAGTCTACAACTACCTGAAGGGAGGTTGTAGTGAAGTGGGAGTTGGCCTCTTCTCTCAGGCAACTAGTGATAGGACAAGAGGACACAGCCTCAAGCTTGGCCAGGGGAGGTTCAGGTTGGACATTAGGAAGAATTTCTTTACAGAAAGGGTCATTAGCCATTGGAAGGGGCTGCCCAGGGAGGTGGTGGAGTCACCATCTCTGGAGGGGTTTAAGAAAAGACTGGACATGGCACTTAGTGCCCTGGTCTAGTTGACATGGTGGTGTCAGGGCAATGGTTGGACTCGATGATCCCAGAGGGCTCTTCCAACCTGGTTGATTCTGTGATTCTGTGACCTTTGAAGATCATCTAGTCCAACCCCCCTGCCATGGGCAGGGACATCTTTCAGGTTGCTCAAAGCCCCATCCAACCTGACCTTGAACACTTCCAGTGATGGAGCATCCACAACTTCTCTGGGGAAGCTGTTCCAGTGTCTCACCACCATCGCTGTAAAAAACTTCTTCCTTATGTCCAACCTAAATCTACTCTCAGTTTAAAACCGTTGCCCCTTGCCCTGTTACTACAGGTCCTGGTAATAAGTCTCTCTTCATCTTGCCTATAAGCCTCTTTCATAAGGCCACAGTATGGTCTCTCTGGAGCCTTCTGTTCTCTAGGCTGAACAACTCCAACTCTCTCAGCCTTTCTTCACTGCTGTTCCAGCCGTTGGATCATTTTCGTGGCCCTCCTCTGGACCCGCTCTATCAGGTCCATGTCCGTCTTGTGCTGGGGGCCCCAGAGCTGGATGCAGGTCTCACAAAAGCAGCGTAGAAGGGGAGAATCACCTCCCTCGACCTGCTGGCCACACTTCTTTTGATGCGGCCCAGGATACAAATGGCTTCCAGGGATGCAAGTGCACATTGCCGGCTCATAGCCAATTTTCCATCCACCAGTATCCCCTAATTCTTCTCTGTAGAGCTGCTCTCAACCCATTCACCTCCCAGGCTGTATTGATATTGAGGAGTTCCCCAGCCCATATGCAGGACCTTGCACCTGGCTTTGTTGAACTTCATGAGGTTGGCATGGGCCTGCTCCTCAAGCCTACCAAGGTCTCTCTGGATGGCATCCCTTCCCTCTAGTGAATCAACTGCACCACTCAACTTGGTGTCATCTGCAAACTTACTGAGGCTGGACTCAATTCCACTATGTCATTGATGAAGATATTAAATAGTATTGGTCCCAGTACGGACCCTTGAGGGACACCACTCATTACTGGTTTCCACTTTGAGCCATTGACTGTAACTCTTTGGATGCAGCCATCCAGCCAGTTCCTTATCCACCCAACAGTCTGTCCATCAAACCCACACCTCTCCAATTTAGAGGCAAGAATGTTATGGGGGACCGTAAAAGGCCTTCCAGAGTTCCAGGTAGATGACATCAGTAGCTCTTCCTTGATCCACTCCATCGTAGAAGGCCATCAGATTAGTCAGGCATGATTTGCCCTTGGTGAAGCCACATTGGCAGTGTCTAATCACCTCCCTGTCTTCCCTATGTTTCAACATATCTTCCAGGAGGATCTGTTCCATGATCTTACCAGACATGGAGCTGAGGCTGAGTGGTCCTGCGTGATTCTTCCCTCTTTGCAGTCACTGCGGACTTTGCCTGACTGCCATGACTTTTGAGATGTGATGGAGAGTGGCTTGGCAACTACATCTGCCATAGATAACCCAACGAGATGGGATGTATTTTGTTGGGTCCCATGGACTTATCAAGTCCCTTATCAAGGTCAAGTTCCTCAGGTGGTCTCGAACCTGATCTTCACTTATGATGGGAGGGACTTCATTTCAACAGTCCCTGCCTTGAGGTTCAGGGGCTTGAGCGATGTGGGAAGAGGGATTACCACTGAAAACTGATTGCCATTGATCTCAAGATTATTTCTCAGTACTTTTATAATGTAAATTTCTCAAAAAATCCCACACAATCAAACCCAAAGATCATGAGAATGCACCTGAAGCACAGAATCTGAGAATGCTCAAATGAACGTGGACAAGACCTAAAGGTGGATTTTTACTTGCACTAAAGACTAGATTAATTACTTTCTCAGAGTATTGTTGAATTTCTTGTGTCCCAGTGGTTCCATTGCTTTCTGACTATGAAAAGAAGTCAAAGTTCACTTAAAACTCTTTCAGACTTCAGAAAGTTAACTAAGAAGATAAAAAAATTAAAATATCTGTCACAAAATTTATTTCAAGTCGTGTGGAAGTTATTGATGCCTCTTTACATGTATCTGAATTAACTTTTAACACTTAAATTAAGCTTTCTCAAAATCAGAAAACATGCCCATCTCTCCAAATATCACACCTCAAATTCAGCACCTCACGTAACACACTAAAAAAGGGTAAGATTTAACAGTATCATCACTTTGAATCACCTCTGGAATGGAACCGTTTAAAAGAGCGAGGGTTGCCACTTGGGCCATCCTGCTTTGAACTGCACATCAGTATTAATATAGCCCCACTTCAGTTCCTTATTCCCACCTCCCCAGGACAAATATGAAACGGATGTCAGCCTTCATCCATAGATCAATACATACTCTGTGTACATACCAGTCTCGACAATTGATAGCATCCCCGTACCCTGGTGTATCTACAACCGTCAGACGTAACTTCACACCCCTCTCTTCAATTTCAACTGTTGAGGCTTCAATCTGCACAGTGCGTTCAATCTTCTCTAAAAGACAATCAACTCGATTTTTCAGAATAGAATTCGTAGCACTACGTCATTTTGAGATAACCTCAAAAGATTAATTGGCAGATACAACCATATCAATATTATTCCATGGATTACCTTCTAAGGCCTGATAACTTAACAGCAAGACTCAGTACTTAAGTTCTTCAGATTTTGTTAGATTATATCAGATTTCATATTGTTCTTAATTATAATGTAGAAGCTAAGGCAAAAGGGAATGAGAAAAAACTGTAGCCAATCAGCAATTTGAAGAACAATACTAAATTATACGTAATGGATTTTTTCCTAACGCTGGAAGTGATAAGTAATCGTCCACTAACATGAGAAATTATTAAAGCAAGTCATCCAACAAGTAGCAAAGAGGGAAAAAAACAGCATCTTCCTCGATTTTCTTACATATTCTCTTTCGCTGGATTATCGTATGCCTTGGTTAACAGAATAAAAACTAGACAAGTGACTGAAGAGGAAAAGGAGGTGAAGTTCACATTCACTAAATATCAACCCAAAGTAAAGGAATCAACTTGCAAGTCCAAGCAGGCATAAACAATCCATATGTTTAGAATTGCAATAGATTAAAAATGAAAGAAAGTTTCTGATTGTTTATCTTACTGTGACACGATGACTTTTTTTGAGAAGGAAAAGAAGGGATCAGCTTTCTAGGTGCCAGTATGAATACACCCAGGGACTAAACAAAGACCCCATATACGTCCTGGGTACAGAGGGAGCCAATTCTATCAAACAGTTCAAGTATAAGGAAATACACTAGAAATTATTAGACAGAAATCACTACTGGCTGTTACTAAAATCCAAAGATAAAAGCATTCAACTCCAAAAACCATCGAGAACAGAGAAACTAGAAGAAAGGTGTGTTTACCAGCAGCTCCTGGGATTATTCTTTCTGGGTAGAGATCTGTCAAGAAGAGGCTGTTTATTAACGTAGATTTTCCCAGTCCAGATTCACCTGTGATACAATACAAACATAAATTCAACACATTTACATAAATAATTTCAACTGTATCCAGACAATATCTGACTATAGTAGATCTGTATATCCAGTATATCTGACTATACATTTTTGCATGTTATAATTTTGTATTAGAAAAGTTTGCACAAGGTTGAATAACGATTTTTACATCTCAGCTTTATAATACACTTGCTCAGAGCTTTCACTGATGATTTGTAATTAAATCTGCTAGTCAACTGGAGTTCTGATCAATTTAGACTTAAAATTTCCTGTTTCATGCCTCCTGCTTTTTTTAAGGCCTGCTTTTCTGCTATCACTCCAGAATGTGAAAGATCATCCACAAGGAGAAGCTAGCTCCTGCCTAGGCTACATCATTAATTTGAACAACAAGAAAGGCATTGCTGAACTTCTGCACAGCCAGCCATCATAAAGTGTGATTTATTTATTCATGCTTTTTATGCTAATACAGCAAACAAGAACCCAAAGGAAGAGGGATATGACATGCCACTGAGCATACACACAGAGCAGCTTTGTTTCACTGATGAAACTGGGGATTACCAAAGTGTACCATCAATATATTTTTGTTCAAGGGCTACTGAGCGAGCCATGAGGAAAGTTTAAGACCAACTAAAAACCAACTAATTAGCTAAAAGTAAAGATCTTAATCACAACAAGTTCACGGCATAAGAGACCAACAACTCAAAGTGCTCAGTACTTCAATTCACTGAACAAATCCTTTTCTAGAATTCTGGGTTTATTTCAGGTGTTGATAGAATTAATTTAAAAAATTAGATGTTAAAAATGATGGGCTGCATGATCCCTCTGAGTAACACAGACTATTCTGCAACAGGGGTCTGACAAAAATATCTGAACAAAAGAACAAAGAGAGGGAATTATTTTTTAAATAAAGATTTGACTAGGAGCTGACAGTTTTTAGTGCCTTATAGAATGCATCTCTCAAGACTGGATTTTCTCCATGCAGCCTTCACCAGTGAGAGAGACACACAGCCAGAGCAACTCAACAGTCACATGGCATCATTTCAGCAAAATAAAAAAAAAGTATGATTTTAGCCAGTGGCACATTCCATACTTCCAGTCTGGGTAAATATTACACGTAAAACAAATCAGTTTTTGTAGTCGCTGTCAAGGATTAATGAAAAGAGTAGTTATGCTAACTCCTGGCCCCAGTAGTTGGTTTAGTGACTCTCAAGTGAAATAACTATTTAGATGAAGTCATAGCTCAATAATGAGAACGAACATTAACATGAAATTGTTAATAAATACAAGAGGTCAGGATTTCTTTGGAAGCAACACAGCCAAGCAGCCAAACTGTCACAAACCCCAGTGCATATCTTCACAAACCACAACAAACAATAGCAGAAACAAACAATGCAAAGAAGAAAAATCATTGATTAGGGCTCTGCCAGTGCAGATTGCTTTTAAAGAAACATTCTCCTGCTCAGAAATTAAGCAGCATGGCAACTGAATGAAGAATAATAGTTCATACAGGCATTGTGACATAGCCCACAAGAGAACACACTGAAACCCCATGCATATTTCAAGAGAAAGAATTCACATTCCGAACTGTTGAAATAATCAACAATTTAAAGCACAGTTTATTTTATCTTACATCGACCCTGTCCCTCTGCTAGTGTATCTTAAAATATCATTCCAAATTGTAAATGAAAGTACTTTTCTCCAAGTTCTCTTCCTGTAGTTTTCATTTATCCCTTAGAATACTGCCAGGCAACGACTGTAAAGTTAAATTTTACTCTGAGACATGGGTGGGGTTAATAACTTTTCTGTTACTCTGACACCACATCATTTTCCCCCTATTTTCTATTTTACAAGAGGCTAGAAGCACCTGTTTGATGATATATATCATCTATATAATTTTACATAGCTTTCTGCCAGAACTGTTTCATGTAGCACTATTTGCAATAAATCTCAAAGAGAAATTAAGTTTAGCTGCAGCAGAAAAAGCACATCTTTTGCGTCTCAGAACTGTCCAGATTTTTATGAGCACTGAACAGTGAATTCGGAAGAGTTACAGCAGATACCATAATGTGAAATATCTGCTTATAGTTTGGCTTTACCCTTAGATTTTATAAGAGATCCATTATGATAATATCCTAAGCAAATCCAATGAAAGATACAGTAAACAACTATGATAAAATTCTAGGAAGACAAAAAGAAGGGCCAACTGTGTCCAACACTGGACTACAAAAGACAGGAACAGGATAAAAGCCATGCTAGGGCTGTCATCTGGCAAAACTAATGAAAGGTTTGAGGACAGACTCTTTCTCTAACGACTGGAATCCAAAACAATTAAGAACTTAAACACCTCCTCTCATGTACTGCCTCACCTCTCCTGCTCATTTCCACTGTCATCTCGCTTGGACACATCTAACACGCAAATGGGATTTACTTCTTGTGACACCAGGTAACACAGAACCTAATTCTATTAAGGTACTTTTCACAAAAGCATATTTTAAAAGTGAGAATTACAGAGTTCAACCACAACTCAGAAGTTACAGCTCCCAAGCAGTGTGACCAGGAGAGAGAGAGAAGATGCCCAAGCCTGATTTAGGACCCTACTTAATTTGCAAAAATTAACACTGACTTGTGAGAGGATCAAGGTATTTCTGCAGACGCCCTAGAACTCTCTTTCCATTCCAGATACCAACACAGATTCTTAATGAAATATCGAATAGAATTAAACTTTAAATTACAACCGCTAACGGAAAATCAACATCAATTTCAAAAGTAACAGCTCACATTTAAACCAACTAATCCAATTCTCATTCTTCTCTTACAAGAGTATTTAGCAGGGGTGGAAAGACCAGAGTTTGGATCCTTTTGAGCTACAGAAGCATCAAGAACATTTTAAATAGAATAGTCTCCTTAATACTAGTCTCTTAATCAAAACACGCATTCCATTTTAAATGAAATGCTTGACTCCTGTAAGACAGAAAAGAAGGAAGTAATGATCGCTGAAGCGCACCACAAAATTTCTTCACTTCACCCACAAACTTATTAATGTATTCAAACATGGTTTGTAGTATGGAAAACAACAGCTGCATGAATTCATAAACTATAAAAAAGTTAAATGCTACAGTACAGAAGAGCTTTCTGACACAAGCTGAAGCCTTACAATCGTGGAAGTAATATTCATTTTAATTCCAAATTCCCTGTGAGCAAATGCTAACTTTGAGAAAGACTATAACACATTTCCTTACCAACCACCATAAGAGTAAATTCAAACCCCTTTTTCACAGACTTCCGGTGAACCTGGTTGGGAAGGTTTGCAAATCCAACATAGCCAGGGGTTTCCGGGTTGGTAAACTGAGCAGGCTGTTGCTAAAGAATAAAATAAGACAATAATAAGCAACCACTCAAGACACACTTGTTTGTATAACTGCTTTTCTGTTATTTCAAATGGTTTGAAGCTACATGACATAGAGAGAAAACCATACAGATGTTCCTACTACTCAGCAGTTTCACAATGAAGTACAGAACAACTGCATTCACCTAGAGTTTGTTTTTTTAAAGAAAAGTTTAATTTATTCAGCTATCCAGCCAAGATCACCTTAAGTAAAAAAGAAACAAAACCCCAAACATTTACTTGTCGAAGTGTGAAGTGCATTCACTAATCACACACGTTTTAAACAGTGTCTTCACACGCATCTAAAATAAAAAAGCTTGTGTCCAATGTTTATGGACTTAAATAAAAAGGTGACCATTTCTAATCAGTTTCTAGCACATCCAAATGAAAACCCTGAAGGACCAGTGAAGTGACAGCCATCTGCCAGCAGCTTAGAGACCTCTTTTAAAGCTGGGGGGGGGCAATTTCCACAGTAGTGGAATTTCAAATGCCCACTGCCACAACTACTGCAGAGAAATCCTTAGATCTATTAGTTTCCCTCTTCAACCACATTACTCAAGTACCCTCTATCATTCATTTCACTCCAATAAGCTAACGTGGATGTTCTACCCATTATACCAAATGCAGGGGACCAAGAATCAGAGGAATCCCAGCATGTCAATAATATTTTAAGTTACCACATTGTTTACGAAGGATTTTTCCAGAAGATCAGTTGACTCTATTAGTAAATGAAGAAATTAAATCTAAGAACATCCTTTTCTGAAATGATTCCTGCTCAAAACACAGCAGCATAATGGAAGTTTCAATGAAAATGCACCAGAGAGCTTGTACGCAACTGCATTACCAAAATTAAATCCTTCCAAGAGTATTAGTTAACTGCAGAGGTTTATACTTGTAGGAAACTGCCTTAATATATGTTTTACATCACTCAATCTTTCAGTATCGTGTCTTCTAAACGTGAATTCTCTGTTATTTGTGACCCATAAACTTTGCATACACACCACCACCAAACATGATGCAAGTTACACATTCTGCCCTTGCAGATTAATATTTAAAAACAAAATATGTTTCACATTGTCACATTGGAAGACAGAAATGTTCTTCTTACCTTGGACATTTTTATGGAAGGTCAGGAACAAATCTGGAAAAAAACCCAGTGTTTTTCCACTTATTAAAAATCGTACAATTTAAAAACAACATCATTGGACAATAAATTCAAGCAACATGAACGTGGGGTGCCAAAGGGACTAGATGTATGACAAACCATTTTGAAGCCTGAAAAAGAAAAGTTCACATCCTTTCCAGAAACTAACCAAACCAAACACACTGCTTAAAGACACGTGACTATTTACAGGAAACAGTTTTCAAAGCTCAAAAAAACCAACTCATGCGTATGATTTTTTTTCTTTTTAAGCCTCCTTCCCCTCAACATCTCCTTTCACGCTCAAGTGTTCTGTTAAGGGGTGACAGCTTCAAATTGAAACGTTTTCTCCTCTTTTTTTGTCTGGATGCTTGCAAACTCAGTCATTTTAACTTCTGCTGACAAGATTTTCACATGCAGCTGCATCACTTTGAAATACAAAGCAGACAGGAAAAAGAAATTTAAAAAATCTCTAATCTAATACCCCTATGCAAGAAAGTCTCTTGACAAAGAAAGACCAGCCAACACAAGAGAACTCCTATCACGCTCACTTGCATGAGTTCAAGAGATAATATAATTTACTATGGTAATACAGAAATGTCAGCATATGCTGTATCTTCAAGTGATGAGTGCTCCAAGTCCCCTTTCTAGTCCCTCCCCTGGCTTGCCCTCTAACCAAAAAGGTATCTGTTCCCTCTCACATCTAGCTCACTCCCACTTTCATTCTGTCTGATTCCTTCTGTCTTGCAAGCCGATTTGTCAGTGAGTTCAGCTTCATGTGAAATGACACCAAATTGCTTCCATGTACAGCACCCTTCAGCCTGTCCCTCCCATCACAAAGCCATCTTGAAGCCAAAGCAAGCTTCCAAGTGTCAAACGGACAGGAGCCCAACCTTTTTTTGTGCTAGGCAGAAGGCGAAGGTGTTTTCAAACTGGTGATTTCCAGCAGCTGTGGCCTTTCCTTCTCAAAGCTACTGTATATGTGTATATATACAAGTGCAACCTACTTTAGGTTTATTAAGATGCAACTTTTCAGCTCACCACGATTACTTCACTGTTAACAGTTACCAAGCTGGCTTCTTTTTTCCCCCCCACAATAAGGAAGAGGTCAGTTCTGAGAAGGCTTCTTCTTGGGAGGGACAGAGTAAAGGTGCTAAACATTGAAGCAATTTGGTGTCATTTCACATGAAGCTGAACTTGCTGACAAAATTCTGGCATCCTGATTACACACACAGAATAAAAACTAGGCAACATGCTTCTCAAGTGAAATTTCATGCTAAAAATAAAATCCAGTATCTCTAATGGCTGTATTTCAGTCAATAAGCTGATCTACGACCTGTGAAGTATTCAACTACTGAAGAGGTTATCTCTGAGACTTTCATCATCATGCAAGATTGCTCCGATAGCAACTCTTCCAAGAGTGTTGTTTCCTGACGAGTGATGTCACTGATCCCTGCTTAACCATCCTCCATGAGAGATTTGCAATGCCAAACAAAACTAGATCCTGATAGAACACAGAAGAACATTCTTTCAATTCATAAGGCTTGTCACCCAACTATTTCTCAGGAGCAGGCTAAGAGCAGAGGAAAGTTTCTCACAGCTACCAAGACACGAAGAAGAGCTATGTATGCAGATGGCTGCAGTTACATTATGTTTTAACAGATGGACCAAGCTCAGAAATCTTTCACAAAATATTTTTCCCATAGCATTCCCTTCAGGCTGAGCGCTCCCACGCAGGCAGGAGCACACAGTCTCGGAGCCGTCCAGCTTTTCCTCTGGAGCTGGTCAATCGTGTTCCTTACCCTCCGGTTTCAACAACACGGCTGGAATATTCTACAAGAGCGGCTTCTGAAGCGTGGCGTGCAAACGGTACCGGAGCGACTACCTCACCCCTGCTGCAAAGAGGGAACCGCATCTCCCTTCGGGGGGGACTTCAGGCGTTCCGGCGGCCCCGGCGACCACAAGGCCCCGCGCTCGCCGGGGGCGGGCAGGGCGCTACCGCACCCCTCCGACACCCCCAAGCAGCCCCCATCAGCCTGCTTCCTCCTACCCGGCATCTTCCCCAGCGCCTTTCTCCCTCAGCCCCGGCCCGCGGGAGCGCCCAGAGGGGCTCCCCGGAGAGCTGGGGAAGGGGCTATCCTTCACCGCCCCTCAGAGAGGGGCCGCGCAGTCGGACGGACCCCCGGGCCCCACCGAGGGAGAGGAGGGCAGCACTCCTCACCTCCCCTCACCCTTCCCGCCTGGCCCCTCACCTCCCCTCACCTCCCCTCAGCGCCCCTCACCCTCCCCTCACCGCCCCGCCCGGCCCCTCACCTCCCCTCAGCGCCCCTCACCTCCCCTCAGCGCCCCTCACCGCCCCGCCCGGCCCCTCACCCTTCCCTCACCTCCCCTCAGCGCCCCTCACCGCCCCGCCCGGCCCCTCACCCTCCCCTCAGCGCCCCTCACCCTACCCTCAGCGCCCCTCACCGCCCCGCCCGGCCCCTCACCTCACCCGCAGGCTCGCGCCACACGCAGCCACCGACCGCGAGCGCCGCTCCCGCGCGCGCACCGCCAGGCGGGAAGGGGAGGAGGAGCCCCGGCGCTCCGCCCCGCCCCTCATGCCCCCGCCCCCGGGGCGGTACCGGCGGCGCGGCACAGGAGGCAGCGCGCATGCGCTCGCCCCATTCCCATAGCAACCGGCCGGCCGAGGGGACGGACCACCCGTGTGTCGGTAGGTCACGCACATCCCTCTGCTTCACCAAGATGGCGGCCGGCCCCTCGGCCTCGTACCCAGCATAGGCTTCGCTGCGGGCCTACTAGAGGTAAACCCGGTCCCGGTGGCGGCGGCCGCGCGGGAGGGCGGGGGTGAGGGGTGGGGAGCGCCTCAGGTTAAGCGGGAGCGAGGGCGCGGGGCCGGCGTAGCGGCCGGGCGGGTTCCGCTGCCTCCAACAAGATGGCGGCAGCAGAGAGACGGGCTCGGCGGGCGGAATGTCTAGCGAGCGCCCGGCTCCGCTCTATGGTCTCGGCCCTTCCGATTGGCGCGGGGTGGGCCACGTGCCGCCGGGCCCCCCTGTCCCCCCGCAGTGGAGCCGGGGTGCGGGCGCTGCCCGCAGGGGCCCGCGGCCGCCGCCGGCCTCCCCCGCCGCCGCTCCCTCCGGCAGCGGCCGCCCCGCGCTGCGGCGGCGGGGAGCGCTCCGGTGCCAGCCGAGGGGCGGACAAAAAACATGAGTCACGCCCCGCTTCCCCTCCCTCCGTCCCGCCAGTCACCCGGCGGTGTTCCCGGGCCGCCCCTGAGGCGACGGGGCTGAGGAGGGCTCCCACACCGTGACAGGACGGCTGCGGTCGCCTTCCCCACCCCCTCTGCTTGGTGGCAGGGCCCGAGGCCCGGGCTGCTTCGGGCTACTTAGAGTTCGAGCTTGAGTGTAATAGTCTCCTCCTGCACCGCGGGTGGGCCCGAAAGCTGCGGCTCCGGTCGTGGGCTGCTCCGGAGGAGGGTTTCTGCCTCACCTGTGGCTCTTCAGGTAGAGCCAGCCACCTCGGTGTGATGGAGGGGAAGTTCTGCCTCTTCGCCAAAGCGCTCTCTAGTCCTGTAATGTGGTTTTGTTGCAGGTTATTTATAGAACAGGGTGATCCAGCAGTCGAGCAGGACTGAAGAGGGTTAAGTGCAGGGAGTTTGTGATCCTTGGGCCCAGCTTGGCTGTAGCTGAAGTGGCTTGACACGCGAGAAGTTGCGCTTCCCATGCTGGCCTTCCCCAAAGAGTAGGAAGGATTCCCAGCTGGCAAGAGCAATTCCTTCCACTGAAACATGAGATGCAATAGAGCAGGTCGTGCTGGGAATGTCGGTAATGGCAAGAGCAGTTCACTCATAACTGATGAGATGAGCCAAACTCCTTGAATTCACAGCGCCAGTTTAGAATTTGGATCCAAATTCACAACTCTGTCTGGGAAGTGAAGATTAGAGACATTCAGGCCCAAGGAGTTCGAAGGAGTCACTTCTTTTCCTATACTGTGTAATGGCAGAGAAAATTCTGCAGGCTGATGTGTGCCGGATTGCTTTATTGCATGTTTTCTGTTTAGTGAGGCAAGTGAAACTGCTGCCCGATGATTTAGTCTCCATTTTTCCTGCTGTTGCTATCCAAATGCTACACAGTTGGTTTCAGTTAGAAGACAATTTGACAGACGGTATAACAGCCTTTTTTTTTTATTTCCTCCCAAACTAGACTGCAAAGTGGTGTTTCAGGTATCATTTCAGAGGTGGATCGGATAATACCTCCCTCTGGTACAGGAATCAGAGGCGAGGCAGGAAAGGAAGCAGTAACGTAATTTGTAGCTGTGTGTCTGCTAAAGCTCCGTATCTCCAACCCTTTGACTGTTTAGATGTCGGCTGTTAGAAAAAACAAGTCTTCCTGTTTGTACGTGGCTTTTCATGCAGCATGGCCCGAATCATAGGCAGGGCCACCCACATACTCAAGCCACAAAAAAAACCCGCAACCTTTTCCTTCCAAAAAAGTCCACAGTAGTATAGTTTTTCACAGATCAGAATGACAGGCGCAGGAAAAGCTCTCGCTAGATGTGGAGGTAACGCAATCTGGAGGCCTGTGATTGTAGAGTGGGAGAGGCAGCGTAACTGTCTGGTCTGAGCTTTGCCGCTGCGGCAAGATGTAGTAAGCCTAGATCAGTTTTCTAAGTGGCTTCGAAGAAAGGTTGCTCTGTGTTTGTCCTGTGTAACTTCTTCTGGTGTTTCACTCCTGGTAGTGTGACACGTACTCCTGCCTCCTCCTTCATTGCAAGTTAAGGTGTTTCTTGTTGTCTTCTTTCCTTCTTCTCTCCACCAATTCTGCCTGAAAAGGTGAAAAAATTATGGGACTGCTTTTTCTGTTAAAGGTTATTGTATTAAAGGTTCTTATGCCCCCATTTTTTTCATTGGTCTCACTTATCTAGGCTGGGATGGTCAAGGAAGAGGTGGGGGAAAAGGGAAGTGATTTCCTCTTGGTCTGGAATTGGATCATAACATTATGTTATGTAGCATAATGCTAACAACAGTAGGCTAGGGGCAGTTGTTCTCAGTCAAGTAGCTAGTCTTTTTTTCCAGTTCACATGAAGCTGCTTCTTAAAACAGCATGGTTTATTAGGAGAGAGATCTGTAACCTTGGATTTCGTAGCTGTTATCAGAGTGGAGAGCAATCCCAGACAAGCCAGCCTGCGCAGTTCACACCTTTTCAAAGACAGTTGGGATGTTTTATCAGTTACAGTGTTTCAGCTGGTACCGCCTTTCCCAAAACACACTCTTCCCTTTGCATACAGAAGCATGTTAAGCAGGTACAAATGCACGTAGGGTTGTGCTGCTGTGAGAATTCAGGTAACTCACCCAGGCCACTACTGGTTGGATGGTTAGAGTAGCCAGCAGTGGCACTGAGACCAGCCCAAAATATTCAAACTGAATGCGGATGTGTGGTTGAAACAGTTCATTCACCATGACTGAGAGGGTATCTGACAATTTGAGCCGTGGGTTTCTGTAGAATATCAGATTTACGTGAAAATGTTGTTTCTCTTTTAAAAAAAAAAAAAGTCACTCAGCAATGGTTCAACTTTGGTTTATATTCAAGAATTGTACAGAAGGAAATCCTCGGGCCTATGCTGTGCAAAGCTTATAAAGTAAACCTTAAAGCAGAATAGCAAGGCTCTGGCTAGTGTCCTCACGGGTGTTTTGAAACTGGCAGGCAGTCAAGACAGGGTCTGGAAACGTTCCTTGCTGCCAGAGAGAAGTGACAGATCAGTCGGTCTCGTCCTTAGCAGCAGTAGGCACCCAAGCACAGCCTGGCAGGACACGGTAACAAGCACTACAAGCCTTGTAGCGCCCTGTGGAGCGAGGACAATAGCAGCCTCCTCTCTGCAGCGTTGCCCTTATGGAAATGCTGTTCGGATCTTGACAAAGACGTGCGCCGCTGGAGGAGTTACAACAGGGATTTTTAAAGTGGGCTGAGAAAGGTGTGTTTGCCCGGGTTGTAACGAGTCTAACTTGTCCAAGGGCACGTTACTGAGAGGCCCAGAGCCTGTAAAACTTTTGCAACGTGGGTCTGCGCAAGAATTAAGTGGGTGTTATTTGTATTAAAATATGAAAACAGATAAAGAAGAGATGGGGAAGTAAAAGCCAGCTGCAAGGTTAGGCCTCTGTTCCGCTTCCTAATTACCGTAACCTTGAAAGAAGAGAGCAGCAGGTTGTGCTGTGTAGTGTGGTGGGCTTTGCTGGTGGTTTTTTGTTTTGCTTATTAGTTTTGGTCTAGAAGCTATTGTCCCAGAGTCGCTGTTAGCAGGAGGCTGTGGTATTTATGGTGGGCCATGAGACCGCTCTGGGAGCAGACAGGAGGGTCCTGGTCAGTAGGGCCCGTTGGGAAAGGGATTGCGGAGTAGCTCAAGAGACACCCAGAGCTGGTCTCCAGGCCCTGGGTGCTCGTGCTAGGCTGGTAATTAAGGCAAGAGTCTAGTTTCCCAATTCAGGGCTTGTTTCCTAGGTTTAGAAACCTTCTTCCTAGGTTTAGAAGAACAATTTTAGGTTACAGGCTTATCCTGGCTGTGGAATTATACCTGAGAGAATTCAACATGTGGCTTTATATTTAGCTGTCCTTTAGCTTTAAAAGAAAGACTGTTTATGCCCTAAAAATCCTCTATTAAACTCTTGTGATTTACATTGCCATCTTAAATGGAAGAGTCCTGTATGCCTAATAATTCTAGTGACCTTTTTCCCCATCATCCTTCTGTGAACTCATGTTGCCCCCCAGCTCTCATGGTTTGACTTCAGTGGAACAGAATCAGGGAGTCAGATTGAAAGAAGATATATCAATAAAGGAGGAGGAAAAGTTCTAGCCAAATCAGGGGGAAAAGCTGCTTTATTTAGAATATTTTACATGTACAGAAGACTCTGCATTGCTAGAAGATTTATGTGGTTAAGGTTTTAATTCTAACAGGGAGACGTAGTCAGGCTGTGATGAGTGTTCTGGGTTTATAACATACATATGTTAAAGCCAAAGTGGTTCTTTTTTCCATCATTTAGGTGATTTAAAGGTGTTTCCACCTACACAAGCTCTGGTATTTTCCCAGCAGTCTCACAGAAATACCAGCATCCTTTTTAGCAACTACCACGTAACACAGACACTTTTCTTTGAACTTGCTGGGAAACATCAGGTCTCTCACAACTGGTCAATTTTGTTGAGTCTTGCATCTGTTCATCTTTCAAGCCTTGAAGATATCTACTAATATTTTGCAAATTTTTATTGGATATATCAGCATGCAAGTAACTTAGGTTCATTTATACCCCGCAGTGCTAACTTCTTGACTTCAACTCATTCAAAAAACCATTTGGTTTAATCTCGGTGTACTGGAACTTTGTTTTTTGTCTGTGCATTCCTGTGTTTTGGGGAGGGCTAAACAGGTCGCTTCTGCAAAGAAGGCAGGGGCTGTGCATTTATACGTGTTTGTATGTAAGAAAGCCAGTTGGATTTCTGCTTACTGCTCTAAATAAGGCAAAACAGTAGCGGTATTTAGAGGGGGGAGCAAAACTTGACATCACGCTTATGGTCCTAGCAATGCTGTCGCCTCAGTGAAGTCCCTTTAATTGCCCTTTTGGCAATTATTTGACTTGGGTAGAAACCTCTGGCTCCGGGAGCAGGTTCCTGAGCGGAGCCGAAGGGGCAGGTGGCTGGAGCAGGGCAGTGTCGGTGCAGCGGCCGTGCGGGTGCGGAGGGCTGACCTTGGCCCCAGCTGCCCGTGCCGCAGGAGCTGGCTGTGTTGCTGAGGCAGCGATGGAAGCATGTCACTCCTTTGTGAGGAGCAGGGGTTGAAGCAAGGAGCTGTGTCCAGCTGGAGTCACAAAAGAGGCGCTCGCAAAGCAGCGGGCGGAAAAAACGGGAGAAACCTGAGAGAAAAGATGGACCACAAAAGGCTCAGTTAGAGGAAATCATAATGAGTTTAACTTCAGTGGAAAAACAGCACTGGAAGAAGGGAAGGGATTGGTTCGGTGGCTGTAAGACACCAAGAAACAATGATTCACAGGAAAAGTTTTGCCTTTGAGAGGGTTGAATAGCACAGTAACATTCGTGCGACCTCCCTTAAATGAGGCTGTTTAATTTAATTGTAAACTAAAATGGATTTACTTGTTGACACAAAATGGAAGTAGTATCAGATTCTCTTACACTCAGCAGCACAGTGTCTGGAACTGTTTTTCAGCAACAGTTTTATCAGCTTTCCTAAAGATTTTTCACTGATGAGAAAGAACCATTTGGGAAGAGTTGGGGGATGGAACTGATTGTTTTGTTTTCTTCCATTAATGCTAAATAAACCTAACACCCAAACAAAGAAAAAAAAAAACCCAAACCAACAAACAGAATTCCACAAGTCACTTGCATATAAACATACATCACAAATCAGGGTGATTCTGGTAAAAGCACCCATGCATATAACTTGTGTGTACATCATACCTTTAACCTGCACAAGAAATATCTGTGACTGAAAACTTCTGGAAGCGAGCGCTGATACCATTCCAATTGATGCTCGTGTGCTGTAGCTATGCATTTAGCTACATCCCAGCAACTAGGTTTTAAGGAAGAAAGACTTGGGACCCTGTGGTGTTTTGACTATTACTGTTCAGCTTGGAGGTGGCAGGACCCAGCCTTCTCTTTGTGTTCTCTCAAGCTGATAGCTGCTTGCTGGGGTCTCTGTCAAAGCCTGTAAAAGTGCTGTCTGACCCGTACAGATGAGGACTCTGGTTTGAAAGGAAGGTTACCGATATCATATCTCACAGGAGATACCATGAGGCAGGTATGGCTAGCTTTCATACAGCTAACCTCTGGCGTATTTTTCACCGGGGATTGGATAACTGGAATAATCTTCTTGCATCATTCAAATGTCAGGCTTGGTTTAGAGTATTGGCACATAGCACGGGTATCACTCCCCTGTCCCTTTTTCCCCCGCCCCAGCTAGTTTTGGTTGACTGGTGTTTCAAAGGCTTTGCAGTGGGTTGTCTGAAAAAAAACAGTAAAGCCCTTTTTTTAGAGGAACACTGAACACCTTGACGTCCGTAGCTCAATGCGGGTGATATCACCTGCAGCAATACCACTTGCTGGTTCTCTTCCTGTTGTTTCTGGTACTGCGTTTCTGTTATCCCTGCGTTCTTGGCACTGAGAATTAAAGTGGATATTTCACAAAATCAACTGGCTATTTGCCAGAGATGAGTGACAAACAAATCCTAGGCCAGGCCGTGTGGCAGGAACACGGACATCGGGCATGGGATGAGATAGGGAAAAGGAAGAGCGTGAGGGTCAGAGTTGATGCAAGGAAGATTTCCCCACTGGCAGGGACAGAGGCAAAGCCAGAGAAAGCCCCAGTGGGGTGAGAGGCCAGGAGTGATCGAGACGGACTTGTTGCTGCTTGCGCCAGCTGCAGCCTTGGGTGAGGAGTGGGGCACTTTGTCTCTGCAGTGGGCACTGGAGATGGCGTGGGCTGCCTGGCCTCCCGTGCCCTTCCCAGAGAGGGGAGCGGGGCTCCGCTCTTCGCAAACCAGGCCCCGACTGTTTCCGTTGCACAGTAGAAAGTAAGTCTGCTGTTATCTCTGTTAGTGATAAAGCTGAATGTAAACCTGTGTTGGAGCAGTTGAAAGGGAAGCCGAGAACAACTCCCAGAGCAGGCAGGGTGAGAGGACGGATAGGAATATGTTATGGTTGGTCTGTTATTGCCTGTGCTTTTGTTTTTGAAACGAAGACTTCAGCAGTGGGTACGGCCTGCTGGGGTTTAGGCGTGTGGTCTTGTAAGGACCCTTGAAATCTGCGGAGAATAGCAAGTTGTAGGTAGGTGACTTGCTTAAAGGTAGAGCTGGTTAAGTAGCATTGAGGAAACTTCAAGTTCTACCCCTGCCTTTATAAATAGTTTCATTGAATTAAAATACTGAGTTGATGGCTCTGGTTGTGGCTAAAAATGAGAGCAAGCAGTGAGTATTTAGAGAAGTTTAGAAGTTCTTGGAAATTTAAGAAATGTTAACCCCTCTATTTTATCTCAAAACTCATATTGCTCAGGGCACCATTCTGTTAATCCAAAAGACAATAACAACATGTGGGTGGAGGACTGTAAAGCACGAGGTATCAAAGCAAAAAATTTGTACCTAAACCGGCACGTGTACCCTTCTAGCTCAGCCCGAAGATGAGCAGGGTGGGACTGGAAATGATTCAGTTATGAAAAGAGGTTTTAAGCGTAAAATAATATTATTTGCAACAATTAGTGGAAATAGTTTTACTCTGAGTTCTCGCGCTCGCTCTCTCTCTTCTTTCATAGCAGGCTTAGAGTGGCCTTGCAGATTTGGAAGGGAAGGCTGTCTGGTTTTTTCACTGTCAGTTTAGATCACCGTGATGTAATTCTGTCTAACGCATGAAGAGCCTTTTGCTTGGCCTAGTAGAGATTAGGAATTAGTGCTTGTCTGTGGATATGTTGAGCCCCTGTTGCATGTGCTATGAATAGGACAAAGGGAAGGCTGTGCTTAAATAGCGAGGGTCCTACCATCGCTTTTAAAAAGTGGCAGCTGGAATGAGACGTTTTCTTTAATGCCTTTTCTTGCCAAACTGAAGAAATATAGGTTTTTTTCAATTTTATATTGTTCCTTCCCTCTCCAAACAAAGCACTAACCTCCCCACAAGTTTAATTATTTTATTCTTTTGAGGTTTTTGTCTGTCACAATAATGCTAACTTTTCTGGCTTCTATTTTCAAACTGCTTATTGTAACTGAAAGCTAGAAATAAAGAAAAAAAAAAATCTACAAAATTGGAGAGTCTTGTGAAGCCATGTGACTTGGGGAACTGGAACTTGGAGGAGAACATACCAGAGCGCGTAGAAAGTTTATTAAAATGGAGCTCTGCATTCTCTTAAGTCTTCGTTATCCAATAAACATTAGTAACTGAGGAATCTAAAATCTTTCAAGGAGCTGTGAACAACCTTGCTTAGGTTTTGCTGTACAATACCTAGAATCAAAGTAGCTAAGCAAGATTTAAAGGAAAAAAACAAAACAAAACAAAACCAAACAAGTTTCCATGCTTAAGCTGCAAATTTTCCCCCCGAAAGATGTCATTTGAGACGTCTCATTTAGTTTGCTGCTTCATCTTTTTTTTTTTCATTTGCTGTATGTGTTACCTGATTGAGTCTCTGTGAAAAGAAGTGGTTGTCACCTTTATAAACTGCCATAAGCAGGTCCTTAAATTCTGCCCTGTAGAGTACCTGTAGGAGGGTCTTAGGGAGCTCGGTGGCACGTTCAAGCTAAGGGACATGGTCAGCTTTGAATTTTCTAAATATATGACACTTAATGTGAAAAAGGGTAAGTTTAGGGCTTGCAGGTCCCTTGCCTTTCCAAGCTATGTGATCTGTAGTGCATGAGAGCTTCTGGAAGCAACTCTTTAAAAAAATAAATTTAAAAAATCGCCACGTGTTCATTTTACATGGCAATTGCCAAGGGAGAGGGAACAAGAGAGGCTGAAAAGGTAAACAAAAGAACTCCAACCCAGTCGCCAAAGGAGGGTGAAGCGAAAGTTTCCTTTTGAAGAACAGAAAGGAAATGGTTTGTGCTTTGTTCTGCAGTGTCTCCCCAATCCTCACTTCTTGGGTAACTGATAGTTAACTGCAAGTATCCAAACAGGCTTTGGGAAGTAGCTCTCAGCTAATTATTTGTGGAAGATTTTTTGCAGGTTGAAGAGAGAGCAGTGCTGCAGCACCACTCTGAAAGCACCTGTGTGTGATGAGCACACAGTGTGGGGGTAATTTAAATGAAAAAGCAAGTTCAGATCAGCATAAAGAGCCAAAACTGAAATCAAAGGTTCTGACTGCAAGTAACAAACTCTTTTCGCTGTTAGGATAGTCGGGTATTGGAACAGGTTGCCCAGAAATTTTGTGCAGCTTTGAAGGTTGTCAAGACCTGACTGAAGAAAGCCCTCAACGCCCTGGTCTGACCCTGCTTGGAGCAGGAGGTTGGACTAGAGACCCTGGAGACTTGGACCTGCGGCCTGTTGTTGGATGTTCTGAATTTCTGTGGTTTCTTTAATTTCTGCTGCTCTGTGCTATTGCCACTTTCCAGGCAATATATGGGGAATCTTTGTTTTCTGAATCTCTTTTCCCATTTCTTGAGTCAAGTCAGTGTTTTGCTTTACTATGAAACTGTAAAGCTACATAGGAAGATACTTTATTTCGCTTTGTCCCTCATGTTTAAAAAGTATTCCCCTTCAAAGTGTTTATTGGCTCCCCAAGGCCAAGAACCTGAAATTTGCTTCTACTTCGACAACCTTTTCAATTCCTATATTTGCCTATGACCATCTCCAAAATGCGGGTGGGAGATTCACCTCAGTCATTCTTGGTCTGAATGTCTTACTTCTGTTTTCATCTCTTTCCATTTTATCTTGGTTATTTGAAATCCTGACTTCTCCTGAAAGCCAAGTTTGTGTTAAATAATCAGATTTCTCTCCCAGTGTAAGTGGAAGGACGGACTCTGACCTGTCCTCTGTGGCTTCCTTTTGCTCTGCTATTGGATTGATTTTATTAAACTGTCCATTGACTTTCTTCCTCATCTCTGAAATGGCATTTGTTTGGTCATAGCACCTGGCATCCAAGGATCACAGCGTTCTGAACAACCTGGAATGAAATAACGAGTCCACAGAGTAAATCAAGACCGCTGTGTGTGCACAGCCAGGGCAACGGAGAGAATTTCACTGGTCAATACACCAAATCAGCAGCAAAGCTAAGAGTAGAGCTCGAGTCTCTTGGCTGGTTTGTCTGCATTAACCACTAAATCCAGTTTTCTCCGTGTCCCCATGTAAAACATGCATATCTACCCTTAACTGGCAGCTTTTCCTCTCTGCAGTCAAGGGGCTTGAAGATACTTGTTCAAACCAGGACTCTTGTCCACACCTGTAAGTTGCTCCTGTACTTCCTACGTATTTTGCTTGCCCCTTTTTATAGAGCACCCTGTGATAATCTAGGAAGGGCAGTGTATATATTTTTTGCTAGCTGATGGTTGCATAATTTTCTTGTCAGGGTGCCCAGGAAATAAATAAATCTTTTTAAACAACCATTTCGGCCTGAGAGAGGCCTGCTGAGGTTAGTCACCTTCCTTCGATGTCTGGTCAGCTCTTCTGCTTGTGCAAGAGGATTGCCCTCGATAAACAACGTAGATTTACCTGGAGAAAGGCAAGTGGTGTTGCACTCCCCTGGGACCCCTTATTTATACCACCTGGGTCCCGTGTGAGACAAACACGTGCAGTCGCTCATCCTCCTCCCACCTCCCTCCCTTCCTCACAACATGACTGAACGGTTGGAGTTGGGATTAGCATATAGGCTCGGGCAGACTTTGCTCTTTCCACCAGCAGTTCTCTGCTTGGGTATTTATAGTGGGCCTCTGCAGGTGGTGGGGTTGCATTAAGTACAGCCGAGGGGCAGAATTTAGCCTACAGAATGATTTCTTCCTAGTACTGATGTGTGAATGGGGAAGAGGGGTGTCTGACTTGCATGTCCCTGGCAGTTTCCGTCCTTGTGGTAAAGAAAGAAAATCTGGTCGCAGAGTCACTGAGACATAAGCAATGTGGACTCACGTTCAGTTGGGTTTTATGACAAAACTTTTTTCATTCTCTTAGCAGAAGGGTCTATATAATTTGACCCTTAATTTCAATTTAATAGAGGTTTTCCTGTAGAAATAAAAACATTCTGTTGGAAGATCCCATGGCAAGCCATAGTGATAGCTGTAGAACCGAGAGGCTTATCTTGCTTGCTTTGGCTGAGAACCCAAGTACTCTCTGGCATACAACTGCCCTGCATCCCGAATCCTCTTCCGCTTCTTTTTCTAGTATGATCCATAGTATTCCCCCACCCCTTTTCTCTTCACGCCACTGGTGGGGGATGTGCTGAGATGCTTTCAAGGGCAGTTCTTTTGTGGTGTTCTCTGACTTCAGTGTGTGGGATAAGCACCCAGAGTACAAAAAGGGCGCTTATTGGTACAGTTTTGGAGATGTGGAGTTGTATTTAACAGGAAATAAAAGTCAGAGCACACACTTTGGAGCATACTTGGATTGCTTTCCAAATAAGGCTTGCAGTTTCTGGCAGGAAAAAGAGGGATCTCTTCTAACAACAGAAAATAAGAACAGGCTAGAAGAAATCCTTTGCAAAATCCTAGCTTAGCAGAGGGTGAATGTGCCAGGAAAGACCAACCTTTTTGTGGTCTTTGCTGCAGTGGTTTAAGGAGCTGAAAGTTTCCTCTCCCTTCCCCAAGAGTCCTGGGGCGGTGTGATTATGGAAAGCTTCTTAACTCCTCAACCTGTGCTTTCACACTGGTGAACACGTGTTCCAAAAACCCAAACCTGTTCAGTATTAGTCTTATCTCTGTGTGCGTTTCATATTTTTGCCGGTCCCGTTTCTGTGTCCTCCCTCAGACTGGTGATAGAAGCGGCCAATTTGATAAGCCGTGGAAACTACCTATAACCCTTGTGGGCAAGTGGATAGAACAGGCACCAAGCAGCCCCTGCAGACCTCGCTCCGCCCGTACCCCGTTGCCTTACTGAAGAAGAGGGATGGGGTGGGATGTGGGTGGTCGATGTTGCGCTGGCAGGAGGAGCAGCAGGTTGAAATAGGCCTCTTAGCACCCTCTAAATGTGCTTTTGTCCGTGCACGGGACACTTGTGTACTTACTGAATGTGGGAGGAATGGTGAGCTCTTCCTGCCACTACCCTCTTCCCCCATAGATCTCCCTCTAAGGAGAACAGCCCGTGACAGGTTTCCTTCAGCAGAAATCATTATTTGAGGGTGGCACACAGTGAGATGCTCTAGGCCTTCCAGTAACTTCTGGGCCTGGCAGGCTTCTCTCCCACCACTTGCAGCTGCAAATAAAGAGCTACAGAAACACGCAGGGAAGATTCCCTCCTAAACAGTCGTGGAGAGGAGATTGTGCTAAAAGCCAGGAACCCATAATGCCCTAGCAACAGTGCATAGAGCAGGAGAGGGGCATACGGTTGTCCCATAGGCACGAGGTGGCACATCCCCGCAGAGGGCCCCTGCTGAACCAGCTAATGAGATGGAGTTGAGGGAGAAGGATGTTGGTGTTTCGGTAAGATGCTCTAGGCTGGGGGTTGTGATGCTCCTCTGGCACAGGGGATCGCGGTACTTCCCCGTGTCAGAGTTAATTGGATGCAGGGAAGTCAGAGTGTTGAGAGGAGGCTGCTCGCTTTGCGCTGGGGAGATAAAACACCAGGGAGCGAAAGCACCAGAAAAGCATCACGCACCTCGAGCGGCGTTCAGAGTGCTGCGCTCCAAGTCCCAAATAACAACCCGTCCCCACGCTCCCAGCTGCTGCCTGGAAGCAGAAGTGGCCAAATCCTGGAGGTGCTGCGGTTTGCCCGCGTCCCCAGAGCTCTGCTTTTGCGTGAGTCTCGGTAGGCACCAGCCTGCTCGCGTGTGTCTTACGGGGTGCTGCTGGCATCCGCAGCCTGGATGTTTTTTGTCGGAGGAGCCTGAGCCAGCTCATGGAGCGCATGTGACGTGGCAGCAGCGGTTGCTGCCTTTCTGTGCGGCAGCCCCGTGCTTGGAGCCGTATCCCTGCATCCTCGCAGAGACCGACAGACTTTTTGAGGAGAGGCCGGGATGGGGTGGGGGGGGGGGGAAGATGGATCGTTGTGGTGCCTGGGCAGGGTGACAACTCTTCTCCTCCTCCCTTTAACGTACTTCCTGATTTCACCCACAAGTGTATTTTTATTGACAGTGGTAAATTGTTTGTGTCAAAAAGTTCAAGTGCTTTAACGGTGTCCTCCCAGCCGCAGGATTAAAGGAGGAAAACCAGAGAAGTCTCCTCCTCTTGTTCAATAATAATAAGTAATCATAATTTTACTGAGGGCTAAATACCATCCATGTTTCCATAAATACAGCACATGAATATCTCTAACAATTACTGCATGTAATCAAAAGCAGTTATTCCAAAGACCTCAAATTTCTGCCGTCAGAGCTCCACAAAGCAGGTTCTTGCATTTTGTTTGCCAGGGTCTGGGAGAGAGCAGGGCGTGAATGAGAAAACCAGTCACTGAATGCGAGTTATGAATGATGAGGAAAATCAGTCCACTGTAGGAAAATGGGCAGAGGCTGAGCTAATGCAAAAATCAGTTCGAATTCCGTGTATTTTTACACTGATGTGACTTTTTTTTCCCTTCAGTTCCCTGAGGGTGCAGGGCTAATAATTAAAAACATCTATATTGCACAAACTTTAATAAACATCCTCTCTGCAGGAAAGGAGGGTATTGTGCTTGCTGCCTTGCCTTTCCCCTCACTCTTCCTCATGTCCAAATTAGAGATTGGAATACAGCGAGGGGCTCTTTGAGGGGGGATTTTTTTAAAATCTCGCTCTTACCTTACCCCTTTTCCTCTCTGCAACCTCAGCATGGGGTAGCTGCAGCTTTGTGCAGGAGGAGGAGGAACCACTGGTTCCTCTGCACTGGTGGGACAGGGTGGACGCCCCAGGTGTTGCTGCTCTCCGGTGCCAGCCGCGGTTTTAACCCTGCTCAGAGCCCTCCTGAGCCGCTCCAGCTCACTAACCCGGTGTGGAACCGGCCTCAGCCAAGCAGAGTCGGTAATTCTCAGCCCTGGGGAGCTGAACTGACTCCCGGGGCCCGGGCGGGCTCGGTTCTGCAGCAGCAGCTCTAGCCCTCGCGTCCCCCGGAGCCGCCGGGCCACGGGCACTTTCTCCACGTGAATCCGGTGCTCACGGCCGGGGCCCTTCCCGCGGGTGGGAGCCTGGGGCGGGGAGCGGCTGGCGCCTCAGCCCCCGCGGCTCTCCTCCCTCGCCGGGCCGCTGCCCCGCTCCGCCGCGGCGGGCAGGCGGCGGGGCGGCCCCGCCGGGAAGGGGCATGTCCCGCTGACGTGCGGGCCGGGGATTGGCAGCGGCCCGGCCTATATAGGCGGCGGGGCGGGCGGCGCGCCGCTCTCCCAGGAGCGCTCCGGTTCTCCAGCAGGGCGGGCGAGCGGGCACCGGCCGGAGTGAGTCACGGGGGACGCGGGGGCGGCCCCTCCGCCGCGGCGCCGACGTGGAGGCTGGCGGGGCGCGGGGGGGGCGGCCCGGCCCGGCCTCGCTTCCTCCCCGTGGGCACCGACGTGTCGGCGCCGCCGGGAAACTCCGGGCCAACTTCCCGCCGGCCGGGCCGGGCCGGGCCGGGCAAAGTCCGGCGGGTGCCGCTCGGGGAGGCGGGCAGCCGGGGTCCGGCGTGCGGCGCCGTCCCGGGGCCGGGCTGATGGGGACACGGGGGTGCGTGGGGCCGGGGCGGCTCGGGCCGGGGCGCGGCGTGGTCCCTCTCGCCGGGAGGAGAGGGGGAGCGGCGCGGGTCGGGGCGGCTCCACGTCGTCCCCAGCGGTCGGAGGGTTTGCGCCTGGTACGAGCCAAAACGGCCGGCGGCGGATCGGCCCGCGGAGCGCCGGCGGCGGGCAGCCTTTCCCCGGCTCGCGGGGGCCGAACGGCTCCGCTCCTGTCGTGACCAGCGGGGCGAGCGCCCCGGCCCCGCTCCCTGGGCCACCGGCGGAGGCGAGCGGGCGTCGGGAAGGTGCTACCGCCGTGCCCGCCCGGCCCCGCGCGCGCCTCGCTGCCGCCACCAGCAGCTTTCCGGTGGCCGCGGGGCCGTGCTCGGGGGCTGTCACCGGGCCCCCCGCCGCAGCACCTTTCCCCCGGCTTGCGGCCGCCCCCGGCCTGCAGCCCGCAGGGCCGCGCCGGGCTGCGGCTGCCGCTGCCCCGCCGTGCTCCCGGCCCCGCACGGGCAGTGCGTTGGGGCTCGCCCCCCGCCCCCGTCCCGCGCGGGGGTCGCGGGTGACAGCGGGGCACGGCCGGGCCCTTTAAGGGCGCCGCCCCGCCCCGCCGCGCCGCCCCGCCCCCGGTGCCGGCAGTGCTGAGGTGGCGCTGGCGGCGCCGCCTGCCCCGGCCTGGCCCGGCCCGGCCTGGGGGCCCGGCGGCTCCCCCGCCCCGCCCCGGCCTGCCGCGGCCGAGCACTGCGGGGGAAGCGGGCCCCGGCGGCCTGCCCGCTGCCCGTGCCCTTGTCCCGGGGAAGGCGGGCGCGGTACAGGCCTGCGCGGGCCGGCAGCCCTGCTCGGTGCGCGGCCGTGGAAGCCAGGCCCTGGTGAGAAGCACCGGCGGGGCCTGCCCCGCTCGGGGCCGGCCAGCAGGACGAGGGCGGGTGCACGTTCTCCTTGGCTGGGCAGGCGCAGAGCACCTCCCGTCCCAGGGCAGGACGGGGCGGGGTGGGGGGGACATGGCATCAGGGGACAGGGCAGGTGTAAGTCTGGCTGCGCCCAAG
Source organism: Nyctibius grandis (assembly GCF_013368605.1). Classification (NCBI taxonomy): domain Eukaryota; kingdom Metazoa; phylum Chordata; class Aves; order Nyctibiiformes; family Nyctibiidae; genus Nyctibius; species Nyctibius grandis. Next base: position 5,344,727 of record NC_090689.1, on the reverse strand, counting down.
GCACCAGCTGCGTTGCGCTCTCAGACGTGCTGCTTCAGGAACGGGTGCGAAGGGAAAGGCTCCATCCCGCCGCGCAGCAGCCATCCGCCTGTGTCATCCCCCCAAAGCCAAGGGCCCTCGGCCCTCAGTGCCTGGCAGAGCCAGTCGGTTTTCAGAAAGCCGGTATTTTCACTCGGGACCACTCATCTACCAAGAGATCACCCTGCCCTGCGTGACCATCTGACAGGACAGTGGCTGCCGCAGCCAGCCCAGCCCTGTTGCCATGTGTCATCCTAGCTGCGTCTGATTTTAGTTACCTCGATTAACAAAACGCTTATAATTTCATTAAATATAGTTTTAAATAACGCATAACTGATGTTTCTGTCCTCAAGTACTGATTGTATTGGCAGCGTAACTCACGACTTTACTTTTGTTTCTCTTCATACAAATGTTTCCCGTGTGGTTAGGCCTGGCCCTTACTGGATGTTATTTTTAGGATGATTTCGTTCTCTTTATTTTAAGTGCACTTTAGACTTCTGAAACTTTTTGGCGCACAAAGCCGGTGCTACAGACGGCGTATAAACTAGACAGCTTAAAACCTGTTGACCCAGTCAGCCACACACTGGCACTGGCATGTGACCTTAGTTTCAAAACCTAAAGTGGGAAGTCAAGGAGGTGTAGGCTCCAAATGCGATGCCTGAGCTGCTGGTTTTGATGTTACATTTAAAATACCATTCTGATGGCCGCCTCCGATTTTGGCCAGAGATGAATCCCTGAGGCCTGCAATATTCCAGATGTTTGGGGTTAGTGGAGACCAAGAGCATTTGTCCTTAGCTTGCTGTATGGGTGACGAAGCAGAAATTCATACGGATAAACGCTGCCCTTAGATTTCTCTTTGAACGCCTAGGTCTGCTCTGAGATGGAGGCTGCAAGGAAGATCTCTGCAGCTGGTGTGGCCACAGCGAAACCAGCAGCTGTGCCTTGAGGTCGTGGCTCACAGGCAGGCGCTATATTGGGTGTCATTCGCTGACTTCTCATCCTTACCCTCCTCTGAGGAGCAGAACACGTGCAAGATGAGCCAGGTGTTGCTCTCCTGAGAAATGAGAGTTGCGAGCACATCCATGCCGTTAGCGAGGCTCTAGCCAGACCTTGGCAGCTGCTTGTGATGTCTAGGATGCTTCTTGTTCCTGTTCACAGCTTGCCGTGAGGTGGTGACACCCTCGGCAGCGACCCAGCGGGCTGGGGGAGCCGATGGCTGCAGGCCTCGCCGCAATGGTCCGGGACAGGTGCCGTGCCGGTAACGTGCTTCCCTTGGTACTGCGGCAGCTCGAGCCGCGCGGTTGTGTACCACGGACGTGTAACCACGCGTTACACCGTGGCGTAACCATGGACAGCGAGGAGAACTGGGATGTTTCTCTGAGGTCAGGTTACTGGCCACGCTTTCATGTATACCAGGAAATGCCTTGCAGGGCCTCTGCGTGCTTCAGGCAGCGTGGCTGGCTGTCCGCCCCGGTCGCTGCCACCTCGCCGTGGCAGATCGTTGCAGGATTAATTGCAACATTAGCTCTGTTGCTTTGATAGCGCGGGTGGTGTTGCCTTGTGCCTGGTAAGAGGCGTGTTGAAGTCGGGGAAAATGCTCTGGCCTTCGCTGAGGTGCAGACCAGGCCTGCATGGCCCAGTTGCGTTGCTGCTGTCCTTGTTCTTCCCTCCTCTCCCTCTGCCGCTGTCGCCTTCCCTTATTGTGTCACACCATAAGCGCGGTGTGTGACACCACATCAGCGACGCTGTGTTTTTGGGAGCCTCTTCTGGCGCGTTGGGAGCTCAGAAGTGGCGACTGTCAGTTCACTGAAGAGTGTCACTTTGCTGTTCAGAAGAAAGTCCGAGCAGCACTGCAGGGCTTGTGTGGGAGAGGGGCCTCTTGTCCCGTGGGCCACTGGATTTTAGGAGAGTGCAAGCCCTGCAAGAGCACACGTAACCTCTGGGGGGAAATGTGGGGAACTGTTGTACGTCTGGCAGAGGGTGTACTGTACCACCACCTACATTTTTACTTACATTCCTAAACACATCTTCGGTAAATCTGCAGATCCACATACAGGAGATGTAGAGCTCCCACCAACAGTGTATTTTTTCTCCTGGTTCCATCTTGTGTATGCGTTTAAAATAGTCCATGTAATCCAGCGTGCGTTTTGTTCTTCTGACTTGCAGACTTAGGCCTGGAGACAGAGTTCAGTGCCTGGTGCGTGATCTTATTACAATAAAGAATGAAGAGGTGGACTGACCAGCAGCTGTGCATGGACAGCCCTGAGTGTTTGCCTTAGTTTGTGAGGATGTCTCTGTTGATTCACCCGAGCTCCGCTAAACGACATTCCTAACTTCTGACTGATGGCAGTGGTGTTGGCAGGTTTTCAGGTTGTTAGTCTCCTCTGACTAGATGTTGATGCTCTTGCTTGCTGAAATTTCATGTCTGTCTTGCACATCTGTTATTAATTGACTGTATTTTTGCCTGATGCTGAATGGCTGCTCTTGTAGCCAGTGCGATGAAAGAGTAGCTGCTCCAGGCTCCCTGCTGTGAGGTTTAAGTACATTGTGGTGTTGCCTGTAGCTCTAGTAAAACATGACAGGTAAAGTATGGTGAGATGTGACTCAGTATGAGAACACATTGGATAGGGTGTGAGTTCGAAACACCGTACTGGTGGTGCTCTTTTGACAGTCACAGTAGCGGAGGTGTCATGTTTTCCTGTTGTCTTGGAGCGCTCACATAAATATATACGTATTTTTTTTTTTCCTATAAAGCAAAAGCTGGCAGGCTGACAAACGGGCAGCTTACAGGACGGACTCTCTGGCTACTGACCATTTAGCTGGTAAGTTCTTATTTTGGGAGAGCCAAAGATCTTGCTGTTGCTGAGCTTGCTTATCAGAGTGGCTTTTGAGTGTATCCCTAAGTTCAGGCACCGCAGTAAGTCTTTTTCAGCAAGAGGCAGCATCCTGGGCCCTTTTTGTTTTCTCTCTGGGGTCACACAGCGGTCTTGGACTGACTATCCAGACCTTTGGATACTCATTTAAAAATTGCACACCATGAATAATTGATAGATTAATTAGAGTATGCTTTAACAACTTCTGGTGGCCCCCTTTCCAGTGACCTTCTTAGGTTGCACATCCTCTGCCTTCTTAATGAGGAGCTCTGGTTTTGGTGACCACTGTGCTGTGAGGAAACATCCCCCCTGAGTTCCTGTCTGATTCAGCAAGGGAACTGGGCAGCCGACTGGCACTGTAGGTGCTTTTCAAGAGGCTGACTGGGAAGGTGCTCAGTAACACACATTTTGTCTGCCTGGAGTGACTTCTGTGCATCTTGAATGGTGTTAATGATAGTGTTGCCACCTCTGTCTCTTCCAGTGGCATACCCGGATTGTGTGTGGGTGGGAAGTCGACAATGAGCTCCGTGGCAGTTTTGACCCAGGAGAGCTTCGCTGAACACCGCAGCGGCCTAGCTCAGCAGCAGGTGAAAGGTGAGAAAGCAGTTGAGTTCCTGTGCTGTGCCTCTGAATACAGGCTGCACAGGCAACGTTCCTTGCTGTCACCCAAGCTCGTTCCACGTGTCTGGTTCCCCACGAGTGTGCAGACATTGCATTCTCCATTCCTCGATCGGTGGCCCCCCAAACTCTGGCTTTCCACCAGCAGCAGCACAGTGGTGATGCTGCACAGTGCAGGGCCAGGAGGAGGCAAGCCTCAGCTCGCCGCAGAGCTCTGGCTAGCAACGCTGTCAGCTCTGGGACGGGGCATATGCAAGAATGGGGCATATTGGGCTACGAGAGCGCCTCATGGGATCAGTGTGCTGGGCTGTCATTTCCTTCCTTTGCTCAGCCAGGTGCTGGGGAAAGTCAGTATAACTGTATTAACTGGCTCACTGGTGGGTTTCGGCCCCCATCCTCCAGCTGCGAGCACGGCCCAGTGCATAACTGAGTCAAACATAAGGTACAGGCTTTCCCTGCGCTCTGCCCTAACTATGGCGCTTCTCTCTGCCTTCCTCCTAGGCGTGTGTTTGTCTTCTCCCCGCCTGACCTGCAGCCTTGCTCTGTTCCTTTCACTTCTTTCTGCTCAGCCTCTTTTCCCCTAATTAAGCACCTGTTGACAAAGTTGGCAGTAACATGCTGTTTGCTGCCACCGTTCGCTTGCACGTTCGCTTCCTGCATCCGTAGTGCCAGCTCAGACAAGGCTGGTTGTTCGTGGCACCTACTGCAGTCTGTGCTGTGCTGAGGTCAGTTGTGCTCCAGACTTGGCTGCTCCACCAGCGTAACTATAATAGGATTAATAGCAGTGCACAAGCCATTTGCTCTGCCTTGTTAGTGGTGCCTAAATACAATTGTGCTGCCTATGAATAGGGGCATTTCTGCGGGGAGAGCATCACATTGACCCTGTTTGCTTCACTCCAGTTACAGCTTTAAACTCTGAAGAAGAGAATGATCCTCCAACCTACAAGGAAGCCTTCCCTCCGCTCCCTGAGAAAGCACCATGTTTGGAAGCTGCCCAGGAACCTGCTGGGCCCTGGAGCAAAATCCGACCCATAAAGGCTTCTGTCATCACTCAGGTTGGTGGGCGTGGGTGTCTTATCTCCCTTCTTTTCCTCCTTCCAAAAAGTAGGTGAAGTGCAGCTTTCCCTGGAGTATGAAATCCTTGGTGTGTCAGATTGACAGCCTCTGTGCTTTACTTTACCCTGGGGCACGAGGAGGACTGCAGCTGAGAGCTAGGACTGCTCTGGAGGGGAGGGATGCGTTGGAAAACTGTCCAGAAAAAGCTCTGCATCCCTGTTCCACAAATCACTGGAGCAGGCCTGAAGGGAGGATTGCAGAATTCACATAGTGAGCACTAATCCGTTAAAGTGCTCCCCCCGTAGCTTAGCGCTTTTGCCTGCCTGGTGTAGTTCAGGAAGACACCCCAGTGTGAGGCAGACCCCTGCTGTGCGCTCGCACCTTCCCTGATGCCTCCACTGGAAAGGGTTGCACAAACCTGGGAGCTTAGTGTGCCAGTCAAGTCCAGTATGGCAATAAGAGGGGGAGGCACTGGCAATCCAAAGCATACTGACCGCTTGTTCTGCCCTCCTTGTATCTGTCCTGTGGCTGAGCAGGTGTTTCATGTGCCACTGGAGGAGAGGAAATACAAGGACATGAATCAGTTTGGAGAAGGCGAGCAGGCCAAGATCTGCCTTGACATCATGCAGAAGACAGGAGCTCACCTGGAGCTGTCTCTCGCAAAGGACCAGGGCCTTTCCATCATGGTCTCTGGCAAGCTGGAAGCCGTCATGAAGGCTCGGAAGGAGATTGTCGCTCGGCTGCAGACTCAGGTGAGGGCATCTAACTGTTTCTCACTTCATCTTTGCTCTTCCCCAAGACTCGCAAATGCTTTGAGACCCTTGGGCGTGTGCGCTTATAAGCCGATGAGGTGTTATTAGATGACTAATTCAGCTTTGCCATATATTTTCAAAGCAGACAATTGGCAATTTGGAATGGAAATGAGTCTTAAAATAGGGTTCGAAGCTAATTACAGGCCGTGGTGTTGCATGAAGGGTGGAGTCTGCAATCTCTAAACACTTGAATTGCAAAGAGTGACTTTGTGCTGAGGTGCTGGTGCCAGAGGGGGTGCAGGCCCCTCACACAAAGCTAGTAGTGTGTCAGAACAGGACTGTGCTTTCTCTGAAGTCTTTCAGAAAAGAATGTGGAGGGATGGGAGAAAGAAAAGTAGGAAGAAGAAGTCCTCCTGAAAGCTTCAGGTCAGGGTTGTGGGTTGTGTAACTCAAGCCACACTGGTAAGGAGCCACAGCCCTGTTGTTTCGGTTGCTTCTTTCAGTCCTCTAGGTTTTGATTTCTTCCCTTCACATCCTTGAGTTCATAATGAAGATGGTAGTTCTTGTTAGGCTGTATCACAGCCAGGTCTCACAGCGTGTTTTAAAGTGTAACGTCAAAGGTGTTTAATGCAGTAGTTAATACCATATCTGCTTAGGGCTCTTCAGCCCGTGTGTCATACCCTGCCAGAGGGATGAGAAAGGGACAAACTCTACGTAATGTACATCTGAAAAAATAATTCAGGTCGTACTGTCACAGCTCCATGACCCACTGTCCTCAAATTACACCTCCTACTGCCCTGGCCCCAGGTCTGAAAGGTGTGTCTGTGTTGCCAACTTCTCCTAGGCTTGGCTGGCTTCAGCACAGGGACACAGGGTTGAAGAGTCACACCAAGTGATCTTTTTTTGATTCCACACCCCCCCGCATTGGAGCTTGAATTTTAAGTGTCTAATTACTGTTAGTAGTTACATATTCACAGGCGTCAAGAGCATGGTAGCAATCGTAAGCTACCAGGTCAGTAAAAACTCAGTGAGAAGGGAAGAAGTCAGGAATCCCTGTTACAAACCAGCCCTTTAATGGGAGATTGAGAGAAGCTCTTGAGACCCCTTTTCCAAGAGGGGCCTTCTAGAAGCAGTCCCAGGAGCAGCATGTGCTACATTGGAGACACCTTAGTGCTTAGTAGCAGTAAGCATCTCCTAGCTGTCTGCCTGCTGGAATAGGTTTCTGGTGTTGTATTTCTGTTTCCTAGGAGTCAGACTGTGTCTTGTTCTCTGTAGCCTTGGCAGCAGATGTCAGAGTTCATATAAACTCCACCCATGAGCCATCATCTCAGTTGCTGTCTGGTACTGCTCCAGTGTCTCACACTGGAGGATAGGCACCTCCTCATCTCTGCCTAAAGGCCTTTGCTAATTCAGAGTACTACTCCTCCACAAACAGAAGGATTTTGAGGGTAAGGTGGCTTTTAGACTCCTGGTGTCCAGGCACTGTATATCAACTCTTCTGGTACAGTATCAGTCTTCAGACAGAATGTGCTGGGAAGGCATTGTGTTTGCTCCTCAGTGGTACCGCTAAGCAGCATCTAACTTGCTTTCCCTGGCTCTGTTCCTGTGGGTCTGCCAGCACAGGCAAGGAAGGGTTCTCACAGATGCTTGGTTCTTGTGTTGCAGGCTTCAGCGACAGTTGCCATCCCCAAGGAGCACCACCGTTTTGTCATTGGAAAGAATGGCGAGAAGCTGCAGGACCTGGAGCTCAAAACTGCAACCAAAATCCAGATCCCCCGCCCGGATGACCCCAGCAACCAGATCAAGATCACCGGCACTAAAGAAGGGATTGAGAAGGCCCGACACGAGATCCTGCTTATCTCTGCTGAGCAGGTATTTCAGTGCTCTCATGGCATGAGCTGGACAGCCATTTTGCTTCTCCATGGTGTATTAGATGTTTGTAGCTACCATGGCCACAGTCAGTGGCTAATATGTTAGTCTAAACGGAGACGTATACTGTGTCACTGGCTGTGTGAGCACTACTGCCAGGTTCTGCAGCTTCTGGTTCTCCATTTTGTCCGTTTCTGAAGTCAAATAACCATGTTTTGTATTTGAAGTGAACCATATTAGATGCCAGCTGAGCTAAGGCAGGAGATTACAGAGGTGAATATCGTAAATCAGCAACAGCAGTACTTGTAGATTGAAAGGGATGGAGATCTACAAGCCTGCAAACTGGAAAGGGTGCTTGGGCCAGAGTGTCAAGCAAGACAGCACTGGGAACGTAGCTGTGTCTGGCAGAGACCGTAATACGGAGCGCAGTTCCCACCGAGGTCTGTTCTGGGCTCTTCCAGGATAAGCGTGCCGTGGAGCGGCTGGATGTGGAGAAAGTGTACCACCCCTTCATCGCTGGCCCTTACAACAAGCTGGTGAGCGAGCTCATGCAGGACACAGGGACACGTATCAACATTCCTCCACCCAGCGTCAACAAGACAGAGATAGTCTTCACAGGAGAAAAGGAGCAGCTAGCCCAGGCCGTGGCTCGTGTTAAGAAGATCTATGAGGAGAAGGTACGGATGGTTCATAAAGCTTCCCACCTTCCCCCCCACCTGCTCATAGTCCCTCTTCCCTTCTTCTTGTTTGTGCATCCCTCTGTTGCGTCCTCCTCACGTCAGCTCTGGCTCAGCAGCCCTTGAGGTACATGGCCCTGGAGCTTACCATTTCCTCACTGAGCAGAGTGGGACTTGGGGTGATGCTACCAGGGAGGTGACAGTTTTCTCACTTTTCTGTGTCATGGGAATTAGCAGACCAGAAAGAGCTCCCCTGGCTCTTGTTCACACAGGTGCCACTAAGGAAGGAAGGAAGTGTGAAGTCTACAGTGGTGCCCAGCAGACAGTAGCATAGTTGCTACATAAGTAGAAGTTGCTGAAGAGTGAATTTCACTCTAGTTTATTTTCCACAGCCAGCGTTGCTGTGAATATCCTTGTTGTGGGTCGTTGGGCTGTTTTTCCTCCTGGTTAGCTCTGTATTTGTACCAGTCAGGATTTCAACAGAGATAATCAGCTTATAGCCTAGCAGCCTGCGTGGTGTTGCATTGCAGTACTGCCTGGGGGACAGCTGGGCGTTGAGCAAGTGAGTATGTGGTCTCTTCCGTGTAGTGTCGTGGGGAGCTTAACCCAGAACACTAGTTTTGCACTTCACCTGTGAATTTTTGAGCGCAAGGCTTTCTGTAGGCAGGGACCCAAAGGGTGCTAGGGTACTGCAGAACCACTGTGCTCACATGTGCTTTGCTCTTTCCTGGGTGCAGAGTTTCACTGCATCTTGTCCCTCTTCCTTTCGCTCTTGTCCTTCCCTGCCCCCTTGTGATTGATGCCCCAGTGCCTCTGCCCCTACAGAAAAAGAAGACTACAACCATTGCAGTGGAGGTGAAGAAGTCCCAGCACAAGTACGTCATCGGCCCCAAGGGGAATTCCCTGCAGGAGATCTTGGAGAAAACTGGAGTCTCTGTCGAGATCCCACCCACTGACAGTAGCTCGGAGACGGTGATACTGCGAGGCGAGCCTGAAAAGCTTGGGCAAGCATTGACTGAAGTCTATGCAAAGGTACTGACGAGATGGGCTAGGCCTTTGAAAGTCCCAGAAAGATACATCCACGAGCGCTGACGGGTGTAGGGGTCTGATCTCTGTTGGGCTGTTAGAGATGCAGCTTAGAAGTCAATACAAAGGGTGCAACACGGGAATTGGAACCGAATTTTTGCGAAGGCTTCTTCCAGTCTGCCCATCAAACAGCTTCTCTGTTTTTCTGTCTCTCAGGCCAACAGTTTTACCGTCTCCTCGGTCTCTGCCCCCTCTTGGCTTCATCGTTTCATTATTGGAAAGAAAGGACAAAACCTGGCCAAAATAACTCAGCAGATGCCAAAGGTATGTGTGAGCTGGTTAGCTTAGCACCCTCTGATGTAGAATATTGTTTAGTCCAGATCACTCTTGGTAGAAGGGAGAAATGTGTTCTAGCACGGGTAAAACCAGGGAGGAAATGACACAGATCATAATATTAAGGAGAGCCTCTCTTTTACTGCTGCAAACGCTGCTCATCCTATGTTATTCTCATGGGTTGAGCCCTTCAAAGGAAGCTTTCTGTGGTACTATTTTGAGAATTGATGTGTAAGGATACCTGCAAATGCTGACTTTAACGAGGCTTCTTCCTGGTGAGTTAGAGGATATCTAGAGAAAGGCTAGGTGAGTAACTTCTCCAAAGCCCTTGCAGACTCCAGGACAGCACCAAAGCCTTGGGCTCTAGACACTGTGATACGGCCCAATTTGGAGGTTACCTACCTCTGAAACCATGGGAAGGCTGTGTGTGCTTTGTGGGAGGGAAACCATCTCATAATGGCAGGGATTGGTGGTGTAGGCCTGACTTAACAGCATTGATCTGGCTTGTATCTTGGAAAATTCTTACTGGATTCATTGCTGTGTCTCAAGGTTCACATCGAATTCACTGAAGGAGAGGATAAAATCACTTTGGAAGGACCTACAGAAGATGTGAATGTGGCTCAGGAACAGATTGAAGTCATGGTCAAGGATCTGGTAAGTACTAGTTCCAGTACATAGGAGGAAAGTGGGGAGAGGAAGGGGCAACGGAGCAGAGATGATGAGGTGTGTATCACATCCATACGATGTCTTGACATGCTTAACAGAACTTGTGGAAGACAAGTTGTGTGGCAGGTGGATGAAACCCTCGGTTACGAAGCTCATCCGTAGCGTTCTTAAAAAAACAGCAGCGGGTCTTAAATCTTTCGATGCAGAGGAGGAAGGATTCTCTTTCAGTCGCAGCTGGAGAGTCATATAAGCCCCATTAAATGTTTTGCAAGCGTGGTGCTCTCAGCTCAGACCAGAGGAGTGTTTCTGCTCTAATAGCTTGGAGCTGGCTGCTGGAGAGTCAGTGCTGATATTGGCAGTAGGCAGTAGGGCACCAGACGGGAGCAGTGGTGGCCTGCCCTACCTAGCCCGATACAATTCTTTGTAGATCAACCGGATGGATTATGCAGAAATCAACGTTGACCACAAATTCCACCGACACCTCATTGGCAAGAATGGAGCTAACAGTAAGTGGGGTGCCTTTCTGATCATTCCTGTGCTCGGACTCTCCGTTTCGGTAGATTATATCGGGCTCTGTAGCTCATCCAGTGTGCTGTCTCCATTGCATTTCCTCTGCTCTTCTGGAGTGGTGTTGGCACAAGGAGATCAACGGGCAGTGAGGCCTTGGGATGGCTTTAGTGTGTGTCTTGGGAGGTTGGACAGTGGTGGGATTACTTTACCATGTCCTGGAGGAAATTTTTTTTTTCCTGGTCGGAGAACTGTCTTTTCTTTCTTTCTGAGGTTGCTCTGTGTAAATTACATTTTAGCAGCCAGTTGGGGGTGGTGGAAATCTGCTTGGTGAGTTTCTCCGCAAAAAAAGAATTTGAGATTAGAAATGAATAATCATCTTCTGATCTAAATGTGGTGCTGTTTGGGGAAGAAACAGATGCCTCACTGTGGCAAGTGAACAATTGGCTCTGTAGATGCCGCTGTATTTACTTGTACCGGTTCTTGTGTGGCACAGATCCGCTCTCGCTGAACTCCAGGGTCAAGAGGCACTTTCCCCTGTTTCAACCCCACCCCACTGGCCCCTTCTCAGAGGCTGGTTTACTTCTTAAACAGCCTCTAAGCAGTGATAAGGTGCCTTGCTTCCAAGTCTTGGCCTAGCAGACTGCGTCACCACAGTCCTTGCCTTGAAGTTAACAGGATTAAGGACCTCTACAAGGTGTCTGTGCGCATTCCCCCGGACAATGAGAAGAGCAACCTGATCAGAATTGAAGGAGACCCACAGGGGGTCCAACAGGCCAAGAAAGAGCTGCTGGAACTCGCTTCCCGTATGGTGAGTAGGATGTGGTGCTCGGGAGGCCGCAGGGTTTGGGCTCTTAGGTTCCCTCATAACCTTCTGGTGCAAATGTGCGCCCCTTGCCCGCTTAGCACTTGGATCTCATGACAAGCGTGAGTTCCTCTTCACAGATGTCTTCCTCTATTCCCTTGGATACCCCTTCTCTGTCAACCTAGAGTGAATTTTGTCTAGAGGAGAAAAGAGGGACAGTGTTGGCAAGTAAACTGTCAGGCAGCGAACTGGTAGATAAAAGTATGTGGCTCTCCTGCTGAACACTCAACGTAAACTCTCTTCTCATCAGGAAAATGAACGCACCAAGGACCTAATCATTGAGCAGAAATTCCACCGGACCATCATTGGGCAGAAGGGCGAGCGGATCCGGGAAATCCGGGAGAAATTCCCAGAGGTAAGGCTTTCTAGGAGATGAGAAATCTAGAGGGGATATTTCCTACTTAGGTAGTAGCCACATTGTCGCCGAAGTCATAAATTTAGTGGCTCTGTACTAATATGTATGAGAAGATAGGTCTTTTGGCCAGAAGCTGCTGGCATGGTTACCCTTTTCCGAATGGGAAAGGGGATGTGTAGGATCCCCCCAACCTTTGCACGTGTCTAACACGGGAATTCTTGCATTTGCTAGAGTTATCTATAAGTGACCACCTCTTGCAGGTTATCATCAACTTCCCAGACCCTGCGCACAAGAGTGACATCGTCCAACTTAGAGGTCCCAAAAACGAGGTGGAGAAGTGCACTAAGTACATGCAAAAGATGGTGGCAGACCTGGTAAGGGGGACTTCTGTCTGCTGTTCTCTCCTACATACCAGGATAACCCTGGAATAAAGCAGAGCTGTACTGGCTTGGCTAGGGCTGAAACACCTCAAGATGAGGGAGCTGTGGACACTGTTCTGGCAGGATGGGGGCAGGGGGGTAATACCTGTTATTTAAGGGCAATAGGGGAAGGTACTTGCCTTTGCTTATTCTTGCAAGTCTCTCATATAGAGAACTTTCTTGGGCCTAAGCCTGTTGTCAAAAGCTTGTTTATCAAGTTCCTGGGATGGGGCCTCACTTGCCATGACAGTGTAACCTTCAGTTCTCCCTTCCTTTCTCCCTTAGGTTGAAAACAGCTTTTCTATTTCTGTCCCCATCTTCAAACAATTCCACAAGAACATCATAGGTAAAGGAGGTGCCAACATCAAGAAGGTAAGGTATCTTTTCTGTCTCCAGCGCTCATTATGGTCACTGCGTGCAGCTAAATCCCACTCGCTGCTCTCTCCTTCTCATTGGTGATGTCAAATAAAACCTCCAAGGGCTCTTTTCTGACGTGAGACACCTCTGAGATGATTTTTTTTTTTTTTCCTTTGTGGCAGATCCGTGAAGAAAGCAACACCAAAATTGATCTCCCAGCAGAGAACAGCAACTCGGAGACAATTGTTATCACAGGCAAGAGAGCGAACTGTGAGGCTGCTCGCCACAGAATTCTTGCCATCCAGAAGGAGCTGGTAAGTGAAACGACTGGCCTGGTGCCGATGAGGGACTTGAAAATAAGACACAAACACAGAAGAAGCACTTGTAGTGCAGGAGGGCAGGGAGGAGACAAATGTGTCGGTCTGTTCTTGACTCTTACATCTAAGTTTGTGGCTGTTCGTGTGTCAGGAGCAGCCAGTTGCAAACCCCTCTGGTCGGGCTTTCTTACACACAGCTCTGTAAAGCTCCTAGCAGTGTAGGAGCTGGACGGTAAGCAGAGTGGGCGCAAACGCATTTCTGCAGCTTGACTGGCAGCCTGTTACCGTCCTCTCTTAGGCCAACATCACAGAGGTGGAGGTCTCTATTCCTTCCAAACTGCACAATTCCCTCATTGGCGCCAAAGGCCGCTTCATCCGCTCCATCATGGAGGAGTGTGGTGGAGTCCACATCCACTTCCCCACCGAGGGCTCTGGCAGTGACACCGTGACCATCAGGGGCCCAGCCCAGGATGTGGAGAAAGCCAAGAAACAGCTGCTGCACCTGGCAGAGGAGAAGGTGAGCCTTGTCTCACAGGGGAAGGAGCAGATTGTTTTGGCCAGCTGTTTCTTTTCAGAGGTTGAAGTGATCCCATCTGCCTGCTGGGAAACCTCTGGCATCAGACAGCCTAATCCTCTTTTGAGGGATCTGAGTACAGTTTGGCTGATTAAAAGAAAACTATGCTTCCATCCTTGTGACAATGAGTTCTTCCCCTATGGATAGAAGAACTGGCTGTAATGCTGCTCTCTGCAAGCTGGGGATGTACTCAAAGGGTTAAGGCTCCCTGGTCCTGTGGTTTGAATGCTGTTGGGTATCCACACTTCTCTGAAACTGCTTGCTCTGCTTATCTCCTTTCCTTTTTTGTTCATCTCTGAATTCCAGCTCCAGTTCTTCTATTTCACTTCTGTCCAGGTTGGAGAACTTTGGGCTACAAGACCTTGCTCTTGAGTTGTGACTGACTGACTGAGTGGTCATTTTAATAGCAAGAAAAAAACCTTTCTCATATCAGCATGTGAACGTGTTCTCCTGATCAGTTGGTTGCCTCTGCTGCCTGGCTTGCAGCAGTCAGGTAGCAAACGGTTATGCTGTCTTGTGCGAGTGTCATACCCTTCTCCCGGGGAAGTCTTTTCTGCTCATGTTCTCACCAGTCATGCTGAGTGTAGAGTTTGCTTTTCAGCCCTGAGAACATCTTTCAGGTAGTGTTTTTAATTTAAGACACCATATACCTTTTTGACTTCGACAACACGCTGCATCTGCCTTGCTCTTGCAACACTGTGTATGTGGGTGCAGGTAACATACCTACGTGCTTACTGTTGATGCTGATGTGTATTTTCTATATATTGACACGTTCCGTGGGTATCTGACTCCTTTCAGCAAACAAAGAGTTACACCGTGGACCTCCGTGCAAAGCCAGAGTACCACAAATTCCTCATTGGTAAGGGTGGTGGCAACATCCGTAAGGTGCGTGACAACACTGGGGCCCGCATCATCTTCCCAACCTCTGAGGACAAAGATCAGGAGCTGATTACTATCATGGGAACTGAGGAGGCTGTCAAAGAGGCGCAGAAGGAGTTGGAGGCCCTCATCAAGAACCTGGTATGAACTACTTTTTCTGCTTTCTTGCCTATCACTGTAGCAAGATGTAACAAGTCAGTGTGGAGGACTTGCTTGTCCTAAAACCATCTGCTGCCCTTCGTGGGAGTTCGGGAAGATCCTTCTTGCTCTCACTTGTTGGGATGAGGTTGTAAACTGATGGCTGTTGAGTGCAGCAAACTTGTGCTTATCAGCAGGACAGGCAGGGTCAACTGGCCGTTATCTGTTGGCAGGATAATGTGGTTGAAGACTCCATGGTGGTTGACCCCAAGCACCACCGCCACTTTGTCATCCGGAGAGGGCAAGTTCTGCGTGAGATTGCAGATGAGTATGGTGGTGTGATGGTCAGCTTCCCACGCTCTGGCACCCAGAGTGACAAAGTCACCCTCAAGGGAGCCAAGGACTGTGTGGAGGCAGCCAAGAAACGCATCCAGGAGATCATCGAGGACCTGGTATGTCGCAGGAAAGCTGTTTCTTCTATACACTGTTGCCTCGGCAGTGCCCTCCTCAAACCCGCGGTACAGCCAAGCTTTATGTGAACAAGGGCCACGGTAGTTCTGGGATTTGAAGCTTTGCTGTCAACATATAGGGTCTGCAGACTTTAAATCCCAGCCTGGGGAGTGGCAGCTGGCTCCAGAATGGCAATGCTATATGAAGGAATTGCCTCCTCTGACCATCTTCTTGGTTTTTAGGAGTGGAAATAGGAGACCCTTCCTTGGTATGCTTCTAAACATTAAGAGATGGAGCCTTCTTGTGCCTCTCCATGCCTGGCCTTGGGCAGTGGCTGCTCTCTGGGATTTCCTGTGCTGTTAGTATTGTCTTTTGGAAGCAGCCAACTGTCAAACCCGTTCTCTCCCTTTCCTTTCTTCTTTATCTTTTTCCTTTCTTCCAATGCTTTCTCCTCTTCAGGGTAATAGAGAGCTTGAGCTTTGGTCTCAGAAGCCTTTAACATCATGTGTTGGAGGCAGCCTTCTTTAAGAAATCCTCTGATAACTTCTCTGAGAGAGAAAAGATTCTAGGAAACTTTCAGTTCTTCCCCTGCCAGCGGCTGTTACCTTTTCTAACTCCTGGCTGTGTCCGTTATGGATTTCACCGTGCACAAGCACCCTGTTTTCTGGTGTGAAAGAGGCTGCATCGCAATAGAGCAACTCTGCTTTCTCGCAGGAAGCTCAAGTGACAATCGAATGCACCATCCCACAAAAGTTCCACCGTTCCATTATGGGCCCCAAAGGAACCCGGATCCAGCAGATCACTCGGGACTATGGTGTCCAGATCAAATTCCCTGACAGGGAGGAGAACCCAGGTACACCCACGGATGCATGTTCGCGTGGTAGTTGAGGTGGTTGAATGAGTGTAGCGTAGTGTATCAGTGGAGATGTCCTACTTAAAATCTGTGTAGAACTGACCCCAGGTGTTCCCTGAGGTGTCCTTGAATCTGGGCTTAGCATCAGCCTTGCCCTCTTGGGAAGAGGGGACAGTTTGAGGAGGTAAAACTACAAACCTGGTAGTGCCAGGGACCTGCCCTGGCAGAAAGGGCTCTTGCCAGGGTCTCTCTGATCTCTCATGCTGTCATTGCTGGGTGTACTCAGTTCAGCACAGCTGGGGCCTGTTGGCTACTCTGGCCTAGCACCAGCCATCCTTCTGTACCACCCCGTGCTGTGCTGGTGAACTTCCCTGTCAGGGAGGAAACTGCTGGCCTTACTGGTTGCCTCTGCTAATGTCGGAGCGCAGCCGCTGCTGACATAGTGCCACTGCAGGTCCTTCCTGTGCAAGCGAAGGCAATGGCAGTGCTGTGCAGAGAGGCGTGGAGCAGACTGTCTTGGTGGATGTTCTTATTCCAGGCTATGCCATGGTGAGCTGCCTGTGCTAGGAGTAACCTCCTCGTAGCAGTCTATAGTGTCTGACCTCTTGTGGCAAAGCCCAGGCAGAGCCTGAGGATCTAGAGGCGGAGATAATGAGCAAGGAGGGGGCTCTGTGCATTTAACACGAGACTTTCCATGTTTCCAGCCCCTGTTGCAGAGCCAGCTGTACAGGAGAATGGCGAGGAAGGTGGGGAAGGGAAGGATGCAGATCCCAGCTCTCCAAAGAAGTGCGATATCATCGTCATCTCTGGCCGCAGGGAGAAGTGCGAGGCAGCAAAGGAGGCGCTGCAGGTATGTGGCTTTCTAAGCCGCTCAGCCCTGTGATGTGGTGATGCCCTGGTGCCTCGCTGCAGGTTAGTGGTGGTAATAAAAGCTACTCAGTCAAGGCTGCAGTCCAGCTGATCGCTGATGCCAACTGTAGAGGTGGTCTGTACTGCTCAAGGGAAGTCCTCTACTCTCTGATATGGTCTGGCGACTTGAATCATAGTGCCTGACCTTGCAATTGCTAGAGCTTGTAGGCAGCCCCAAGTTACTTGCTATGAAAGCATGACATGCTTGTTTTATGGAGCATGGCTGGAAAGAGAAGGAGTCTGGTTGAGGCTGAATCACTCTAGCTTTAGCAGCCCTTGCCATGCTCCTGTAGTGGTGTTTTCCAAGTCTCTGCTAGATGGAAGCCAAGGATATGAGAACAGCCTGTCCCCAGAGGCGGGGTTTAAGATTGCTTGTATGGAAAAAATGCTTTAACACCCAACAGGTCATCGTGGTGTTCGCAGCTGTTCTTTCTTCCTGTAGAGTTTGTATCCTGACTACAAGGGAATGTGTCTCAGTTCAGCAACACATTCTTTTGGGCAAGTGTATGGCAAGCTGAAAGACAGGAGAAGTCTTTCAACTGGTAAACTGTGCTCCCTCCCCTGCAGGCTCTGGTTCCTGTCACCATTGAGGTGGAAGTTCCCTTTGATCTTCACCGTTACATCATTGGCCAGAAGGGAAGTGGGATCCGCAAAATGATGGATGAATTTGAAGTAAGTTGTTACCCTTCTTCCCATCTCCTCTGTCCCGTGAGTGATCACGTTTGTGGTGGTGGCAGTCTGTTGCAACATACACAGGTCTGTTGTGGCTTGACCATGGAATACCAGCTCTGTAATAAGGAATGAAACCTGTGTGATTTAGTCCCTGGCTCCAGGGCTCAGTAGGTTTCGTGCTGAAGCTGTATGATCGGTGTTGGTGTCATGAGTGTTGCACGACTTGTTTGGTGCCTACAGGGATGCCTCGCCAGTGTGAGAGTTGTTTTCCTCCTAGGCCACGGGAAACAGCTCTGCTGTGCCTGCTCTTTCCAGAGGATTCCCCAGAAGCCCACAGGGACTCTCGGGGCTGATGCAGTTGGCTGCAGACAGCGCTATTGAACATGTCTTTGTTTCCTAGTCTCTCCAGGGCAGCACAGGGACCGCTGGGGGCTGAAGCCCCACAGCAAAACAGTCTGATAATGGCTGAAGAAACAGGCTTCTATTCAAAAACCATCTAGACACAGTCGCAGGCAGCTGACTGTAGGTCGCCCTGCTTGAGCAGGGGGGTTGGACCAGATGATTCCAGAGGTCCCTTCCGACCTCACCTGCTCTGTGATTCTGTGGTTTAGGCTGTCTGGGTGGGAGCTGGTCTTGGTGGCAGGGGAGATCAGCGAGATGCCAACCTGCAGTGATAGGCATCTTGATACAAAACGATCAGTGATGCAAAACAATAATCGCTACTTGTTACTCAGGTGAACATCCAGGTCCCTGCTCCTGAGCTGCAGTCAGATATCATCACCATCACTGGGCTGGCTACCAACCTGGACCGTGCCAAGGCCGGGCTGCTGGAAAGAGTGAAGGAGCTGCAAGCTGAACAAGAGGATCGGGTAAGGCCTGTGCCTGTCCTTCTTCCTTCCAGCCAAACAAGGCTTCAGCCTCTTGGTATTCCTTTCAGAAGCTGCACAGACTCCTGGAACCCCTCACCTTTTAAGAGCACCCTTAGGCGCTCTGCGGGTGTGGAGTGCTCTTAAGTGGGTTACTCGTTTAACATGAACTGACAGGAGAGTTTGGGGATTCTACTTTAGGTAACTTTGGACTGTCCAGGGCTCTATCACACCTTCGTGTGCCTTCGAGACACTGCAGGGTGGGAACCTCACTGTGCTAGGAGTCTCTCTGTACCTATTCTCCTTGAATCCTTATCACAGCTCTGAATAAATGAGGGATGAGTTGGGTGCTTGTTTGCTACTTGTAGTTTCCTGCTGAACTTGGCAAAAGCAAGACGGGTGTCTTGGGTGCTCTTCTGTAGCCACGTACACTCAAGCATGACCCTGCACAATCTGTTCCATGCCTTAGAAGCCAGAAGGAAATGCTGGGACTTAGACGGACATCACTGGACCAGCCGTGGTGTGTTCTCTGCGGTTCTATCTCACTCTGCTTCTCCTGTTTCAGGCCTTGCGAAGCTTCAAACTGACAGTCACTGTGGATCCCAAGTATCACCCTAAAATCATTGGGCGGAAGGGAGCAGTGATCACCCAGATACGCACAGAGCATGAGGTCAACATCCAGTTCCCTGACAAGGATGATGAAAGCCAGGTGAGAGGACAGAGAGGGTGCAAGGAGGGCTGCTAGTTGTCTCTGAGCATAGGAGGTGCAGCATCTTCTTTAGGGCTTTGAACTCCCTGCACTGCCTTTGGATAAGGTGGAAGGTAAAAGGGATTAGCAGGGAGTGGGCTTGCTCATGGTCTCTCACACATGTCCCCGTGCCCCAGGCTCAAGACCAGATCACCATCACTGGCTATGAGAAGAATGCTGAGGCTGCCCGCAGTGCCATCATGAAGATCGTTGGCGAGCTGGAGCAGATGGTCTCTGAGGATGTGACTCTGGACCATCGTGTTCACGCACGCATCATTGGTGCACGTGGTAAAGCCATCCGCAAAATCATGGATGAGTTCAAGGTGAGCGACGGGGCGATGCAGCACAGGTTGGGCTGGGCCTGGGTGGCCAGTGGTGCCGCTTGCTCCTGTGCTAAGAGCTTGGTAGCAGCTTGATGCCAGGGGCTGAGTTCAGGAGTGTGAGGCTCACATCTTGTGGTCCTTGTGTCTTGTGCCTGTTGAGCACCTTTAGCTGGAACAGGCACAACAGAGAAGCCAGTGCTGTCCTGCTTACCTCCAGCTCTGTCACCACAAGCATGTGAGCAGAATCCCTGGGCCAGAGCACCCTGTTATGCCCTGGGCAGCCAGGCTATCTGGTCACCACACCCAGACACTGGCTGAAGCATCCCCACATGACCCCAGCTGTGAGTCACCGTTCTGGGAGCCAGGCAGGGAGGAGGCAGAGCTCTTCCTGGAACACAGCCAGGAGAGGAACCTGGTCGTGCTTGCCTGGTGCTCTGGGTTAGCCCTGCGAACAGCACTGAGCTCTTGTCCTTCTGTGCAGCCCTTTTAGTGGGTTTCTTGCAGACAGAGTCCTGGATGGCCTTCAAAGGGAGGAGGTGGTTATGTCAGCTACTCCCATTACTGGAAGTGGGCAGCCAGGCCTGTTGCTGGGAGGCAGGGGGAGGAGACTCTGCCTGACCCCCTCAGCCTGAGCTTAACTCAAGGAAATCCTCCGGATTTCTTTGTCTCTCCAGGCCACTGTTGACCCCCTTGACTTTGGGAATCTTAAGTCTCAGGGCTCCAGATTTGGCAAAGTCAGCTGACTCTGGGAAGAGCAGGGACCTTTGCCCCTCATGGCATGTGGCAGTAGCAACGTGCTCTACCACAGGGGCAGTAGTGAATGTGAATCCAGAGTGATGAGGCTTTGGAGACTTGCATCTTGGCTGGGCTAAGTTGTTGAAACAAGCTGTTTGGTTCCCAAATGAGCAGCCTTTGGGTTTGGTCCTGTCTTGTGTGACTTCCCTGCACCCATCTGGAAGGCAAACTGAGAGAGAGCTCGGTGGCTGTGTATGGGGTACGCTAAGCCAGCTCCATAAAGTGGTTGTCAGCCAGGATTACTCTGTCCGTGGAGGAGACAGAAAGCTTATTGTGCTTCGTGCTGATGGCTCGATGGCAAAAATGCTTGCAGCAGCGTGAGGACACGGTCTGGAAGCGCAGCCCTCATCTGCCTCTGCTGCAAGGCGCAGCAAGCAGCAGGCCTCTGGGCAGTGAGAACAGCAGGGGCTGCTGGAAGATGGGTCGTTACTGCAGACTCTGTTCCGCCTTCCTTCAGGGGGGAACCGGCCAGGCTTCAGGGCCAGGCACGTTCCAGTGCACCCCCCAGCATGTGAACTACCGAGGTCCTGAACAGACCTGTGGCAGTGAACAGATCAGGGCTTTTCTCTTCTGTGCATCTAATGACGAGGGTCATGGGGAATCTGGGGCTTTTCAGATGTGCAGATCTAAGTCCCGTCCTGTTCCTTGTGTTGCAGGTGGATATTCGCTTTCCCCAGAGTGGAGCTCCTGACCCCAACTGTGTGACTGTGACAGGGCTCCCTGAGAATGTGGAGGAAGCTATCGATCACATCCTGAACTTGGAGGAGGAGTATGTAAGTGTTCAGCAAATCTGTGCAGGGGCTTAGCAGGTATTTCCTCTGCCACAGAGCTGGATATCTGAAGTATCTCCATGTGATATTTTCTACCACTGCACTGGAGAACTTGAGCCCTGTGCAGGTGGCAGCAAGCCCTCATCTGCAACTGTCCCTCAGACCAACGGCGCGGAGCCCCAGGCTGTGCTCTGCGAAGCAGTGCAAGGGCTGGCCCTGCTGTCCAGGAGAGGACAGTGAGAGTGCTGGGGCACCACCAGGGTGTGCACATGCCTGCCTTGCTGCAGCTTGCATCAGTTAGGAGATGGTGGCCCTCAGAGTAGTGCAGAAACACTGTTTGGTCATTGTGGAACAGGCTGGTGACCTTGGACAGGTTGCAGCATGGCGAGATGGGGGGGGGAGGCGTGTTGTACTGGTTTGGAGAACTATCAAAATCCCCCCTCACTAACTGGGCCATGTCACTGCAGCTTGCAGATGTGGTGGACAACGAGGCAATGCAGGTGTATATGAAGCCCTCTTCACATGAAGAGTCCAAGGCCCCATCCAAGGGCTTTGTGGTGAGAGACGCCCCCTGGGCCACTGTCAACAACGAAAAGGTGAGTGCTGCTTCTGCTGCGGGCCTGGGGGCACAGGGCACGTGGCACCCTCTGCCAAGGACTTGCTCTGAGGTCTGGGCCTCCTGTCTCGGCTGGGCAAACAGAGCACTCTCCGTCTCTCGGTGCCAGAGCAAGCAGTGACGGGCCCTCCTGCTCTGTGTGACCCGTGGAAGCTGAGAGCACGCCTGGGCTCTGCCTCTTCATCTTCTAAAGCACTGCTGTCTCTTTCTTTCAAACGTCGTGCCCACGCTGCCTACCCCACTGTGGAGCTGTTGGGGAATGGGGGACCCTTACCCGAATATGTCCTGCCAGGGCATGGTGTTTTTAGGGGTAGGGATGGGGCCCTGGGACTTCTGGCTCTGCTGCAGCACAGAACCGGCTCGATGCTGGCAGCTCTGTTCTGGCTGGGAGCGGTGAGCCGGGCCATGTGGCAGGAGATACTGATCCTTGTCGGTCCTGACTCTTCGTCTCTGCTCATGGGACACCAGAAACACTGCTTAGCTCAGGGGTGCACCGTGCAGGTTCGCAGCAGGGCAGGAGCTTAACTTGTTCCCTTTTTGTTTGCTCTAGGCCCCTGATATGAGCAGTTCTGAAGACTTCCCCAGCTTTGGGGCTCAAGTGGCCCCCAAGACTCTTCCCTGGGGACCCAAGCGATAATGACCTGGAAGCAGAAACTCCTCCAGCCCGCTGACCTGACACTAACCTGCCACAAATACTTCCTGTCTGAAATCTGACCCAGCGGCTGGAGCACAAGTCAATTGCCCCAAGAGGTCTCCTAATGGTGTCTGGAGTGCTAGACCCCATCCTGCTCCCCTCAGCTATCTCCATGGCTAGGACCCACCCTCATCTCTTGATGGATATTCTTTCCTCCTTTTGGAACAAGACTTCCACTCAGATTCAAACACTAAATGTGTGTGTTTTTGTTAGAAACTTCATAATTGACTCAAAAGTGGCTACAATTTGCAGCTTCCCGAGCGCTAGCAGAGCGATCTGCTCTCTTGAGCATGTCTTACTAGGCATTCTCGCCTTCATTAGGAGACCTCCTTTACTGTGGCTAGGAATCTACTTCCTGTCTCATGACCTCAGGAAATAAATTTCCTTGACTTTCTAAAGCCAAAACGTTTGCCCTCTTTCCTTTGTGTTTATCCCAGGCCTTACCTTACCTTTGTAGAGTGCAATCAACTTTTTTTTTCCCTTTTAACTGCCAAAAATTCATTTAATGCTGATAGCTGACTGTGGGGAGAGCTGAAAATAATCTAAAAGGTCAGAAACTTGCTTTTTTAAAGGAACAAAACCTTCAGTAGGCTGTAGAGGCAGCAGAGATGGAAGGGACCAGAACAACGTACGGCTGCCCTGGTGAGGTGAGCACCTCCGGGTGCAGCGCCTAGGCGCCGAGCACGGCCCCGGCCTGCACGCTTGGCGAGTCTTCCAGCACGTGATGACAGACCCCGCTCCTAGTTCCCCACGGTCCCTCCTTCGCCCTTCCCAGCAGTGTGAGCAGGCAGGTGAGCTGGCACGTGACAACAGTACCGGATGGGACAGATTTGGGTCGGCCAAGGTTGCAGCGGTGGCATGGCCCAGGAGAAGGTGGTGGGAAGCACAGCCTCGAGAAGCTGCAGTCCTCTGCTAGCGCTGCAGCATCTGGGCACGAGCGGTAGGGACACCTGTTACTTCTTTCTACCTCAAAAGTCAGTACGATGGTGGCCTCTCCATGTAGGTGGGTAAGCAGCTGTTCCAGCTCTTGCCCTGGCACCCAGAGCAGAAGCGTGGAGGAGAAGCAGGAGGAGCCTTTTGTCTCCGAGTGGCTGTTGGAGCTCCTCTGTAGGGAAGCTGAGCGCGGTGGTGGTCAGGCAGGCTGTGAACTAGAACCGTAGGACTGCTTGCTGAGCTAGAACAGGGCTTGGCCTCGCTGCAGCTGCAGAGGGGGTGAGCCAGGCTTCTGCTCTGACGGCACTGGGGGGCTGACGGCGTGGTGCGCTGAGCCCTCCCCGAGGCCTCCATCGTACGGGCGGTAGAGGGTGATCCATGCTCTGTACTCGGGGCCGCTTGCGCCTAGGCCCTGCCACGGCTTGCTGGAAGGCGGCTGTGCCCAAGCGCCTCCAGCCAGTAAGAGGAAAACCACGTCTTTGTGGAGGGAGGCAGGGAGCGGGGGTTTCTGTGCTCCCTCCTTCCCCTGCCTCGCTCCTACAGAGGCTGTAGTCTGAGCCAGTCCTCTATCCCAGCTGCTTCAGCTCGTGGGCAAGCAGGAGTCCCTGGCCTCTCTAGTGCTGGTGACGGAGCAAAGGCCCCAGACTCCGGCAGGCTGAGCCCAGCACTCTTGCCTTTCCCTCTGTCGGGCAGGCCTGACGTGCTGACGCTTCTCCTTCCCACGCCAGCTCTCCCTGGAAGAGGCTGCTATGCAGAAGTTGAACCAAAACCTCACAGTGCTCTCCTTAAGCTTGAGAAGCGGCTGGAGCTGACCACGGCCCCCTGCAGGGCACCCAGCTGCCCCCGAAGGACAGGGTGGCCTTGCCTCCAGCACAGGAGACAGGGTGGGTCAGACAGAACTAGGGTGGCCCCCTCCCATCGCGTCTGTCAGAAAATGGTTATTACCCCTGTAGCTTAGGTCTGTCCTATGTCACCAAGCCTATCGGCCCCCTCTTCCCGCCCGCCCCGTGCCCTCACCCGTTGCACAGCTAGGCTTGAGTTACATGTGGGGCACCACTGTCTGGGCTCGTGCCCCATCGCCCGCCCCTCCGCTCTAAAGAAGGTCATGAAGTGATTGTACCTAGTACTGTCCCCCCACCGCCCTCCTTCCGCAGCAGACTGTGGCATGTGTCCATTTCCTCTCTTTGACGTCTTCCATATTGTACGTTTCCATAGCAATGATCCCTTGGCCTTAACTTTGGAATTTGGAGACTATATGCAAACATGTAAAAAGGCTCATGAGTATGGATGACACTGGAATTTTATAAATTCTAAAATAAAACCTGAAACAGCTCCGAGTCTCACGGATATTATTTCTGCTGGTGGGGTGAGATCCAAGGCAGCCCGTGCTCGGCTGGGTTGAGCCTGGTGAGGAGTTCCAGCTCGCACGAGTGAGCCTGTGCTGCAGCCGTGCCCTGGCCGAGGCGAGACTCGCACAGCGAGCAGCTGGGTCGAGGGAGGAGGCGAGAGTGGTGCTGGGCAGCGGTGGGGGCCACGGCCTCCTCGCAGGGAGGCACCGACCTGCTCGCACCCGGGGAGGAGCGGGAGGCACCAGCCGGGGTCCCTCTTGCTCACCTCCACCCACCAAGCTGGCCTGGCCTGGCCTGGCCTGGCCTGGGCACCCTCCTGTAATTCGCTCCGTGCCAGGTCGTTTACGCAGTGGAGTTACCTTGGGGTAACGCCAACGAGCTCGGATAAACACCCAGCGCCCGCTGCGTCCCTCCCTGCCTGTGGCAATAGCTGTCCCCAAGGGCCCATGTGCCAGCCGGGCAGGGAGGGCACGCCTGTGGCTCCAGGCTGGCCCCGGGGGGAGCCGTGGGCAG
Organism: Nyctibius grandis; assembly: GCF_013368605.1. Lineage (NCBI taxonomy): Eukaryota > Metazoa > Chordata > Aves > Nyctibiiformes > Nyctibiidae > Nyctibius > Nyctibius grandis. Next base: position 5,319,937 of record NC_090689.1, on the reverse strand, counting down.
CCCCTCGGTCCGGGCACTGTGCCACGGGCCTCGGGGCACACTGCGGCGCTCAGCTGCTGGCCAACTGCTCGGTTTCCCAGTCCCTGCCTGCGGCTGGATCTGTGACGCTGGCCTCGCTTCTCGTCTCCTGTCTCTCCAAAAGGACCTGAACCACGGAAAAAAGGAGCCGGCGCTGGCACTAGCAGGAGCTGCCGCAGCTCCTCACAGGGCTGCCTCCTCGCTTGGTGCCTCTGCACAAGTTTAAAGCAAAAGAGGGTTTAAAGGAGGAGGCGGAGGAGCTGCCGCAGCCCACCTTGTTCTCAGCCAGGGCCTCCTTGGCCAGGTACCGTTCACGCTTCACCTTGACCTCCACGGACTCAGGAATGTCAGGGACCAGCCACGCAATCACACGTCCGATAAAGAAAACCACGTGCTGCAAACGAGCAGGGACGCGCAGGTTGGCCGAGGTGGCAGGTCCTCGCCCCCCGCCCCAACACCGTGCCCTGGGCCACCCTGGAGGGCTCGGCAGCTGGTACCTCAAACACGATGGTGAAGCCCAAGCGTATGGCCAGCAGCTGCCAGTATGTCAAGGTCAAGTTGCCGTCCTGGTCCCTGAACGCTCTGTACCTGTGGGAGCAAAGCGCAGCTGCTCCTGCCTCTGTCCACGGCGGGCGGCACCGCTGCTGCGGGCGCTCTCTGATCGCGGCTCCCAGCCCGGCGCGCTGGAGCACAGCAAAACCAGCCCTGGGGCAGCCTCGGCCAGGACCCAGCGGCTGCAGGTTGCCCAGCCCCGGGGGGCTTTTTCCTTTGCAAAAGCACCTCCCTCCCCGCCTGGAAAGCTTTTGCTGTAGCCCCGGGTCAGGCCGGGCAAGCAACCCCCTCCCACCCCCCGCCATTGCCCCATGCACGGGCACATTCGGCACATGCTCAGCCCTGGGATGAGCGAGGGACCCGAGGACCTCGGGGAAATGGGTGGACAACCTGGCCCTGGCTAGTGGCCGCCGTGCTGAACAAAGGGTTCGCTGTGGCAGTGGCAGAGAAGAGCAGATCCAAGCCTGAGCACCCGCGGGCGGGGGCTCCCACCTGCACGTGGTGTTGCTCTGCAGGACAAAGTCCCGCGGCGCGTACGCCAAGGTGAAGTTCACGTAGCCGCGCAGGCTGCTGTCGTGGACGTACTCGTAGTACATGCGGGGCAGGAAATCAGAGGTGAAGGCGATGAGGAAGGCCTAGGAGCAGGGAGATGTGCTGCAGCGGGTCCTGTGGCCAGGGGCCACCCCAGCCCCGCCGGCAGGACCTCCTCCGCACCCTGTGCTCCCGAGGTGGCTTCTGCCTCTCCTTGCCCTCGGCCTGACAAAGCAGACACAAGCACCACGCGGTCTCAGCAGCTCACTGCTCATGGCGCTGCGTCCTGCTCTCACCCCTCAGCTAAACCCGAGCAGGGCCACACGCCCCGGAGGGTGATGGCTTCCCACCGCCCGTGGCTGGAGCTGCATCTTCTGCACAGGTGAACCCACGCCAGGCACTACAGCTCCCCTCGTCAGCCTCCTGCAGCGGCCAAACGAGTTTGTCCCCCTAATTGCCCTCCGCCGCTCACAGCCCCCTCGCCACCCGCCCGCCGTACGTTGCTGATGACGGCCAGGTGAGTGATGGCCTCCAGGATGGAGAACCAGATGCCGATGCCCTGCGCCCGCTCGGCCACGGGCCGCCGGTAGTCACAGATGAGCTTCTGGGCATCCAGGCGGATCTCCACCCAGTTGTTGAGCAGGGCGAAGAGGGGTGCCAGGGGACAGGCCGCCACGAAGATGGTGATGAAGCCGAACTGCAGGACTGCGAGGAAGAGGAGGAGGAGGAGTGGGGAGGGACAGGCTGAGAGATGGCAGCGGCAGCTGCGGCATCTCCCAGGCCTGTCCTGTTGGGCGCGGGACAGCCCTTCTCCCTCCAGCACCCACAGGCTGCTTGGGACGAAAGCTCCCATGGCTGGTCCTGTCTTCCAGGGACCTCCTGCAGCAGCTCCTGCCTCTCCCCACCAGCTTCCTCTCTCCTCAGCCCTCCCCACCCCGAGGCTGGTCCCTACCCATCTCCAGGTACTCGTCAAACAGCCCTTCGAACACCAGCAGCTGGTGGTCCATCACCCAGGGCGCCTGCTCCACCAGGACCGACTCCCCCTCCTCACCCGCCTTCTTGGAGAGGAGCTTGTGCTTGTGCCACCAGCACTTCAGCTTCCTGGGGAGACGAGAGGGGCCATGTGCCCCACTGCCACCAGCTGGCACCGCTCCATGCCCCCTCAGCAGAGCCCTGAAGCAGGCTCGGGGACGCGTGACGGCCCTGCCAAGCCCCAGCGTACTCACGGGATGGCCACCTCCTGCACGTTGTTGATGATCTGCTTCCCCACCATGATGACCAGCAGCTCCTGCGCCAGCTCGATGAAGCACCCTCCTGGGCTGCACTGCAGGGAGAAGAGGGACCCTCAACCCGCCGGGTCCGGCACGTGGGGGTGGGAGGACCCCGAGCACAGGAGGGCACCCCTGCAGCACACACCGGCTGGGGTGGCGGGCACGGCATCCCTCCCGCCCGCACTCACCTCCTCGCTGCGGACCCCCAGGAAGCTCAGGTGGTTCCCGGGGTAGCCGGTGAACCTGCAGGAGCCGCGGCAGAGCCGTGAGCAGGGACCCCAGGCAGAGCCCAGGGATGTGTCCGGGGTGGCCCCGGGGAAGGAAGGGACAAAAGGGCTGGCAGGGGGTGCCTCTGATGGAGAGGGTCCCCTAGTCCCAGAGCAGGACCACAGCAGGTTGGCACTGCCCTCATTCCCAGGCATCCCATGGCCCTGTGAGGGCTCCTGCTCTCCGGTGGGATCATCCCCGCCCACCACGGTGGTCCTTGCCCATCGTGGCAGCAGCACTCCCCAGCACCAAAGCCCAGAGGCCGCGGGAGATGGGGAGGACCCCTGCCCCACACAAAGGCCTTACTTGCCCTTGAAGAAGCCGATGTAAATGGGAGAGGAGTAGAAGGTGACAAACTGGAAGATGAACACTTTGAAGGTGAAGGCGTCCTCGTACTTGCTCTGGGTGCGGTGCATCTCTGCCGGGGGGAAGCACAGGCACGTGGCCCTACACCGCTCCAGGATGCTCTGCCACATCATCGCGGAGGTCACCCCACATCGCTTGACCCTAACCAACCCCCCACAGCCTGCGGTCCCCAAACCTGCTGCGGTACCCGTGAAGGGACCTGCCACTTGTCCAGAGCCTGGAGACATCCATCTGCATCGCACCAAAAAATAACCTTCCTCCACTCAGTACAAACAGGCTTTGGGGCTCATTAAATACAACAAAAACATCCCACATGCTTTTCTCCTCCAAACCTCAAAAGTCAGCTCGGATATTTTAATCAAAACCCTCTAGGAAAGCTCAAGCAGAAGTTAAACCTACACTCTTTTTTTTGTTTTTCTGCTGCCAAAACACTTTTCATTGAAGGTCTTATTTTCCCAGCTCTCCTCCCTAAAGCCATCGTCCTCCTGAGCGCTGGCCAGCCTTCCCTCCAGAGCTCGCTGGGTTTGGTGCTCTGCCCCTACTGACCGCTCCCTCCCGTCACTGTCCGGCTTGCAAGACCCTCGCCACCTTACCCCACTTGGTGAGGAAATGAGCCAGGGAAATATAGATCTTGGAGAGGATGACAATGAAGATGAGGTTCACCACGGAGCCGGTGATGCTGGCGATGCGGGATGCCTACAGGGAGAAGAGACACGCGGAGCACGGAGGGTGGTGAGCAAGCCCAGCAAGAGAAGCAGGTCCAGGAGCGGCTCTGGCCACCTCTTACCGAAGCTGCAAACCAGAAGTACCCCGAGCTGGAGAGGAGGATGGCGACCACTGCCCGGTAGAGGATGATGGAGACCACGAACATCACCACCACGGCAATCTGGAAACACAGCACGTGCGGTATGAGCGGCTTGTGTTGGGAAGGAAAACTCCAATGTCAACCCAATGAGTCCCCGGGGAGCTCCAGGGTGGGCAGCTGAGCCTGGGCACAGCGGGGTGTGGGCTGAGCCCGTGGAGAGCCACGGGTTCCACCACAGGCCAGGGACACCCGTGTTCATCCCCAGCTTAACCCTTGCTCTCTTACCCCAAACTGATTCCATCCCACCACATCTCGCTGCCCTGGGACAGATGGTGGGCAGACTCCAGCCCCCTCAATCTTACCAACATCATAATGACCATCGAACCAGCCAAAATCCGGTGGAGGCGGCTGCGCTTGGGGAAATATGGCTCCTCTGCCCCTGTTATAGGGTTTGTTATCGTCATGGGAGCCATGGCCGTGAACTGGGGCCGTGGCCGCTCCTGGAAAAGAGGGGGAAAGGCATCAGGGGTGCCTGGTGGCTTTGCTCCGTGCAGTTGTCGGAGGTGTTGCAGAGGGCCAGACCCCACCTCGATGTCCTCGAAGTCGGAGCAGTCCCAGTGGTGAGCCAGGGACGCGTTGGTCCGCTTCCAGAACTCCAGGAACAGCACTGCCCACAGGGACATGAAGATGCTGAAGAAGATGGTCCCACCGTGGTCAAAGAGCCGTCCCACCTGTGGGCAGAGCGAGGCTGAGGGCCAGGCAGGGGCCAGGCAGGGAGGCGGGGGCTGCCCTCTGCACAGTTGCTGTGGCAAGTGGCAGGTCCTTGGTGTCCCCCAGCCGTGGGGCAGGTGGGGAGGGACGGTGGAAAGGGCCTTCAGGAGGATGAGAAGATGGGTTGGAGAGGAAGCGCCGGGGCAGTGGGAGCCAAGGCAGGGAGGCAGACTGGGATGACACGGGCTAACCTTGGGATGGAGATCTCCACCCAGGCCCCGAGCCGCCCTCCAGGGCCTCACCATGAACGTGCTGCAGATTTTGGAGAGCTGCCAGTAGGGACAGGTCTTGCAGAGGGGACACATCCAGTACTGCTCTTCACTCTGGCAGATCTCCTGCCTGTGGGCAAGGAAGGAGCAGCCGGTCAGGGCTGGGCCTTTCCCACCGCTCCCAGTTTTGCACCGAGTGCTGCGGTGGAGCCCCGGCAGCCATCCAGTGCCAGCACACCGGGGTGCAGGCACCCCCCGCCCTCCTCCCTGCCACCCCAGGGACGGGGTGAGTGGGGAGGTGGGGGCACTCACGAAGGTACGTCGTTGAACACCAGGAAAATGCCCGCGATGAACACCACCGTCCCCACCGCCGCGGCAGGCAAGAGCCACCCCGTGTAGAAGCCTGGAGACGGTGGGGATGGGAGCGTGAGTCCTGCAGGCCTCCGCCACGGCCACCGAGCCCAGAGCGGCTCCAGCCACCGAGGACAACCTGCCCAATCCCAGCGTGGCACCAGCCTAAAACCACGTAGGGTTTGGAGGACTCAAGCACGGACCCAGGGCTGCAAAGGACCCGTCAGGCTCTACCTAGTTCTTTTAGAACACGTGGGGCACGGCTCGTGGTGCCACCACTCACCGCCCTGGACATGGAGAGTGTCCCGGGGCAGAGCTGCACCCACGTCCTGGGACAGCTGGGAGCTGCCCCCATTGCCAGCATCCCCGTACCCCGCACCACGAGGCCGAGGGAGCCGTTCCCGGGGGAGCCGAGGGCTGCGGGCAGGACTCACCCAGCCAGGCGAAGTAGAAAGCAACCTTCTCTCCAAAGTACTTGCGGACGTGACCCAGCGGCTGGTACTTGCACCACTTGCCCCAGTTGGCCCAGTACTGGAAGAGGACTTGGCGCTGGCCGAGGCTGCCGGCAGCCAGCTCCTGCGGCCGGGGCTTGTAGGGACCCTGCGGTGAGAGGCGGGGTGGGCGAGGGGCTGGCCGGGGGCGCGGGGCGGTGGCTCCCCGGGGGACGGCGGGGTCTTGCCTCGTGCAGCGGGAAGGCGGCGGTGAAGACGTCCTCGCTCAGCAGCCGGTCCACCCCCACCTCCCGCTCCCTGGAGCAGCCGTACTGGGTCGTGGCCAGGATCTCGTAGAGCTGCCGGGGCGAGGCCAGGAGAGGTGAGGGGGGACACAGCCGTCCCCCGCAATGGGGAGGGGGGTCCCCACCACTAGTCAGCTTTTCAGCTACCAGCTCCAGGCTGGATTCCCAGATGCTGAATGGCAGGAGGAGGGTTTCCACCCAAACCTTTTAATCCCCTCTGGAGTTATTAGCACACAGCCACCCAGTCTGGGACCTTTGAGACCATGACAACACCCCCGCTCACAGCACTTCTCCCCCAGACCCCACAGCCCGCCCAGGACTAGGGAAGAGAGGCCACGGCGGCCCTGGTGCTCACAATTTGGTGCCGCTGGGTGGTGGAGAAGAAGGTGTCCTGCTCATCGCTCCCCAGGAACCTGGAAGGGCACGGACGAGCAGCTCAGCAGAGACTAGTGCTTGGCAGCACCCCCTCCCCAAGGTGCCCGCCAGCTGGGGACCACCTCCCAGCATGGTCCCTCCTGGGGCGCTCACCAGCACAGCTTGTTGGCCTTGAAGGGGCAAGTGTAGTAGTCCAGCGGCAGGTTGGGGACCTCCTGGGCCATCAGGTTGGGGATGCCCAGCCACTGCAACACGCTGTCTGACCAGTTGGAGGTCTGTCTGGGCAGCACCTGCGTGGGCAGGAGGAAGGAGCGGGGACAAGAGGGCAGCCAGGCTGGGGACAAACAGTGCCTGGGCTGTGCCGAATGCGGGAGCCTGCTGTTCAAGGGCCAGGGGAAGAGGGGATGGCGTGCTGGAGGAGAAGTTCAGAAGGGGAACGAGGTGGGATCCCGTAAATGTGCATGGGACAAGACTGGGGACTGCTGGGTCCACTGGAAAGCAAGGAGGCTGCAAACCCCATCAGAGCCCCACAGCAGGCAGCTGCCCAGCCTGTCACCCAGAGAGGGATAGCCAGGAGCGCTGGGGGCACCGTGCCCCCTCCCTGGTGAGCTCGGGCACCACAGCCCCTCACCTGCAGCGGCACGCGGAGCTGGAGCTCCTCGGCGTAGTAGCAGAGCACGCTCCAGGGCGCACTCAGCAGCAGGTAATGCACCACCTTCTTCTCCATGCGGGTCGTGTGCTGTTGGGAGAAGGGGACCCCAGCGGAGATGAGGCTGCTGGCACCAGTACGGGTCCCTGCAGGAGGCACCGAGGTGACCCCGCACTGGTGTGGATCAGCCCAGCAGAGCTGACCTGGTGGAGAAGAGCACAAGCGCATCCCACCCCACGCTCCAGCTCGCTGCCCGCAGGCCCGGGCTGCCCTCCCGACTCACAGACCAAGGCTGTAGGTATCGCAGCAGGGCAGGAACTGGAGGTCAGCTCCCTGGTACCTTCTCCATGTGGATCCCAGCAGCATGAAGCTTGTCCAGAAACGTCTTCCGCCAAGTCTTGTGGATGGTGGCAGATGTCCCCTGCAAGCCCCCGTTCTCGCGGCTGTCCTGCTGCCCGCTTCGCTCCCAGGGGACGGTTTCCCACACCAGGACAAAATCTGCAGCAAGGAAAGGGAGCTCGTGCCCACCCCGTGGCCGGGAAGGGCGGCAGGTCCCAAAGCCGTCCCCGTCCTGCGTGTCCCTCTCCTACGGGACCTGGTGCTCTTGTGGGGCTGGGCATCGTCTTGTGAGCAAAACAAGGAGCTGAGGGAAGGACACGCTCGGGCTGGAAGGGGCTGCAGCCTCCTCGCTTGGGGGTTTCTAGCGCGGGAGGCAGGAAGCAAGAAGCCCCTCTTAGCCCGAGGTGAGGATGCAGCCGCCTTGCAGAAGGGGAAGGCTGGAGCACCCGAGCAGGGCAGGGCAGGGCCTGGCAGGGCTTGCAGGAGTTCTGATGCCCTCTGGACGTGCTCTACAGACCAACCGTGGTCAGCAGGACCTGCTGCTGCTGGCTCCAGCCGTGGAGCCCAGGGGTTTCCCCATCCTTCTCAACTCAGCCCCAGCCTTCTCGCCAAGATGGAGAGGAACCGACCTCAAAGCCCAGCCCTCCTCCCTCACCTATCCGCGTACAGCCGTCACTGAAGACGTTGGCTCTGCTCGTCTGGCCCAGGGCTGCGTCGCCGGGCTGTAAGGCAGGACACGGGGTGACGAGAGCAGCGGCTCCCCAGGCAGCTTCACTGCGAGGGGGACAGCCTGCAGCCACCCACCTGGGGCATTTCGATGGCCTCCTCTCTCAGGCTGCCGTAGCGAGCGCCGCTGCCATCCTGCCCCACCAGGCTGCAGTGGGGATCGTCCATGGGCCGCCTCCGCTGCATGACAGACCTTCATGCCCCTTCCTCCTGGTACTGAGAAGCACACCCAGGCATTGGCACCCACCCACATGGACACCCCACAGCCCCACCACCCCTCCCGGCGGTGTTGGAGCCAAAGTGCTGGTGACGTGGCCTCGCTCCCTTCTCTGCTGGCCCCTCAGCTCCTGCCCACGTAAGGTGGGACCCGGGACCCCGCTCTGCCTACCACCAGGAATGCTTCCAGGTGGAAAACAAGAAGACACCAGTGGTCTTGTGCAGTGTCCTCCCTTCACATCACCACCTAGACCCCCTCCATGTGCCCATCTCCTCCACCACCTTGGCCAAAGACACGGTGGGGACCCCCCGCCTTGCATCTTTTCTCAATGGGCAGCTCTGTCACTGTGGGGAAGGGCTTTCCACCACCCTTCCCATGGGACAACCCAGCTCGAAGGCATGTCCACCAGCATGCATGACCTGGTGATGGAGAAGCCAGGACCACTCTCTCCAGGGTCCAGTCCACGCCCAAGCACTCCACATCCAAAAGACGTGGCAAACGGAGCTACCCCAGCGCTCAGTTTTGGAACAGGAAACACCTCGAGAAGGTGTTTTTGGCCCACACCTTGGGCCAAGTTCTAGCTTCATTTACACCCTTTGCAACTCCAACCAAGCCCAAGGGGGGGTGGCTGGTCAGCACCCGATTTCACCCTCTTTTGTGACCTTCCAAAGCCCCCGTCAGCCTGGCCAGGAGGGCGGGGGGCAATGCGTGCCAGGTGCAGAATTGCCCCAAGGGAACACACCCGTGTCCTGAAAAGCTCTGGGCTCATCTACCCCCTAAAACCCCTCCGTCACACCCAGAGGTCCTGCAGGCGCCTGGAGCACATGGGCACGCATCTCTGCTAAGCAAGCACCTGCGGCCCCAGCTCTGCAGCTCCTCTGGGCGCAGTGTCTGGCCATCGCTCCCAGCCAATGGTGACACAAACCTCAGCCCATGCCCACGACAGCCCAACGGCCACCTCTGAGCCCTGCTCTGGAGCTGGGGAGGGGGAGCAGCAGCAAGGCCACGCACCGGCCGGGAAGGACGAAGGCACCGGGGGCTGCCACATCCCTGCAGCTCCTGTGAGACCCTGGCCCCGGCAGGACACCAAACCTGCAGCTTTTCTACCGTACCTGCTGCCAGGGCCCCTACCCCGCGTGCTCCTCCCACGGCGCCGGATCGGAGTGCGGGCACGGCACGGGGCGAAGGGGCCCTCCTGCCCTACCGCCGCTCGTCACCTGCTTCTCCTCAGGTCGATGGCTGCTTCCCACCTTGGGGAACACCAGGCTCCCTGCGTGAGAGGGACAGAGCTTGGGGGAGGAGGAGGAGGAGCGGGGAACGGGTTCGCAAGCGCCTTCCTCCTTCGCGTGCACCTTCCTGGAGGAGGCCCTGCCTTTGTTTGAGCTGGAGGTGGGGACCCGAATGGCCCTGAACAAACAGGGTTCAGCGGAGCTCAGGGTCACGGAGAGGCAGCGAGGGGCAGCAGGTCCCCCCCTTGTACCCTGGCGGGGCCAGTGCTTGGCCAAGGCACAGGGATTTTGGGGTGCCAGGGGAGCTTTAAGCACCGTGCTCACTTCACACCCGCAAGTGGAACGCTTCTTCTGGTTTTTGCAACTTTGGGGAGGGAAGAGGTAAAACCCGGCTTTGTTTTTGTCTCCCGGATGCTGCCAACCCAGGACCACGTTGGCAATGTCTCCCAGACACCTCCCAGGGGCACTGCAGTCCCTAAAGGCTGCCACGCGTGGCAATCTCCCCCGTGCCCACCCCAGACCCGCTCGCTCGACCCTTCTCCCGGCCGGGCAGCGGCTGTTCCCCGGCCCCGTGACCCAGCTGTCAGACAAACACGGCGGCAGGTGGCACACGCTCCCAGGGAGGCTGCCCAGCCTCCAGGTATGAAGGGCAATCGCCTGGAGCAAACACGGGTGCGGAGGGATGGTGGCAGTGCCACGTCGCCGTATTTAGTTGAAGCAGGACAGGATTCATATAACCTGAGCGCAAACACCGGCTGGAACAAAGTGCCACCAAACCCTCACCTTGCTGACCAGCAGCATTAATTAATATATTGGTATCCCTTGTATTTAGTATTAATGACAAGCAAATGATGCTGCTAAGACAATGCCAAATACACTGGCCACAGACCAGGCCTGACTAGCCCCTGACTGCAGGAGGCTGCATTCACAAGTGCTGCAGGACTCCTATCACAAATACGTCCTGCTCCGGTGGGCACTGACAGCTTGAAGATGACGGCTGTCACTCAGCAGAGATCATGTAACGGACAGACAGACGTACAGCAGTGAAACAAGCAGCAGCTTTCACCACACTACAGTCATCTCGCTGTCTCCTCCCGCCTCAGGACAAAGCCTGTCTGAGCCCCTGGCCACGGGCTCTGCCTTACTGCTCCGGATTCACGCTGCCAGAACCGCAGTCCCAGCCCAGGGCACTCGGGCTTTATCATGAGTTTCTGTCCAGTTCGTGTTTCTGTCATAAGTTTGTGTCCAGTTCTGGGCCCCCAGTTCAAGAAAGACAAGGAGCTACTGGAGAGTCCAGTGGAGGGTACGGAGATGGTCAGAGGGCTGGAGCATCTCTGCTGCGAGGAGAGGCTGAGGGAGCTGGGTCTGTTCAGCTGGAGAAGAGAAGACTGAGGGGGATCTTATCGATGCTCACAGATACCTCAGGGGGGGTGTCAAGGGGCTGGGCCAGACTCTTCTCAGTGGTGCCCAGCGACAGGAGAAGGGGCAATGGGCACAAACTGAACCATGGGAAGTTCCAGCTGAATATGAGGAAAAACTTCTTTGCTGTGAGGGTGCCAGAGCCCGGGCACAGGCTGCCCAGGGAGGGTGGGGAGTCTCCTTCTCTGGAGATGTTCAAACCCGCCTGGACACGACCCTGTGCAACGTGCTCTGGGTGACCCTGCTTTGGCAGGGGGTGGGCTGGGTGATCTCCAGAGGTCCCTTCCCACCCCAACCAGGCTGGGATTCTGTGGTTCTACCAAGGAACCTCAGTGGCACTTGTAAGATGAAGGACATGTTTGAAATCACGCTAAGGCAATGGCTCCCCCTGGAGTAGGGCCACTCGTTTTAAATAAAAATCAGAACCGAGCCCTTCAGCTTCCTTTCAGGCAGTGGAGGCGTTCAATGTGACCACTGAGGAGCTGGAGGCCACATCCAGCACTCCCCTGTTCTGAAGAGCTGCCTCAGCTTCAGCCCAGGAAGGAGGGGCGACATGCTGTGGCATCTGCTGTGCTTTGCTCTGACAAAGCCTGGGAAATCAGGAGGCAAAGCAAGCCACAACCACCAATAACAAACCTGTAAGTGTGGACTAGACCCCTCGCCTCCCCAAGCAGAATCCACAGCCCCTCTCATCTCACTCCTCTTAATCCCTTTTCCCGTTCCCACCTCAGGCTCCAGCACGACATTTAAAACGTGGAAGCCCTACCACCAGTGGCTCTGTGAAGGCCACTAGATCATCCAGGCATGTACATCCCCACACTGCTTTCATCCCTCGAGCTATTTGTCCTCAACCCTCTAATGAGCTTGTAGCTGTGTTAAAAAAAAAATAAAGATTACCACAGAAAGCCCAAATTTCCCCCCCTCAGAGTTTTACAAGCAGATATTTAGCACTGACTCACACCTGATAACCTGGATGAGCATCTCGATCAGATTTTTCCCCACATCAACACCGTCACTGTCTTTTCACCTTTTTACAGACCACCCTTGAGCCAGGATCTGAAGAAGTGACGTTTGCAAGGACATTACCAACCTGCAGGTGTGCCACGGGGTCAACAAAGGCCAGCAAGTGGCTTCAGTCGGTTATAAACCCCTTCTGCCCAAACCTCCCGCACAATAACAGACACAAGCACAGAGCAGTCTCTTCTGTTAAGATTTAATAATAACAACAACATCTCAAAAACGACGAGTGCATTGTACACAAGATCTGGCATTCAGTGCTTGTTCATGACCGTTTGCTCTGCGAGTGTCAGTGTACTGAAGAACTTGGAGAGTGGTAAGTGGATAAAAAAACCCCAGTTGGGACATTTCTCCAAGGGGGAGGAGAGAGAGGGCAGCAGGAGGTTCAGAACCGAACGAAGGTGGCATCAATCTGCCGGACAGTCGGGAGGGCCAGCATGATCTTACGCCGGTACTGAGGATCCTTCTGCAAGGGGTTTCGCTCCAGATAGACGGTTTCCAAGTTCTTCGCTCCTTTGAGCTCGTCCAGGTCGCTCCAGCTCTCGACGAGATTATCGTTCATCTGCAGAGCACAGACAGGCACACTCACACAACCAGGCACCGCCACGCTGCCGCTCAGGAGGGTCGCTGCTCCCTCGGGCAGTAACGCTCTACGGTCTCCACGCGCGTGTAAGACCCTACGTGATCCTCCTCCCCCTTGAACCACCGAGACACGCTCTCCTGTCTCATGCTCCAGGCCTTGTTAACCATCTCCACTTCCCCCCACTGTCCTGGGTTGCCAGTCAAATGCTCCACCCTTCAGACAGCATTCCCAGTCCAACCAGTATGCAGGGAAAGACCCAGCAAGACACTGGGACAGTGTCTTTATACAGTGTTCCAGCCCATACTCTGTTCATTTAAGGGTTGGAAATCTTTATGTCAAGATTTTCTTCCACTGTGACATCTGGCTTTAGTTTCGTGACTTCCTAGGAAACAGAATCACACACAGAATCACAGAATGGTTGGGGTCGGAAGGGACCTCTGGAGATCATCTACTCCAACCCCTTGCTAAACGTTAAAAAAAGGTCCCAAACTGATGTGAAAAGCGACATTTTCCTCTCCCCTTTACACCACTTCCCCACAAAAACTGCTTCCGCACTCCAAATAAAGCACCGAGCTCCCTGGTTCCGGCTCTCCTCCTGTCAGCCCGGGAGCTGCCTCACTGCTGGCTCTGCAAAGGAATTCCCACGCAAGGGGATTAACGCATCAACTGCCTGGCAAGGCAGCAGAGCGCGTACGGTGGCCACGTGCTGTCCAACCTAGAGACTTCAGCCACCCTTTGCTGTAGGATACAGAGCCAGTCACTACAGCAACACCACCTTTAAATAAAAAAATTTAAAAAAAAAATAAAAATCAATGGATTGGCTCTGGACCCCCCCCAACAACTGCTCTTACTCGCATCGGGCACCCAGGGTGAACTGGAAACTTGGTGCACCCTGTTTGCTGTGTGGCAGACAAGCTGCTCTGTTTTCTCCAGCTGTCTCAGTGAAAGAAAACTGCCAGTGTTCCAGCTGAAGATGGCTTTGTAGTTAAGACCCTGGACTAAGACTCTGAAGAAAACCTGCCAGCTCTTTCATTCTGCTACAAACTCATCGTGACATTACTTCAGCCAAGTCACTTGACCTTCGGATGTCTCAGTCCCTCCACTGGAGAGGTACTGGGAAACTGCTGGAAGATGCCCACAGTATCTAGGATTTGAAATTCCTTAAGGTGTTAAAGGACTTTGTTACGCTGCTTCAGTAAAAAAATATAAATTAGTTGATGCAACATTTGTTTCCTTCAAAGAAAATTCTGCCCTGCTCTTTATCAAAAAGCACATAACCTTTTTTTTATAAACAGTATCAAAGTGGAAAAAAAACAGGAGGGCATTTTCCGGGTTCAGCTAGCAGATCTTGGCCACCGCTCTGCTCTGACAAAGGACTCTTTAAGGGCACTGGTGTTTTTGCAAAGGAAGCCCAAAGAGGTTAGGATCTTCCCTGCCTTTTCTGTAGGCCAAGTGGAACCAGCTGGGCAATGCTGCCTTCCACAGGCAGAGCAACAGCAAAGAGGAAGACTGGAGGACATTGCAAAGGATCACGACAGGTCCCACACCAGCCACACAGCACTGTCTCACTTTTACCGCCCAAAAAATGTCCTGTTAAATGGGCTTCTCAGCTCCTGCTGTTTAAAGAGTTCCTTACAGCACGGGCACGGCCAGATACCACCACTAGCCGTCTGCTAAGCCACACTGCAAGGTGACCAAAATGGTCCAAGCAGCCTGGACTCCAGGTGCCAGCTTGGTTTCATGTGCAGCTGCTTTCCCCTCCTTTTAGCTCAGCCTCTGCCCAAGAGTTTAAATAACTGAACTCCACACGACAGCCATTAAGCAGCACAACTCTTATTCTCAGCCTTGACACGCAGGAACTCTCCAAGAGCTAAAGCACGTGCCAGCTCGTGAAGATCTGCTGCCTCTTCCCCCAAACACGAGCAGGTTTGTACACAGCTCTGTAACAAGGCAGGGTACTGATGTTTCAGGAGGGGGGGTCTCTGCGTATTTCCTGACCAGACTTATGAATGACAAAGGGCTCAGCTATTTAGGGTGCCACAAAGAAACAGGAGCAACCCTCCCAGTTATCTACCTCCCAGGAATAAAAGGAAACCAGAAGATGGTTTCATTTTCTTCTCATATTTATGACATGAACATATCGACTCTGCTTGAAATAGGTACTGTGCCCCGGTGCAGCGGTGAGGCAGTCTCAGCTTCCCCCATCACAGTCACGCTCACTTAAAGAAAGATGAGATCTGCAAAAATAGGACACAGCAGGGCTGTTTCATAACCATCACAAGCGGGAAGGCAGGGCCTATTTCCTAGGTAGAGACAGGCTCGTTACCACTAAGCAAAACCCTACAAAGAATTTTTTAAGCTCAACCCTTTCCTTAGGGGAAACCATCACACACTCTGTGCATGCAGACTGTCGAGATCTTACAGCTGGTCACCAGAACAAGAAGAGTTTACTCCAAGACATACATGTCCACCACCCTCCCACCACTCCTCGTCAGAAGGGTTTCTTTCCCCGTTGCACAGACATTTCAGGGAACAGCTCCAACCCGCACTTACCCAGAATTCCTGCAGCTCTGTTAGATGACTGATATTTTCGATCTTCTTAATTCTGTTGGATGCAATGTCCAGCATTGTGAGTTTTTTCTAGACAAGCAAACACAAAAACATTAGACCAGATTTTTCATCTTCTCTGGCCCACTTTCTTCAGGCCCAGAGTTGGAAACTGCTGGAAGCAAAAACACATTATTGCCAGCTGCTTACCTGCAGCACAAGAACTCTCAATGCCTAAATATAGCAAGGAAGATTGTTTTTAATTAATCTGGGTTACTGACCTCCCAGAAACCATGTGGCAAAAATGGCCTGATGGCAACTGCCAGCCAAGGGTTCCTCAAAACTGAGCTTTCCTCATAGTACATTAAGAAGAGGAATCCATTAAAAATCAGACCATGTGTCCTCTTGAGCAGCGGAGTTGAACAAACTTTTTTGCAGCAGGAAACTCAACAGTTTTAGAAAAAGGGGTTTTTTTTCTGCCTTGCACACAGCCAGCTAAGTCTGAGACTGTTTCTGCTCTCTGACAATCCCACCTACTGTTGGGTGAGAAAGAAACCACTGCAGGCTTCTGTGAAATCCATCCTATTCAGAGATATAGACATGTATACTGACACGAGGGCAAGCCCCATACCACGGTCTGTCTCTCTCACTCCCAGCTCCAGTTGTTGTCCTACTGGAAACAACTCAAGGTTATCTACAACCCGCTGCCTGACAGGCTGAGGCAGACACAGACGGCTGTAGCCATCAGTCCTCCCGTTGCTGAAGATCAGCCAAGCTGCTGCATTGACCACATCTCGTGCTCCCCCTCCCCAGGTCACTAAAACAATTCTGCTCCAGAACATCTGGAGGAGCTTCACCCATGCAAGATATTTTAACATCATAAATACTTGGATCTTTGTGTTCTTTTCAAGAGACTCAGGACCCCACGTGTAACCGGGGAAGCTGAGGAACAAAAACTTCCAGAAAAGCACAGCCACTACTGGGAGTAGCTTCGGGCAACAGTTCTGTCGCACAGTTAGCAAGAGCCTGCTCACATTGTTCTCCAGTCCCTCGATGACTTCGATGCCGTTGTGGCTGACGTACAACTCGCGCAAATTCACCAGGCTCTGCAGCCCCTCAATCTTGGTCAGACGGTTATTCTGAAAGTGTAACAGCGATTTAAGTCCACTCTAAACAAACCAAACCCAAGCGAGTCATTGGAGAAAAAGCATCTCTCTGGGAAGGGTCCACACTGATCTCATGAGCTCAGCTCGTTTGATCTCGGTACCACCAATGCACAAGGAAGTTTCATGGCAGCCAAAGTCTCTGAGTTTAGAAGACTCAAACTCTGACCTTCCCACCAAAAGCTGTAGCCTGAACGTCTTCCACTTGGTATCTTTAGAAACAACAGGCCTATGCATTAACAGCATTCATTTTGTTGGTCTTTTTAATGGAATGGTCAGAAGGGAGGTTACAACACTTCAATCCCAACACACTCTGCTGTACGTAATTCTTTACGTCCTATAGAACAATGATGCACACAGGTACTACAACCTGTAGTGAGTATGCCTTTCTTACCAACAGATGTAAGAGATATTAGAATGCCCTAGTATTGTCATATGGATGAGGAGACTCAATGAAAGAAGTTAACTAGTTAAGTATCATTTATTCCACCTTTTAAAAAGGAAAAACTTTCCACAAGCTCATTAAGAACAGATTTCATTTAGCACAGGCTTGTTCACATTTCTTCCTTCTTCAGGAAGACAGTAGTGACACTGAGCCCACTGCCATTCTAATGACTACTTGCATAACTCCTCTGATGTTATTGTAATATATTAGGAAACAGTATTTCAGGAAGGAAATGGGGGATAACATTCATTCCCTCTTCTCTCTTTTCCATAAAAATCACACATTTGTTTTATCATTTTATCAGTGTCTGTCAGTATGAAAGGGTGAGAAAAGACAGCATAGAGAATGCTGTCCAGTTGTGGGCCCCGCACTTCAAGAGAGATGTTGAGGTGCTGGAGCGAGTCCAGAGGAGGGCGACCAAGCTGGGGAAGGGTCTGGAGGGTCTGACCTACGGGGAACGGCTGAGGGAGCTGGGGGTGTTTAGCCTGGAGAAGAGGAGGCTCAGAGGTGACCTTAGTGCAGTCTACAACTACCTGAAGGGAGGTTGTAGTGCAGTGGGAGTCGGCCTCTTCTCCCAGGCAACCAGCAATAGGACAAGAGGACACAGCCTCAAGCTTGGCCAGGGGAGGTTCAGGTTGGACATTAGGAAGCATTTCTTCTCAGCAAGGGTCATTAGCCATTGGAAGGGGCTGCCCAGGGAGGTGGTGGAGTCACCATCTCTGGAGGGGTTTAAGAAAAGACTGGACATGGCACTTAGTGCCCTGGTCTAGTTGACAGGGTGGTGTCAGGGCAACGGTTGGACTCGATGATCCCTGAAGTCTCTTCCAACCTGGTTGATTCTGATTCTGTGAATACCCCACTTTCTTCCAGTACAGGAGTTTGACTCAAACACTGAAGACCTGCTGATTCAGAAGAGCTTATCATAAATTACAGGGTGGTTCATGTAACCAAGGCTGTTCAAAACATAACAGTGCAAAGTAGAACCGATACCTGTATACTGAGCACAGTCAGGTTTGTCAGTGCATCCAAGTTCTGAAGCTTGGTGATTTTATTCTTCCCAAGGAACAGACTATCAAGATTAGCCAAGCCATCGATGTTTTCGATTGCCTGCAAAACAACCAGAGGAGACAGCGTTACTGCTGTGACGCAAACCTCCAGCCTATAGATGTGGTTGGCATTTTACAAACTCACCCCGTGGAGCTGCACTCCTGAGAACACGAGCCTGCCAAGGCTACAACGCAAAGCCCTACGCACAGGGTAGGGCCCTCCCTGTGACCCCAGAGCAGAGTAAGCGCAGGGCTTTGTGCAGTGGCAGTGAACCCACGTGACAGCTGGCTTGTGGCACTATTATTTGCTGATTTTCAGCAAAGGCCACATCCCTTTGTCCTGGCTGTTGTCTCCTCTGTCCAGGCAGCAAGAGCAAAGAATGAAAAGGCTCAGGGAGCACCGAAAGTGACACTCCCTGGGCCATGAGGTGTATCCAGGGCAGAAGATACTCACTTGTGAAGCAAGAAAAATCTGTCACTAGTGAATGGAAAGAAAATCTGGGAGGAGAAAATATAATATGCAAATTTAGTCCTGACCATCAGTGACCGCATAACACAGCCAAGGGCAAGCTGTTGGGCTTCTCTGCACAAGTTTCTCTGTCATAAGCAAGGTTAACTGTCTCAGGGGTGTATGCATCAATATATTTAACTCCTGGCTGGACATTCATGCTACTGGCAGACCATACACATACCCATTTAAGTGATGTACGTGTTTTAAATATACATGCTACTGGCAGAACATATACACTGTACCAGTTTAAGTCCTGAGCTCAGCCTTCAGTGGGAGAAAATAAGGACCTCTGTGAGGCATCAAGAACTGAATTCTTTATTTACAAAGGAAGGGGCACCCGAAAACATGAACAGGAAAGAGAGAAAAGGGCAAGAAAAGGGGAAGAGGGTGGGCTTAGAAAAGGCTCCTGTAAACCAAAGGTAAGAAAACACAACTTTTTTTTAGGTGAAAGCCTCTTAATTGAAAAAAAAGGTTCTGTTAAAAGAGACAAGAGTTCTAAAACCAGGCTTCAGCTCACAGAGCAACAGTAATGTGGATATAGATACACACACGGCTGTGCATCTGTGCTCAGGGACCTTGTGACGTCCCAGCTCTTCCACATCCTTCTTGCCTGGCAGAGTTTCAAAGACTAGTAGTGCTGGTGAGCCAGGCCACTGAGCCCTAGCACCACTTAGATTACTCTCTGTGTATAAAGGAAGGGAGATGGACACAAACACACACTATGAATGTATAGATACACTCTGGAAAGAAGCTTTTCAACCTCTATCCCACAATTGCCAACTGATTAATGTAAGGGGTTTATCAGCTCAGATTTGGATTCACCCTCCTTCTAGCCTGTGGACTTACCCCTGTTTTGACTTGCAAGAAAATGATAGATTTGTTGCTCACTGGTAGCTCTCCCAGCCCTGAGGAGGAAACAGTTGTGACTCTGAAGATACTGAGAAGAAATACTCAGGAAAAAAAAAAAAAGCTACTTAAAGCTATAAAAAAGCCACGCTTCAGTGAAAGTATGAAACAGAGGGACATGAGGGGGAAAAACTTCAGGAACGAATAAAGTGCTTGCCTCATAGTTGCCTCAGTCCATCTTTGGAACAAAAGCATGAAATGCATCAGCTCAAGCATAAAATTCTGCTTCCCCACCAAGTGCTTGGTAAGTCATGACAGACCCCACGGTAAATGCACTCCTAAAGGTTAGAGCGTGCAGCAAAATGGCCAAGACAGCATCACTGCAGCAGCTTTACTGCACAGGGGGTGAGTGTATCAGGCAGCTCGGAGCCAAGACCGCTGCCTGAACAGACAGTCCATAGGCTTTTACCCTGAAGAGTTAAGGATATGCCCACCTGAAGCACACAGCCAGGCCACCCTACCAACAGGAAACTATTACAAGAGTTCTAGGTGACCCCAAACAACATGAGATGTATTTCTTCATGCCTAGCCTAGGCACAGGTTACTCACTCCAGTAACCCACTTAGAAGCATAGAGCAGTGCTGTTTGAAGAAACCAGCATAGAATTAACAGATAAACAGAAAAAACACCAAAAATAAAGTAATTTAAGCAGCTTGTGTCACCCATACAGTGATAACTTTGGGTTTTTTGGTTGTTTTGTTAATATGCTCTCAGGCTCAACAAGCCAAGATATTCTTTGGCTTGACAACATCAGTAGCAATGTACCACCGAAGTATCAATTCAGAAATCTAGCTGGTTTTTTTTCCAGAAGGTAATGATGCTTAGATACAGAATACAGCACAGTTTTGCTTAACCCCAATTTTGAAACGTAAGGATCAGTGTGTTTAGCCCGTTATGTTTCTGAATAAAGGAAAATGCATCTCTCTCCAACTTGTTCCCCCAACCTATGCAAACTCTAAGGTTCCTAATCACTCATCCGATCTGGCTGATGTTCTCACACTCTAGATTTAATCCCCTAAGTAATTTCATTTCCAAAGTAGAAATTCCTTTTGATGGAAACGAATTCAGTCCAGTTCAGCTGTAGGAGCAAAACAAAATTTTTCCAGTTGATAAAAGCAGCACACGTTTGTCCCTTAAAAGCCTATTTATAATAGCTGAAGTTTCCTGCTTTTCTAGAAGGAGAAGTGTGCTTCCACAAGGCTGGAAATACAGAGGACAAACAGTCCTTTTCCTAATCTGCTCTTGCAGTGTAACAAGGAATTTTTCAGAGATTGTAAGTGAGGAGTGCCAATTTAGACAATATCCAGACTGGAATGCACTTATCTGTTAGAATGATTTTCTAAAGCATATATAGCTGAAAAAGCTTCTAGAAAATTAACAGTTTACTTTGCACGTTGCAAGTCTTTTGTGTCATCTGTTTCACCAGCTCTCTTACAAACTGGGCAAAATGGAGAAAAGCAGACCTTAAGGACAGGAGAGACTACGCAGAACCGCTTCCCTTTAAGCAGCACAGATTTTAAATCACCTACACTGAAACAGTCACAAACTGCAGAATTAAAAAAAATAATCAGCAGCACAGTACCAGGTTTTTGAAGCACTTTAGAGCAGAGCCCCAAGAAAATACAGGAGGTTTAGATTGGATATTAGGAAAAATGTCTTCACCAAAAGGGTTGTCAGGCACTGGAACAGGGTGCCCAGGGCAGTGGTGGAGTCCCCATCCCTGGGGGGATTTAAAAGCCGTGTAGATGTGGTGCTGAGGGACATGGGTTAGTGGTGGCCTTGGCAGGGCTGGGTTAACAGTTGGACTTGATGATCTTAAAGGTCCTTCCCAACCAAAACGATTCTGTGGTTCTATGAAAATATTTTTCCTGAGTGAGACTGACTGACGTAGCAGGTTATCAATCACACATACAAATCAAACTAGAATTAGATTTGCATTCAATAGGTTTTATCACCACAGCACCAGCCTCTAAGAAGGTAAGAGACAACAATAATTGCTAGTTTTGATAGGCTTGGCTCTCTGTCAGGAGGAAACCATCATCTGCAAAAGGCAACACACGTGGGACGGGTGAGTTCATTAAGGAGAAATTCATAAATAGTAATTTAGTAGCCAAGCACTATGTGCATACATAATTAAAGGATCCAGCATGCGCAGCAATAAGCAATTACACATTAAATGACTGGAACAATAAAAAGAACAAAACTGCAAGTAAAAGTCAACAAAGTGCACTTTCAGAAAAGGCTCATCCCAAGCCAAAGAGCTCAACACTCTCCAGCTAACACCTTGCAGAGCAAGCCTACCCGAATTCGATTGGAGCCCAACTCTAACATCTGTAGCAGCTGCAAGTTGCTCAAATTCTCAATTTTGCTGATTTTGTTGTTGACAAGGAAGAGTTTTTTAAGTTGGGTGAGCCGATCTAGTCCTTCAATGTGGCGCAGAACGTTAAAGGAGATGTCCAGGATCCTGAGGGAAAACAAAACAAAGGTCTCTTCAATCCATGGATGATTCTAGAAGAGGCACCTGTAAATTGGTAGGGAACTTCACCATCTGCAGAGATCAAGCACTTTGCTAGGCCTTGAAGCTGGAGTCGTAAGTGTCAGTTCCTTTTATCAGAAATGACAACAAATATAACTTTGAAAATACTTTTATAGTGTGTCAGGGACATAGAGTGTGTCAGACATCTTCTGTCGCATGCAGAAGACAGCCATTGTTTTGCCCAGCTGTGGAGCTGCCACTGTGGGACGAAACAAGATCTGCCTCTGACAGGACAGCCCCCCCATAAGTGTGAAGCATTTATGACTCTGGGAAGTAGGTCAGTCCTCCTCGCCCCAGTGGGAACAGTTTGGTAATGTGTCTCCAGAGCAATCACAGACAAGTGCTAGAAACTGGGAAGACCACTACTCCTTCCCTAACGCCCTGCAAAACCAGTCCTAATCTCACCTGAAACCTCCTGCCATTTTCTGCAGGAATAAAAACCTGTTATACGCAGGTCTCACTGCCAAGAGCAAGGGGTGTCCGAGTGCTTCCACACCTGCATAGAAGCTGCAACCACCTATCATTCTCACTGCCTTATACAGCACACACTTCATTTCCAGCTGACTGTCCCTGGTGAGCTTCAGGATTATGAAACTAGTTTATTGCACAGGTTAACTACCAATGGAGAACAGATATTACCCCTTCACAGAGCACCCAAATGAATCATGAGAAAGGCCTGGGTGGTAAATACTGCAATAAGTACAGCATGAGTAACTTAGTGAGTGCAAACCACCCTCAACCCAATCCTGGTGATTCCCCTGGACTCACTCAAGTTCCACTAGAGACTCCAAGTTCTCGATCTTCCGAATTTGATTGTCATAGAGATCCAGTTCCCGCAAGGTCTGCAACTGCTCCAGGTTCTCAATGTGCTTAATCAAATTCTGACGGAGACAGAGAGTCTGATAGTTGGGGAAGTTTAAAAACAAACAGGAAAATGGATATGAATGACAGCAGGTAATGCCTTTTGATATACAGACAATAAGGTTGGGGGGTTTCTTCCCCATTAAGTTTTGTTGGTTGGTTGTTTGCAGGTTTTGTTTTTAAACAGAATCTTTTCCTGTTGTATTCCAACTCCTCAGAAAGAAATCTTTTTACCACGGAGATGGTCAGACACTAAAGAGCAGCCCAGAGAGGCTACGTAATCTCCATCCTTGGCAATACTCAAGAGCTTGACTGGAGCAGGCCTTAAGCAACATGCTCTAACTGGACCTGCTTTGAGCAGGGGTTTACTAGAGACCTCCAGAGGTCCTTTCCAGTCTACATTATTCTACGTTAAGCCTGCTGTGCGAGCACAGAACGTATCTCTTAGGATGAGTCCTGATGCGTTGTCTCTCATCCACTTCCAAAACCAACTTGCAAAACCCCAGGATTTTTATTGCTCCTTGACAAATGGGTAAACAACTACCTCCTTCAGTTAAACATTAAGTGAACTCAGCCAAAAAGAGACTCCTGTATCTGTCCTCTTATAGGTTAGATCCTCTATTCCTTAGGACCGTTACCTTCACTTTCTTGAGCACCTCAAATCCTTCAATCTTCCCAATTCGGAAATGATTCAAGTCAACATCCTGAAAGAGAAATGGAGGGATTCAGCTGTTGTTTCAAAACACTCTTCAAAGACTAGCCTGGTACTTTGTTCTAAGGAAAATCAGAGTCTTACAAAATGTGTAGCTCATTAAAGCTTTCCTTCAAAGAGCTTGTGAAACTGGGTTTGGCACATGATTTTACCACCACAGGTGAAGCATGGGGCCTAAACTTGTCAGCTGCAAACACAGTATCTGCAAAAAGGCAACAGCCCTTTCCTGAGTCTGAGCATTGTTTCGCCAAAATTAGAAATCCTTTGCAGTAAATTCTGAATTTACCGAGACAGACAAATCCTGCTGTCTGGCATGAGTGAAGTGTTGCATAAAATTCTCTTACCCACTTTGCTAGGGCTTAACCAGAACACACCTTGCTATTTCCAGTTCCAGGCCTCAGATGAACCACTGATAGTTCAAATACTCTGGTGGTGCTGTGAACATTAACTCTGCGCTGGCAACCAGCTGATGCACTCCACATCTGTGCTGCCCAGATGTTCCAGTTTTGCAGCTCAGTCAATCAAAGAGAAATAGAGCACTTTACCACCCACGCTCAAAAACTCTCCAGCTAACAGGCTCACGAGGCTGCCGATGCCAAGGCACCAGGCTGGTTAAGTAGCTGTGCCTGTCACAAATCGTGGGTCTGACAGCAGCAACCAGTTCATTATTCTCACAAAAGCTCGCAGCCCGTCAATAATGCTTGCAGCACAGCCCTGCTTTCAGTGCTCCCATGCTTAATTTAAAATTCTAAATCACTAACAAAATGTTTCAGCTACTGATCAAGAATAAAACACCTCTACTTCTAGTCTAAAGGCTCTGAGGCAATTCTGGGGAAGATCAGGTAGCCAGCACCTTCAGAAGAATTAGATCTTTTAACCAGGTTTCAATACTTGCCTTTGCCTACCTTTTCTTCCTGCTGTATAAAGCCCATAAGGACAAAAGTCTGCCTTTACCTCAGCCTCTGGGTCCAGGCTAATTGTCTCCATGTCCACTGGTGTCTCTGCTTCTCCTGCAGGAGAAGCAAATACATGATAAACTTCTGCTACTCGATAGCTAAAGGCAAGATAACGATGGCTAACATTCGGAGAGACAAAGGGAGCAAACGCTCCTCAGAAGAAGAGACATGAGGTGCACAGTAGAGATATTCTGCATTAAAAATACACTTCACCTATCTGGCTTTTGTTGTGACAGTTAGTAGTGAAAAAAGCTTTCTTAATAACAGAATGTCATGCCTAGATGCAGAAGGAACAGCACCTTCCCCAGCCTGCCGGTGTGGCTGCTGAATAGTGGTGGCTTAAGACTGATCTGGGCAGGATTCCTTTTCGTTACACTTAGGGCCATCACCCTCTGAAGATACACCACCCAAAGTGTCTACGCTCCTCCAACAACCTAATACAACATGGCCAAGAAGGAATCTAAACTGTCTAGTGATAGAGCCAGGAATGACCACGCATCTCAGCAAACCCACCTTTCAGCTTTTCTTTCATAAATGCTGCCAGCTGATGTCAATGTTGTGCACACTTCTGCATGGATCTCCCTTCTTTGGCTTGACTGAACTCACTAATATGCTACAAAACATCGTTTCACACCGCATATATTTCCTTGGGAAATGCCTTTATAGCTCTGGAAGACAGCCCAACACTTGCTGTGCTTCTATCACAGCACAAGAGGGAATGCAGTTTACGGGATAAATTCATGCTGAATAATTCATGCCCGATTCCCATTTGTTGAAAACAGTGTGCTGGTTGCATCAACTTCCAAAGAAAGTCTAATCCAGCTTTGCAAAACAGACATACAACACACAACCCCTTTCCACTTCACGTGTGGAGCTTCTACATGTACTACCAAAAAAAACCAAGGGGCTTTAATTACAGCCAAATCCCAAAGGCTTTGCACTAACTCCTGCATTACTGTATGCAAGCTCATTCCCTTAATTCAGAAATAATGACTATTTTTATAGCCCAGCATGGTGACAACATCCTTGTAAATGCCAAACGTCCCCTATACTTAACGACTGTTTTCCCTGCTGATGCTTGGCATTGTAAGGAGCGTTGCAGGGATGAACAGTAGAAGCGTTACAATTTTTAATACTGCTGTTGAAGGTTTGACAGCTCCACATGCCATCATTTACCGTGCTGTCTTTGGGTTACTGCTCTTGCCTGAGCATTCAAAAGGGAAAGAATACTAACTGACCTGACCCAGGGAAGCTAAGACTGAAAAGCAACCCTCTGTCCCTCATCTTTTAATGTGCTTTATAGCATAAATTAGCAGGGAGCATAAAGTATAGTCTGATGATGTGAAATGAGCTGGTAGGCTTGGTGACATCGAATGGCGGTATAGAAATGCCACCACAACTGACACGTGTACACTTGTCAGCATTTTAGCAGCGGGCAACACTTGAATCTTCTTCTTTTTCTTCCAGATCAGAAGCTATGTGCTTCAGCAGGGGAGTGCGACACCCTACCCTGCTGCTACCAAGGCTGCATCTCTTTGACCCATTTCTAGGGTGCAAAGGGCTGCCAGCACAAAGTGCTCCAAGCCAACCAAGCACCCTAGCTGAATTTACAGCCAACAGGAAAGCAGCCCAAGTTTGGAACAACAGTTATTTGAGATATCACAGAAAAAGCCAAACTATTCCCCTTGTATTAAGTTGTACTAGCAGAAAGTTCGTGCTCATGGCGAAGGGACTTCTCCTTTTGAGACTTTAAAGTTGTCCAACAGTAAAGCCAGTCATGCGCTCAGTAAAAAAAATTCTGCAAGAACAACAAAAATATTCAAGAAAAAAAAATTCTTCGATTGTGTTTGGCTGCCAGCTTGCTCTATAAAATTACATGTTTCATCACAGCATCCATTACAGACCATTTCTATACCTTTGGTTTTGGCAATGTGTTCAGTGCTCTGTTCTGGGGGGTGCCAAAGGGCAGCTCCTCGTGTTTTTGCCGTATGGCTTTGAGTGACCAGTCTGGCAGAGCCAGTGTGGGGGAAAAAGCACTCAAGTCCAAAAGCACAAAACCAAATCACACAGGATACGTGCAGCGAATTCACCGAAATAAAAGCAATTTAAAACTGAACACAAGAGACTCTGGCATTTCTGTAATAAGGGCAACTCTCAAAGTTTATATACTGTGTATAAAACACTCTCCATAGAGCAGTCTGTGTGAGGTGTGTACGCTGATAACACCCACAAATCAGTATTGGTACGACAACGTTAAAGCATATTTTCTCTCCAAGAAGAGAAACCCAAATGGTTCTAGCATATTTACAGCCCTATCAATTGTCAATCAACATTTTATTTATGAACCAAGCGGGCACAAACACCCCAAACTGACCCTCCTACAGCCACTTTACAAACAGAACTGCAATGTCACTTGCACGCAGGAAGCACGCAAACAGCGCTTCAGCCCACAAGCTTTAACGCAGCAGGTTTCTCGAGAGGAAAACACGTTGCTCCGGCAGGGAAGTTACTGAACTGAATTTTTGTGTAGCCCGTGCCTGCGAGCTACACAGCTTTGCAGATGTACAAAAAAAATACGACGTTCAGGAAACCCAAATTCCGCAGCACGGAACGGCAGTTACTGAGTTACGTAAGGTGACAGCACCACAAGCATTTAAAGCAACTAAAAGCCCAACTACACTTTTTAACTGCATATGCATGAAAAATATTATAAATAGCTCAGTTATCAGCTTTCTAAACAGAGGCCCTATTCCTCAGAGAATGAGCTAAACGATAAATTTGAAATTTCAGCTGCTTGAGCTCTTTCTATTTATGATCTTCTGTGAAAAATGTGGAAAACATTTTCCTTTCAGCTGAGAAACTCAAAAGCTGGCTGCAGAAATGAACTCAAATGTTCCAAAATTATTCCTCTGCTTGGTTTCTGCCCTAGGAGAAGTTTTCTGAATCCTAACAGTTCGGAAGAAGGACAGTAACAATACAGTCATTACATTAAATAGTTCCCAATGTAATTTGTGGGTAATTCAGCATCCAAATCTGAATGTGTTTTTCACACATTGTGCTGGGGAGGCACAATTTGCCAGGTGGGCTCTCACGCTTTTACAGACATCATCACAGCATTTTTTTAATTAAGATATAGGGATTTTTTTATGCTCAACAATGAATTACACCTAGATGGAGTTCATTTATTGTTAGATGAGATTTAAAATGCTCACAATAATTTACTAGTTTGGAAAATACTTTTGCAAATTGTCATGGGCAAGGTTAAGATGAGGAGGGATCTGCAGTAGATGCAGTCAAAAAGGATTAAAATTTGCTGCAGAAAATTTGCTCTATTATTTCACTTCCATTTCCAGACCAATAACAATCACATGAACATCTCTATCAAAAGGATGCTGTTACACCTCAGATTGTGAGCTAGCACCAGAAGCCCAGATCACACCGCCATACAGGGCCTGCAGAAATGGATCTGCTCTGACAATTTCTACGTGAGCTACTGAAAAGCAAACCCTTCCACTCAACACACACAGGCTTAAAAAAAAGGCTGTCAGCATTTCTACCCAATGTGCTAATACAAACAGTAAAAGCAGCAGCAAGAGCTTAAAGTCAAGAGGATTCAAACAGATATCATTTCAACATCTTAGAATTTTTAAATTAAAAAAATAAAATTGATGGCTTCCTTCAATCTATCCAGAAACAGTCGTCTCTGCCTTCCAAAGGAATCCGGCAGCTTTTTAGGTAAAAAACTACACACACTAAAGCAGAATGATGAAAAGCTGTTTCTGTGTATTTCTAATGAACATTTCCAGCATCTTTCCACAGAAAGTGACTATGTTTCCACAAAAAAAAAAAAAGTATGAATAAAGGTGTTTGGCATTTTGATGTTCAAGATGTCCCACAGAAATGTGGATGGATAAATAAATAAGAAAAAAACAAAGGTCTGATATCAGTGGTTCCATAAAAAGAAGGCAGCTTTATTTTAGCAATGACGACACTATCATTTATTTCTTTGTAAAGCAGATTGCTCTAGGGCAGATTCACGCTGTGAACATCGATACAACCATCACACGGCCACAAGAAACACCCAGGACTGGCACACGTGCACCACTGCACACACTGGCAGGAAGACACTTCCTAACGCGCCCACTGAGGCCGGCAGGTACCTGCAGAGCTCTCGCCGTTCTGCTCATCTCTCAGGCTCTGCTGGCTGAGGTCTGTTACCAGGCGAACTGCTTGCTGCTTCGCTTCTTCGTCGCCCGACTCCTCCGATTCGACCCGTTTGTCAACTGCAGGAGATACAGAACAGCAGAATGAGGCAGTTTGCAGCAGCGGGGTGGGAGGAAGAAACAGCAAGCAGACAGAATAACCAGGGGTCACATGTACCACTATGCAGTTAGTAGAAATCCTAAGGTAACTAAATGAAAGGTTTAGTCTTAAATAAAAGGCCTCTTACCCCTTGTTTCTACTTTGATTTTGGATGCACTTTTTCCTCCCATCACATCTTCCTAAAACCAACAATCTGGGAAGAAGACTGGAGGAAAAAGGAAATTTCTTAGATCAATGAAGTGCAATTCCAAAGATTATGGAGATGGAATTAGAACTATGACATTTTAAAGGCTTTTGGAAAAATATCAGTATCGCGTACAATAGTACCAATGACCCGGAGGAAGCGAAGGCATCGGAAAAATCACAATCCCTGCAGATAAAAGCAACCGTCTCCCCAGCACAACCTGCGAGATCCCTTCACCATTCACCCAGCCACAACTCCGCTGGCTGCCCTGGCCCTGGGCACCTGAAGCTCCTCGCTCCTCCTCGGCCCCCTTCACTATTTCCTCTGGTTTCACGGGGCGACCGAGGAAAAGCGACGCCGCGCCAGGGCATTTCCTTCTTATTCCCTTTATTTTTTACGTCACGGTCACCTCCACAAACCCACCTCTTCCACCTCTCGCCCATGGAGCCCCCGGGGAGGGGGAAGGCCCCTGCCCCGGGTGACACACCCCCGCTCCACCCCGGCGCCCCGGCCCGGCGGCCAGCCAAGGCCCCGGCCCCGCCCCGGGCAGTCACCCCGGAGGCGGACACCCGCGGGCTGCCCGGCCGCGGAGGGCTCGCGAGCCCCGCCGCGCGCAGCTGGCAGCCGCCCCGCCGAGCGGCGGTGCCCGAGCGGCGGGGCGGGCCGTCCCGACCCGCTGAGCGGCCGCGACCGTGCCGGCCCCCGGCGGGCTCTCACCCTCCATCATCTCCGGCGGCCCCTCTCCGCTCGCCGCCGCCATCTTGCTTCTCCTCCCACCGCCCCCTGCCGCGCACCGCCTCCGCCGCCACCGCGGCCAATCAGAGCCCACGGCTGGCGCCGCAGCCAATCACCTCTGCAGGTGGCGCGCCGAGGGGGCGGGGCAGCGGCCTGGCTCCCCGCCAGCTGCGCGCATGCGCCGCGCCCTGCGCCCCGCGGCCTCCTGGGAGCTGGAGTCCCCTGGCGGCAGGGCGGGAAGCGCCGCCGCAGCGGGCGGGGCCCGGCTCCCTCCCCGCCATCGCCCCGGGCCTGAGGCTTCACGGGCCGCTTTCGGCCGCGCCGCTCCGCCTACAAACTCTTCGGAGGATGGCTGTCAGCCCGCGGAGAGGCCTTCCACCCCCGGAGCGGGGAGCCCGAGGCAGGGCGGCCGGGGCTGCCTGGGGCTGGCGGCTCGAAGCGGGGCACCGTGTGTAGCGGTGGCGGCGGAGGAAGGAGAGGCCGGAGGAGCCGCAGCTTCCCTCACGCCGAATCAGTTTTGCCTCCTCCCGCGCCGGCGCCCCATTGGCTCGCCTCCGTGCCGCTCTCCCACTGCCTTCGCTTATTGGGCGACGCGGCTGCCTAGTCCCGCCCTCTCCTTCCTCGCGCCCCCCGGCTGTGTGGGGGCCGCCCTGAGGAGCCGCGGCCGTGACGGTGGGGCCGGGGCCGGGGCCGGGGCCGGGGCCAACCGGAGCTCCCTGTCAACCCCGAGCACTCTGCGAGTGTGCGGCGCTGGCACAAAAACCGACAGCAGCAGCAGGGACCGCCTGAAAGGGGCCTGAGCAAATGCAGAGGTGTGAAGCACGCTGCACCACAGGGCGTCTGTGAGGCTGGGGGAGCTCCTGGGTGCATCCCCGGGTGCGCCCCCGAGAGCCTTGTGATGTCACCAGAGTCCCAGTCACCCCGGGAGGCCGCTTGCGGTGGGCAACCATAGCTACCAGCGCCGCGGACTGCCAGCGGCACACGAGACGTCGAGTCCTGTGGGCAGCACCCGAGCCATCGAGTCCTGCCAGCGGCACGCCAGACGTTGTGACCTGCCAGCAGCTGAGGAGCCAGCGAGCCCGGCCAGCGGCACCCATCAAGTCCCGCCAGCAGCAGACGAGACACCAAGTCCCGGCAGCAGCGATGGAGGCGCCCGGGCACGAGGCAGCAGCACCGGGAGCTGCCAGGAGGCCCCAGCCAGAGGAAATCTACCTCATCTGCTTGGATTCCCTGAGAGACCCCGCAGGCTTGCATGGCTTCTGCCACGCCTGCATCCAGCGCTGGGATGACACCGCTGCCACTGCCACCTGCCCCATCTGCCACGTGCCCATGGTGGCAATCCCGTGCCTTCAGGCAGAGGACGTCCCTGCTGAGGTGCACATTGAGGCAGAGGACGTCCCTGCTGAGGTGCACATGCAGGCAGAGGACGTCCCTGCTGAGGTGGCCCGCCATCCCCGCGTCTGCTTCGAGCCCAGTGCGGTGCCGGAGGGGCAGGGGCAGCAGCAGCAGCAGCAGCAGGGCCGTGGACAACCCCAGCGCCGAAGAGTCGCGGCCGAGCACCGGGAGCGCAGCCCCGTCAGGCCCCGCCAGGATGACGAGCTCGTCTGGATTTGGGACATCAACAGGGAGAGATGGTTGGCTTTCCCAGCGGACAGCTGGGAAGAGCAAGAATGGATGCGGAGGATCTGGGAGGAAGAGCTGGGCTCAGGGGACCACGCGGGCTGCCGCCAGCCCCAGTCCCGCCCCTGAGAGGGGCGGCTGGGACACCGGGGTCCCTCTGAAATAAAAACCGCGGGGATGCTGAGAGGGGCCACGGCTGGTTTCTTCCCTGCGGCTTTGCTCATCCCGGTGGGGATGCACCCCCAGAAGGGAAAGCGAAAAGGGAGGGAGAAAGGGAGAGGGAGAGGGAGAATGCCGTGGGACTCTTCCAAGCAGATCCCCGACAGGGCCAGTGTCTGCTCTCCTGAAGGCCAGGACGAGCAAAGAGGCTGAGATGGAGGTTTGGCGGGGACCCTCCTCTCCTCCCCTGGTCCCGCACACCCTGTGCTGTGGGGGGCTGCGATCCCCCGGGGAGGCTCTCGGGGCTGGGGGAGGCAGCCCAGGCACAGCTGCCTGCTCTGCCCATGGGAGAAGCGGCCCCAGCTGGGATGTGTCTCGTATTTAGGGAGGCTCTTCTTCAGGGAAACGCGGAGCCCTTCCCCACTCCCGGGCGTCCCCAAGAGCTGTGCGGTGGCAGTGTGCCCCGAAGGCTGCCAGGCCCTCGCTGCCGCCCCGCTCCGTGCCCTCCCGTGGACCTGGTGGCTGGGGAGCTCCGGGCGCTGGGGCTGAGCTGCTGCCCACACCTGCCGGCCGCCTCGGCAGACCTGGCTTCCCAGGGAGCGGCCCCAAACATCAGTGTCGTGAGTTTTGGGGGCCGCATCTGCCCCAGCAAGGGCAGCCGAGCGTGCTCAGGGCAGCCATGGCCTCTCGGTGCCTTCTTGGCCCCGGAGACAGATGCAAAGATGAAAAACTCATGGAGATTTAGATCAGAAAATGCTGGCAAGTGGGAGGTGGCTTTTCGGGACTTCCCAAAGGCTCCCTCTGAGTCGTATCCTCTGGTCGGAGGCCCCAGGCCACGCCAGGCATCGAGGTGGCCCTTTCTGTCCTTCCCCAGCATTCCAGGCAAGCAGGAGGCAGGACCTTTGCAAGGGCGTTCTGGTACCAAGAGGAAGATCCAACCTGTTGGGAATATTGTTATAATGTTGTTACAGCAGCGGGAAAAAGCAAGGGCAAAAGTAAATTGCAGCATAACAAAGAAGGGATTGAGAAATGCTGAATCTACAGTGGGGATTGCCAAGCAGGTGCTGGGCTGGCATGAGGAAGAGGAAGAAAGTTGCAGCTTGCTGATAGGAGGAAGGAGCGCTTGAAAGTGCTGGATCGGTATGTGGCTTCGCTTGTAGTTGCAAAATGAATAGACAAAGTGTATCGAGAAATAGAATGAAACACCACACAAAGCCCTGCTTCAGAATAACCACGGAAGTAGAAACATGTACGGTATAAAGGAGCTGTGCTGCTTGCAATAAATCATCATTGATCTGAATCTCGTCTGTGCGTGCTGTCGTTGCTGCCACAATTGGTGACCCCGGTGTGATCGGCCGGCCGGCGAGGCACGTTCAGAAGAAGGTTTTTGCTGGTGGATCAGCAGCGGGCAGAGCTGCTTACCTGGGAACTTGGTAAGGAGACACCGTGGAATCGGTGAGCCCCCAGGGGCACGATGGGGGTACGATAACTAAGGAAGAGAGACCGTTCTGTCTGTGTGGCAGTCAGCTTTAAAACAACGGGGGATAAGTCTCCCGGACCCATCGTTGTGAAAAATGTTGTTGTTGGGGAAGAAGAAGGGGTGTGATGCACCCCCTATTGCTGCCTTCAGTTTGGCAGCGTGGGAAGGCTGGGGATCTGCCCTCTTTGAGGCAGCGACACACGGGGGTAAAGCTGCTGTAGCACTATTAGTAACTTGGCGTGTGGTGAAAGAGACTGTACAAAAGGTAAAGCAGCAGCAAGACAAGGAGGACAAAGGAGAAAATCCGGAGTCTCCTAACCCTCCTGTGCCATGTATCGGTGGCGTCGGTGCCTCCGCAGGCGAGAGGCGAACACAAAGAGACGCGGCGCCGGTAAAAGTGCAGACGCCTGTACCTGCCGCTCCCCGTGCAGTAGCCGAATACTACAAGAATTTAGAGCAACCATCCCCTTCTCATCCGCCACAACTGCTCAGCGAAGTAATATCAGAAGCTGTCGACGATGGTCGCCCTCCCTCCCTCCCTCTGCACCTCCGCTCTCCGCAGGAGGCTCCTCTGCTAGAGAAGGAGAATTACCACAGGCACTCGATCGGCTGAGTATCACAGCAGGCCCTCTTGTAGACCTAAGAGTGACACCCCTCCAGATAAACTCTTTAGCGTGCCGGGAATTCCTGTGTTCCCTCGGGACCCTGGGAAATTTTGGGAGGCTGTAAAATCACCGGCAGCTCAGGAGGGGGAGGAAAAAGGTGTGGGGGGGGGGAGGCTCTCTCACCCAGAGGCAGCTTGTAGAATATTGTAATCACTGGTGGCCTTTGTGTATCCTAGATGATAAGGAGAAATATCCAAAGAATGGGAGTATAAATTACAACACAATACTGCAATTAATGCTGTTGTGTAGACGAGAGGGAAAGTGGATGAGATGCCGTATGTGAATTTGTTCTTTGCATTACGGGATGATTATGATGTGTGTAAGGAATGTGGTTTGATTGTAAGCGAAGGAGAGGTATCGGCGTTAGAGACAGGGAAAAAGAAAGTGCCTGAGCGTTGTTGTTCAGCACGCAGCATCGGCAGGAGGTGCAACAAGTGAAGTTGCATCCTCTAACAATGGTCCCTCTGCTGACCCTGTGATTTTTAATGATCCTGCAGCGGGTCAACCCCATACACGTGCCCCTTTGGTTGAGAGGCTACAAGAAGTAGTTGAAAAGCAAGTTTTTGATGTTGGTTTCCAAGATACTCTAGTTAAGCAATTAGCTAGGGATAATGCTAATGCTGATTGTCAAAAGATCATTGGAGCGTTACCTGGAGAACCAGATTTGAACGCTGTGATAAAGGCTTGTGCACAAGTGGGTGCTGTGGGACGTCAGGCTCAAGTTCTGGCTGCGATGAGAACGGTGTGGCTTGAGAGTTCTCAGAAATTAATGAAAGATGAGCAAACAGACTGTGCTCTTTCCTCACCACCCAGCAGCTCTGCCTTTCTCCAGCAGGTGGTAGTGCAAACCCAAGTTCAATTTCAGTTTCACCGGGTTTCTTGGATGATTGTTTCTAATGTCTTTATGTGGTGTGAAGGTTTATTGCATTCAGGGCACTGCTCATCATCAAAGGACGGACGCGATGTCAGGAGCTTGTGGCCAGAGATCCTGCATCCCTGACCGTTCCTGTTGCAGCTCAGTGCTTTGAGTGGTGTATGGCCAAGAGCTTTGCCTTGCAAACAGCCATGGGGAATTCCTCGGGACAGGTTGTTTACCCCTTGCCCTCCCATCCTGTTGTAAAATTGAGTGTGGAACTTCCAATTACCACGAGAGAGTTGTGTACGAACACTCCTGGGGAGGGAGTTACCATTGTTACGGATGGATCTGGGACAACAGGCAAGGCGGGCCTGGTCTGGTATTGTGACAGCAAGTGGGAATCTATGGTAGCACAACAAGAGGGTTCACCTCAGGTGGTAGAATTACGAGCTGTATTAGAAGTATTTCAGAATTTTCCCACTCCCTTTAATTTGGTCACTGATTCAGCATATGTGGCTGGCATTGTAAAGCAA
This sequence comes from Nyctibius grandis, assembly GCF_013368605.1. NCBI lineage: Eukaryota > Metazoa > Chordata > Aves > Nyctibiiformes > Nyctibiidae > Nyctibius > Nyctibius grandis. The sequence continues at coordinate 5,285,268 of NC_090689.1, read as the reverse complement.
TTAGATCTGTTAAAGAGCATACACGTAATCAGTGTGTTTTTGAATTGCTGCGAGCTCTGTGGCAAGAAATTCAAGTCCAAACTGCATTGTTTTATGTTTTACATGTAAGAAGTCATACTAATTTCTGACCCCACAAATTCTACTGCACTGACTGTGCAGGTGCCGGACATTACACAGCAGGCACGTATGTCACATGAGTTTTTTCATCAAGGACATCAGGCACTGCGACAACAATTTCATTTGTCACTCATTGATGCTCGGAATATTGTGGCTGTGTGTCCTGATTGTCAGCAACTGCCGCAACCTACGCAGATACAAGGAACCAATCCTCGAGGACTGCAGGCCTTGGACATTTGGCAAACAGATGTAACTCACATGGCTGAATTCGGCAGGTCAAAATATGTTCATTTAACCATTGACACTTTTTCTTCTTTACTTATAGCTACAGCGCAAACAGGTGAAAATGCTGGTCACGTCATTCGACACTGGCGGAAAGCGTTTGCAACTGCGGGCATCCCTAAAGAGATAAAAACTGATAATGGGCCTGCCTGTCGTTCTGCTAAGGTGCAAGCTTTCTTACAGGCTTGGGGTGTTACTCACGTTACTGGCATCCCTCATTCTCCCACGGGACAAGCAGTCATCAACGAGCACGTCAGGCTCTGACACGCATGCTTTTAAACCAAAAAGGGGGAATGAGTGGTGAGACACCTGAAGCCCGACTGGATAAAGCAGTGCATGTACTGAACTTTCTTCAAATTCGAACTGATAAAACTGATCCTCCTGTTGTAATGCATTTTGGGTCAATGAGGGGACGATTGCAGGTGGAACCTGGTGTAAAAGTTCTCATTCGAGACCTGCAAACTGGGCAGTGGACGGGACCACATGATTTATTAACCTGGGGATGGGATTATGCTCGTGTTCCCACAGATGTAGGACCTCGCTGGATGCCAGCCAGGTGTGTGCGTCCCGCCATGGGAAAGGAAAAAGCAGTAACTCAGAATCAGGAGAGAGTCCCTTGAAGATAGGAGGGTTGTGTATAGCTGTTTTTCTCTATACTCTCATAGCAAGCCTTACAGCATGGAAACCATCTCAACCAAAAAACAATGTCTGGGTCACATTAGCAAATGTCACAAGGCAGGACACTCTTTGTCTTGCCACTGCATCCCCTGAGAATGCTTTTTCCACCTCTTTGGTGGGTGTTTGGATAGGTGGCCTGTACCACCAGAGGCTAAAGGGATCTTTCAGAATGAATCATTGGTAAATACCTGGGATGCATGGGTACCTTGTTTGCCTCGAGCACCCTTAGAACCTCAGGAGCTTGAACTTTTAGGGGCAGTTAAAATGGACTATTGCTTGTACTTCAACTGTACAGGGAAAACTCAATCCTTGTCATGGGTAGTTAATTCGAGTCTAGCTGTCTACAGGAACGATAGTGCATGCTGTAATTTCCCTTCTACTAACATCTCTAGATCTTCTAATGCCCCCCTGGCTCTGCCCTCAGGAGTATTTTTTCTGTGTGGGGGGCCATACCTTCTCACATAAAAGGAGGACCATGTAGCTTAGGACGCTTAACTCTTTTGGCTCCTAACACTTCTACGATTTATCAGCATCGCTATGAATGAACCAAGAGAAACATTCATGCCTTTACTGAGGAGTGTGATGACCAAGTCACCCTATGGAATAAGGGTAAAATATTTGCAGCTTCTCTACTAGTGCCTGGAGCAGCTGCTGCTAGAGCATTAAGTACCTTGAATAAGATGGGATGCTGGCTTTCAAAACAGACCAATGCTAGTTCTGAGACCTTAAGTAATTTGCTGTTAGATATATACTCAGTTAAACATGCTACACAGCAAAACAGGGCTGCTATTGATTTTCTTCTATTAGCCCAAGGCCATGGTTGTGAAGAGTTTGAGGGAATGTGCTGCTTTAACTTATCCGACCACTCAGAGAGTCTACACAAACAACTGACCCAAATGAAAGAAAACATGAAACATCACAAAGGAGACAGATCCACTATGTGCGTGGTTAGAGGGCCTGGGACTGGGGGGGTGGCTCGCTGGATTGATTAAAATACTAGTGATGGGCTTCCTTGTCCTTTGCGTTATTGCGCTTGTATTACCATGTATCCTTAAGTGTGTGCAGAGCATGACAGAATCTGCTATAAAAAAGGTATGGATGGTTCTAGAACTTACGGGATCTGCTGATCCTGTGATGCCTGAAGAAATGGTGGGAATGAAGGAAATACGGATGTATCCATGATCTTTTTAAAACAAAAAGGGGGAATTGTTGGGGAATATGAACATGAGCCAGCAGTGTGCCCAGGTGGCCAAGAAGGCCAATGGCATCCTGGCCTCTATCAGGAATAGTGTAGCCAGCCGGTCTGGGGAAGGGATCGTGCCTCTGTACTCGGCACTGGTGAGGCCGCACCTTGAATCCTGTGTCCAGTTCTGGGCCCCGCACTTCAAGAAAGATGTTGAGGTGTTGGAGCGAGTCCAGAGGAGGGTGACCAAGCTGGGGAAGGGTCTGGAGGGTCTGACCTACGAGGAACGGCTGAGGGAGCTGGGGGTGTTTAGCCTGGAGAAGAGGAGGCTCAGAGGTGACCTTAGTGCAGTCTGCAACTACCTGAAGGGAGGTTGTAGTGAAGTGGGAGTCGGCCTCTTCTCCCAGGCAACCAGCGCTAGGACAAGAGGACACAGCCTCAAGCTTGGCCAGGGGAGGTTCAGGTTGGACATTAGGAAGCATTTCTTCTCAGCAAGGGTCATCAGCCATTGGAAGGGGCTGCCCAGGGAGGTGGTGGAGTCACCATCTCTGGAGGGGTTTAACAAAAGCCTGGACATGGCACTTAGTGCCCTGGTCTAGTTGCCATGGTGGTGTCAGGGCAATGGTTGGACTTGATGATCCCTGAGGTCTCTTCCAACCTGGTTGATTCTGTGATTCTGTGATATTGTTATAATGTTGTTACAGCAGCGGGAAAAAGCAAGGGCAAAAGTAAATTGCAGCATAACAAAGAAGGGATTGAGAAATGCTGAATCTACAGTGGGGATTGCCAAGCAGGTGCTGGGCTGGCGTGAGGAAGAGGAAGAAAGTTGCAGCTTGCTGCTAGGAGGAAGGAGCGCTTGAAAGTGCTGGATCGGTATGTGGCTTCGCTTGTAGTTGCAAAATGAATAGACAAAGTGTATCAAGAAATAGAATGAAACATCACACAAAGCCCTGCTTCAGAATAACCATGGAAGTAGAAACATGTACGGTATAAAGGAGCTATGCTGCTTGCAATAAATCATCATTGGTCTGAATCTCATCTGTGTGTATTGTAGTTACTGCCACACCAACCCCCGCTGGGCATTTGGCAAAATCCCCCCGTCAGGGCACAGTGTGACCCTCTCTGGCGCTGCGGCTGCATCGCAGGGTGGCGTCGGCTCATCCCCCCACGAGAGCCGCTCTGTGCCGGGCGTCAGCCTGCACCGAGGCCAAGGGGGGATGGAGAATCAGTAACGGATCCTCACCAGGCCATCGGTGTTTAAAGGCTCCGCTCTGCTGCTTCTTGATTCTATTCCAGCCCCTCGGTGTCATTTCTCACGTGTAACCGAGCCCCACTAATCCGTCCTGGCCATATATAATGGATGGTGGTGGGGTGAAGGAACACAAACGTGGCTGAACACCGGTAATAGATGTCCGGGCAGCGGTGTGGCAGGTCCCTCTGCCGGTACCCGCCCTTTGTGCCAGCCGGTGCAAAACCCTTCCTCTGTCCCCAAAACCCAGCCTGGCCATGTGCGAGGCAGGCGCCGTGACCAGCCTCTGCCATTCTCCGCTGGCCCAGGGAGCGGGACAAGGCTTGGAGCCAAGCCACCGAGCCGCTGTTTCCAGGACTGGCGCTGGTGCCACCCACTGAGCCCCGGCGCTGCCACTCGATGCCCCCGTCAAATATTAATGCGATGCTCACTGTGCGCTCTGCCCTGCCCCAGCACTGCAGCCGTGGCCCCTGCCTGCGCCAGGGCTGCCCGACCCCTCCAGCCTCCCCTCCCGCCCCGTAGTGCACATTACTCCCTGCCCGGGGACCTTGGGGGTGCCGCTGCACCCACCTTTGGGTGTTGCCCGGGCAGAGCACGCAGGACCCGACTCCTTGCACCCGGTGGTGGGCTCCCAGGTGTCTCCTGTCCCCGGCAGCCGGCTCAGCCCCCCGCGGCAGGTAAGGCCCATCCGCCGGGGAAAGCCAGCCGGGGGGAGCGGGGCAGGGGAGCGGAGGCATCGCGGTGTCCCCCGAGGAAGGGCTGGTGGTGATGGGGGTGGCCCTGGGCTCGGTCCTCTTCTGCGGAGGCATCGTGGTGTCCCCCGAGGCAGAGGGGGCAGCAGGGGCTCTGCAGCTCCTCCTGAGGGAAACGGCCACCCGTGGGTCTTTCCCGGGGAGGGAGTGATGTGCCGGGCACGCTCACGGGGCACCCCTCACACGCGGCGGGGGCCCTGGGGGTGTCGGGGGTCCATCTCCCCTCGCCTGCCCTCCTCCAGGAGCAGGCCTGCGCCTCTCCCCCCCGGCAGCCACCCGGCCCGGCGGGGGATGGAGCCCGGCAGGTCGGTGCCGGCGGAGCTGAAGCTCCGCAAGCCCTCGCAGCGGGCCAGGATCCCGGCGCCCTTCTTCGCCCACCCGGTAGGTCGCTGGCTCCGCCCGCGGCCCCCGGCTCGTCCCCTCGGCCGCCGCCGCCGCCCCTCCCGAGCACCCCCCCCCCGTGCCTCTGCCCGCGCAGGGTGGGGCGGAACCCCCCGGGCCGGACCCCGCGGAGGCGGACGCGGACTCGCTGGTGCCCACGCACGACGAGCGGGGTCGCCTCATCCCCGAGTGGAAGCGGCAGGTGATGGTGCGGCGGCTGCGGGCCCGGCTGGCGGGCGAGGAGGCGGCGGGCGGCCAGGTACGGGGCGTCCCGGGGATGAGGGGGGGGGGCGGACACGCTGCCGGCCCGGGGGGAGCTGACGGTCCCTCTCCGCAGGACGCGGGCTGCTGGCGCTTCTCGCCCTCCCTCCAGGCCGTGCTGGGCCCCTTCGGGGAGCTGCTGACCGAGGCAGACCTGCAGCAGCTGGAGCGGGCGGTGGAGAGCCTGCGGCTGCGGCGGCGGGGCGAGGTGTACCAGGGCGAGCTGCGGCGCCTGGCCCGGGAGCTGCGGGCCCTCCTGCCCGCCCCGCTGCTCAGCATCACGGTGCGCAGCCCCCCGCCCGCCCCCGGGCAGCCCCTGCCCCTCTGGTGCGGCCGCCTGGCCGGCGCCGTCAGCAGCCTGGCCGCGCTGCTGGACCACGCCGAGAGGACGCGGGTCGCCTCCCCCCCCGCCGCCGCCGCCGCCGCCGCCGCTCCCCCCGCCGCCGTCGGGCAGCCCCGGGAGCCGGCGGGCAGCCTGGCGCAGCGGGAGATCCGGCAGTGCGGCGTCTGTGTCCGGAGCCTCCGCGGCGCCTTCGAGCCGGCGTGGGGGGCGGCGGAGGGGCAGGCGGCCGGGGGCAGCGGGGCGGAGGCCGCCAGCGACTCGGGCATCAGCTGCGAGGAGGCGTTTTCCGACGGCGGCGGCTCCCCGGGGCCGGGGCCGGAGTGGGGCAGCCTGAGGAAGGAGCGGATCGTGATGCTCTTCCTGGGCCACTGGAGACGCTCCGCCTACAGCCCCGCCGGGGACCCCCGGGAGGTAGCGGCGACCGGGGAGGGGGGGGCGGCCCGCTTGGCGCGGCAGAGAGCGGCCATCCAGCGGCTTCTGGGCGGCTGGCGGGACGCCGCCTGCCGCCGCCCCCCGCCGCCCCCCGCCGCCGCCGGCCGCGCCCCGCTCTCCCCGGAGCAGTTCGTGGCGAAGGCCGGGGGGGCACCGGCCGACTACGAGAGCCTGTCGCTGGAGCAATTCATGCTGGGCTATTTCCGCATCCTGGAGCAGGAGCTGCCCCCCGAGGAGCGCCGCGGCCGCCACCTCCTCTGCTTCGAGGTGTTCGAGCAGCTGGGCCGGCACGGCTGGCGGGCCGTACGCGCCTTCCACCGCGCCGTCACCGACGAGATCGCCGCCGGCCGCCGGGGCTGGCGGGACGGCTTCGACGACATCAAGGCGAAGTATTTCGGCTCCCCTCGGAGCTCATCCCGGCAGCCGGGGGAAGGCGGGGTAGAGGGAGAGGAGATCTGCCGCTACATCGACCGCAGCTTCGCCTTCTGGAAGGAGAAGGAAGCCGAGATGTTCGGCTCGGAGGAGTGATGCCGGCTGGCGGGGAGGGCGGTGGGATCCCGCGGGCTGCAATAAACGCCTTTTCGGTTCTGTGCGAGCTGAGCGAGGCTTCCCGGGGCGATGGCGCACCCCACCCCGCTCCTCCCCACCCCCCCGGCATCGCTGTCGTGGCCCCCCGCTCCCCGCGGCCGTTTATTTGTGGCCGCTGAGGAGTGAGATAACATCCTATATTTAACCCTCGGCATCGGCAGCCACCGTCGGGGGGGAGGAGGGACATCGCGGGGACCCCTTAGAGCGATGGGGCGGAGAGGGGGGGGATGCGGAGGGCAGCCGATCCCCCTGCCCCGGCTCGCCGAGCACGGCTGGGCGCGGAGGGATGCTTGCCAAAAAGCATCAAAGCCGCGGGGCGACGGGGACGGGCAGCTCTGCCCGTACGGTGCCTTTAAGAGGAGGGAGCGATGTCCCGGTGCCACCTAAAAATAGCGTGTGTCCCTCTCCCCCCGCCTCCCGGCTGGATTCCGGGTCGCGCCCAGTGTCTCTCCCCAGTGCCGGGGCCACTGCCCTGCTGGCGGGCCGGCCGGAGGGCTGCGGAGCTCAGGTGAGAGCAGCGAGCTGGAGTGGGGCTCAGCCCAGCCCCAAACCCACCCCCCAGCCCTGAAAAATCGGTGGCAGCCCCGGCAGGGCAGCTCGGAGCGTGGGGAGGAGAAATCACGGCCACCGGTGGGAGTGGGAGTGGGGGGCTCCAGGGACGCAGCTCCTGGCCCGGCTGGTGCCTGTCCATCAGGCACCGGGAAGGTGCGGTTGTGCCGGGACTGGGAGAGGGAGATGTCATCGCCTTTTCCTGGCAGGGACGCTCTCGCCACGCTCCGCTCGGGCTCTGTTTGCTGGCAAGGCCCCACGGCCACCGCCAGCACCATGGTGAGGAACATGGACGACTTTGACTTCTGCCTGCCCTCGCACGCCCAGGGCGTGCTGGAGGGGCTGCAGCAGCTGCGCGCCAACCCCAAACTGACGGACGTGACGCTGGTGGCGGGCGGGAGGGAGTTCCCCTGCCACCGTGGCGTCCTGGCGCTCTGCAGCCACTACTTCCACGCCATGTTCTCCGGCAACTTCGCCGAGAGCATCGCAGCGCGGGTGGAGCTGAAGGAGGTAGACCCCAGCGCGCTGGAGATGCTGCTCGACTTCGCCTACACGGGGAAGGTCACCATCAACCAGGGCAACGTGGAGGGGCTGATGCAGACCTCCAGCCAGCTCCACTTCCCCACCATCCAGAAGATCTGCAGCCGCTACCTCCGGCAGCAGATGGATGCCACCAACTGCTTAGGTATCTGCGAGTTCGGCGAGAACCACGGCTGCCCCGAGGTCTCCTCCAAGGCCTGGTCTTTCTTGCAGGAGAATTTTGAAGCCGTCTCTCAGCAGGAAGAGTTTCTCCAGCTCTCCAAGGAGAGGTTGGCCGTCTACCTCTCCAATGACCAGCTGCAGGTGCAGGAGGAGCAGAGCCTGGCCGAGGCCGTGCTGCGCTGGGTACGCCACGACCCAGGGCCTCGAGCCCAGTTCCTGCCCGAGCTGCTGGAACTGGCCCACCTCATCTCACTGCCCGACCAGTACCTGCAGAACCTGCTTGCCACCGAGCCCCTCGTCCGTGACTCAGATGCCAGCAAGGCCCTTGTCGCCCGATCCCGTGCTATGGTGGGTACCCGCTGCCCCAAATCCCACCACCTGAGCCAGGGGTGAGGCTCAGCTCGGAGCCTGATGGTCCTGCCCCGGCCTCTCCGTCAGGGGCAGAGTGATGCCGGTGCCCAGAAGAATCCACCGACCCCACCGCAGAAGCTGGAGGAGGTGCTGGTGGTGGTCGGCGGCCGCGTGCTGGAGGAGAGCGAGGATGAGGATGGGAGGCTGGAGATGCCGGCCGCCCCCAGGAACTTCACCTTCTACAACCCCAAAAGCAGTAAGTGCCCACGGGAGGGATGGGGCAAGCACACGCCTCCACCTGCATGTTAATTAACCCTCCGTCTACCCCGAAACCGCTTCTTGCCAAGCGATCTGGTGTCAAGAGGGGCACTGGGGGGGGGGTGTGGGGAGGGAAGAGTGAAACAGGGCTGGCTGGGAGGGATCATTACTTGGCTCCGCTGGGTTTCAGGGAGATGGATGGCTCTGCCCGACTTCCCTGATTACAACAAATGGGGCTTTTCCCTGGTGGCTCTGAACAATGATGTGTACGTCACAGGTAGGTGCCGGGGCTGCTGGTGGGCGGTGGGGGTCCCCAAGAGGTGGGGATGGAGGATGGGGGACAAAGATGTGGGCACGGGGCACTGGTGTGGGGCCAGCAGCTACCTTGTTCTCCGAGCAAAGCCCTCTCCTTGCTCCCCTCTTGGGCGAATCCGGCTGCTGGTGAGGGATGCCCGGGGACGGCTGCGCTCGCAGCGGGTGGCCCGCCTGACCTGTCCCTCCTCAGGCGGCTCCCGGGGGTCCCAGAACGACACGTGGTCGACAACCCAGGCCTGGCGCTTCTGCCCCAGGGACGGCACCTGGAAGCGCATCGCTTCCATGCTGAGAGCCCGGACAAACCACACCAGCGCTGTCCTCAATGGCGAGATCTACGTCATTGGGGGTAAGGCCGCACAGACCCCCTGGGCGCTGCTGGCCTGGGGGTCCGTGGGTGCCCCGGAGTAGTGGGGTGGCTGCAGTGTCCCGCCTCCCCCCTGCAGGGACGACAGTGGATGCGGTGGAGGTGGAGCGCTACGACCCCTACAACAAGAGCTGGTGCGCCATCAGCCCAGCCCTCAAGTACGTGAGCAATTTCGCCGCCGCCAGCTGCTCGGGCAAGCTCTACCTCGTGGGCTCCTGCGCCGTCAAGTACAATGCACTCACCCTGCAGTGCTACAACCCTGTCCAAGGTGAGAGCTGGCCCCGCCGCCGTGCCGCACCAATGCCTTCCTGGGGAGCAGGACTGAGGGGACCCCCCCCAGGCAGGTGACATCCTGGGCTGCCAGGCACGGTCCTGCGGGATGTAACCGGGTGCTAACGGGGTCCAGCGACGGCTGCGGCACGGGGCCAGCCAGGAGCATGGCTTCTGGCAGCACGGACCTGAGCTGCGGTGGAAGGGGGTCCCTGGGGCAGAGGGGTGGGCGAGGCTGCCCGTCTTAGGGAGAAACTAAACCTTGGTGACAGCACCAGCTCCTTGGGCAGCCTCTGCGCAGCCTGCGGTGCTCTCCCCCATCCCACACCACCACTACAAACAATGTTCCCCCTCGCTTTTTTTTTTTTTTTTATGCAAGAGCCTCACGTGGGATGGGGACCGCAGGTGCCACCCTGCCTGGCCACTCTGTCCCCTCCCTTTCAAAATCCCCCTTAAATAGCCACGGGCTTGGCAATGCTTTTTTCGGTCACTGGCAGCTGCATCAAGAGCCGAGGGTGGGACGCGCTGCTGACGGCTGCTCCTTGCAGATTTGTGGAGCGTGATCACGTCCCCCTTCATCCCCAAGTACCTCTCGGCCCCGCGCTGTGCCACCCTGCATGGGCTCATCTACCTCATCGGGGACAACACCAAGAAGGTGTACGTGTACAACCCGGAGGCCAACATCTGGCAGAAGGTAGGGGGATGCAGGGCAGGGCACCATCACCCTCCCGGGAAGGTGGGGCAGCTGTTCCCTCCCCGCCAGCACACCACAACCATTCCATTGCACCCCCCCCTCCCTCCTGTCCACTCATACCTTGGCTCTATTAACCCCTGCGGAGCCGAAGATGCCCCGAGCCTTCCTTCCCTGCTCCCCCATCACACCCGCGCTAGGAGCACCGCTTTCACACCGAGTTACTGATTTTAAGCAGTGTTCACGCTGCAGAAGCTAAAACCAAGACATGGCCCCATGGGCCCCCAAACCTCACAGAGAGGACAGGGTGAGGGGACGCACCCAGTGGGTCAATGTCCTCCGTGGTGGGAGTGGGACGACCGAGGGGACTCCCCACTCACCTCACCCTGCCCCTTGTGCAGGTGCAGCTCCTGCACATGCTCCACGAGAACGGTGGGATGGTGCCGCTGGGTGACCGGCTCTTCGTCACCGGCGGCCACTGGAAGGGCATGGATGGGGACTACCGGGTGGAGATGGAGGTGTATGACTGTGCCAAGGACCGCTGGACGCGGGAGGGCTCCTTGCCCTGCCTCTGGCTCTTCCACAGCTCCTCCTCTGTCTTCATGGACACCTCCAAGTGGACGGAGGCTTTCCAGAGTGACCACGGGTGGTAGGAGAGCCTGCAGCATCGCCTGTCACCCTGCGCAGCCACTCTCCCCCCTCTGTCGGGTTGGCTGGGGTGTCGAGAGCATGTTCCCCCCTGCCACTGTGGAGAAAAGGCTTTTCCTTATAAACACGCTTTGGTTCAAGCTCTTTTAGTTTGGTGTTTTGTTTTGTTTTATTTTAAGAACTGTGTTGTCCCCCCTCCAAACCCCCAAAGCTTTTAGGTTATTTCGAGGCCTCCCAAAGTGTGGCTCATCCCATCAGAGACTGGCATTGCTGCTGTGTGGCCACGGCCCCTTTCCCCATCACGTTGACATCCAGCACAGGGAAACACGAGGGGCACTGGGGGAGTCTATCCTTCCTGACACCCAAAGCTCTCCAGCACCTCGCTGGCTCACATTGAAGCGTCAGACTGACTCCAGCACCCCTTGGAGCAGAACGACAGGAGATGAACCACCTTTTGGATGCTTTGTGTCCTCGGGTGGCACGGTGGGGTGCTCCAGCCTGGTTTCTCTCCCAGGACGCACAGCACAACCCTGGGAGGTGACCCCAAGGGTCACGGTGAAGCAGCTGGCACCTTGGTAGCTCCTGGTGCTGTGACAGAGCCGGGCGGTGCCTCCTGCCCCATCCCTGTCTCTGGTGGTCCCCGGTGGCAGAGGACACCCTGGGATGGGGCGAGCACAAGGCAACGCTTCCCCGACGGCCGGCACCGAGCCTGCCAGAGCCCTTTGATGGTTCATCGGGGCCGTGTTAGGGGGTTTTATCATTTCTGAAGCACTAAACGCGCCGGGGAGCTCTGCGGGTCGCGGGGGGAGCCCCCCGGGTTGGGAGGGGGGGTTACACACGGGGGGTCCCCGGTTCCCGCAGCGCGGAGCGGGGGCTCCCCCCGGGGCAGCGGGGCGGGCCGGGCCGCGCCCTCGCCAGCCCCGAGGCGGGGCCGGGCCGGGGCCGGGGCCGGGAGCGGCGGGATGCGGCTGCCCGAGCTGTGCCTGGCGCTCCTCTGCGCCGCCGCCGGCACCGGCACCGGCTCCCCGGGGGCGGCCCGGGAGCAGCCGCCGGGCCTGGGGGCAGCCGCGGGGCTGGGTGCCGTGGACCCTCGCCAGGCGTGGATGCTGCTGGCCGGGACCCCCCGGCGGGCGAGCGGCAGTCGGGCCCGGGGCAGGACGGGCACGGCCCGGGATGGGCCGGGGGCCGGCACGGCAGCGGGACCGGCCGGTGGCCGAGCTCCGGGAAAGTCAGCCCAGGCTGCGGTGCCCGGCGCTGCCCCTGCATCCCCCCGGGCCCCCGCATCCCCCCGGGCCCCCGCCGTGCTGGAAGAGCTGCTGAAGGAGCTGCAGCTCCTGCTGAAAGGTACCCACCGGCCCCGGGAGTGCTGCGGGGAGCGGGGGCGAGGGGGACCCCCGGGCAGGAGCAGGGGACAGCAGGGCCGGGGCACCACGGGGCCGGGCACAGAGGCAGGTGCTGTCTCATCTTGGGGCCAGGAAAAGCCGAGGGTCCTTCCTAAAGCCCAGCCCTGCTCGGGTGTTTTGGGTCAGGCATGGTGAAGGAGCAGGCAAAGACACGGAGGAAGGCCTGGGAAGGGCGCGAGGAAGAGGAGGAAAGCGGCGAAGGCAAATCACAGGCCAGGTCCCATCGTCGCGTGGAAGCAGCCTTCCACTGCCGGACACGGGAAAACATCTCCGTGGAGCAGAACGCACGGCGGGAGCTGCGGCTCTACTACATCGTGAGTGCCCAGCCCGCCTGCCCCGGCTGCCTTCCCCTCGTGCAGGGGCTCCTTCTCTAACCAAGCCTCTCCCCATCCCCAGCCGGAGCGGGAGGGGATGTTCCATCGTGGCTCGGGGCTGAACCTGACCAGCGGGCAGTACACGGCCCCCGTTGCAGGGTACTACACCTTCACGGCCACGCTGCACATCGGTGAGCCCTCGGCCACCCCCCACGGCCCCACCGGGGAGGCCCGGGCCGCTCTCACCCTCCCCTCTGTCCCAGGGCGCAGAGAGCAGCAGAGGAAGGGGCAGCCGTGCAGGGGGAACCGTCTGCGGGCGCTGATTTGTGTGCAGTCCCGCTGCCAGCACAACAGGTAGGGCAGGGCGAAGGCAGGAGGGGAGAGGGATGGGGGCTGGGGAGGGAGGATGGAGTCCAGCATTCCCAGGGGAAGGAGGGACATGCTCTCCCCAGCACCGCCCTCCCTCTTCTGCAGCAATTTGGAGACTGTGTCCCAGCTGGAGAGCGGCAGTGACCTTTTCACCATCTCCGTCACCGGAGTCCTTTACCTGCAGGTGAGCGGCGCCAGCTCCGCTCAGGCCTGTGCCGGGCAGGAAGGTGCCTTCCGTAGCCCCAGCTCCAGGGCTGGGCATCGAGTGCGTTTCTCAGCCCAGCTCTGAGCCCAAAGGACGCTCCGGGCTGGGGTCTGCTGGGACACTACGGCACGTACCACGGCTGGGCTGCCCTCCCGGCCCCTCTGTCATCCTCTCCCCAGAAGGGGAGCAGCCCCTCCAGCCCTCGGCTGCTGTGCGCAGGGTAGAGCTCTCCTCTGCTCTGCCAGGCTGTGCCCAGTGCCCGGAGGAGGTCTCCCAGCCCCATTAAGCCCTCTCTCCCTCCAGGCCGGGCAATACGCCTCTGTTTTCGTGGACAACGCTGCAGGCTCTCCCCTCACCGTTCAAAGCGGCTCCGATTTCAGCGCCATTCTGCTGGGGGTGTGAAAAGGCGGTGGGTACCACGCAGGGAGCCGAACCTGTGCCAGCAGCAGCCAGACCCTTCCCTCTGCCAGCCACCATCACACCTCCCCTGCTCAGCACCAAGCCCAGGGAAGACCTTGCGCTGCTGCAGGAACTGCAGGCTGGTCCGATACTGCTCGTGCTGCAGAACCATCTGAAGCTGGACACAAGATCGGGGAGAAAAAGATAATAATAATAATAATAATAATAAAGAAGCCTGACAAGGAGCTGAAGGAGTTCACTTTTATCTAAAGGCTAGGGCTGGAAGTTTATCTTGGAAAACGCTGCTGACACTGGCAGCAGCCGGCTGCTTTCTCTGCAGGGCTCGGCTCCCACGGTGCCCAGCGCTGGCGCCTCGGGCAAAGCCCCACACCTCCATTTTCGCTCTCAGCGGATTTCCCTGCCCAGCTTCTCAGCAGCCCACACCAGATTACCTGTATCGCTTTAGCTTCCCTGCACTGTCGGCAGTGAAGGTTTGCTGGCAGAAGCCCACATCCGTCGCAGCTGATCTTCAGAGCAAGGTCCCGATAACGCCGCACGTTCGATTAAAGCAAATTCCTGTCCCGTGGCTTTCCACGCCAGGCGTTCCCTGCCCGTGGCACAGGGCCCAGGCCGTGGGCAGCGCAGATACGCTCTTTGCTTCGGCTCCGATAGCCATCTGAGCTGAGGATGGGCGCAGGGCTACGTGCCTGAGCGAGGGCTGCAGGAGAGGTACCCGGGCAGGCTGGGCGTGGGGCAAGGGAGCTGCACGTTTTCTTTCTTAGTAGCACGTAGCACTGGGCGAGCTGTGCCAGCAACCCCGCGAGATAGCCCGAGCTGCACCCAGCCCCACCTTCCCCGAGGGATCCGCGCGTGTAGGCGGGGGGAGGCAGCCTCCTCGCACTGGACCTCGCTCACGAGGGCCTTCCTGGCCCTGCCTGGCCTTCTCTGCAGGTTACATCTCCTCAACGAGCCTGGTGAAGTAGCTGTCGCTGCAGCTCTTCGTGGGAGAGGTGTTTGCGGTGGGGGCTCTGGCTGTGCAGTTTTAACGCTGACTTCTTCCCCCAAGAGCACTTGTCTCTGAAAGGAAAGATGTGCCTTTCCCCCAGCTGAACGGGTGGGCAGCAGCATCCTGGCAGAGATGAGGCCTCTGCAGCTCCTGCCCAGCTGAGGAGCTCGGCCTGGGCAGCACCTCCCAGTTACCAGCATGAGCGTGAGCCAAGGCAGCCTCGCTCAGATCAGCCACCTTCCCTTCCTACCAAACACACCTGAGAAGATAGAAAAGGACTCGCTGCTGGAGAGCAGGGCTGGCCAAGCTGGTAAGCTGGCCTCTGCGAGCGAGATAGAAAGAGCCCAGTGCACTTGAAGACAAAACCAAGAGAGCTGATTAAGTTGGAGCTACTGGGGGCCTAATTTAGGTGTTGGGAGGGGGCTAGAAGCTGAGTCAGCCCCAAGCGAGGGGAGCTGCACGTACAGCACTTCTGCATGGGCCACGCCGGGGCGGGGGTCCCGGAGCTCCTCACGGTAGCAGGATGCTGCTGAGCAGTAAGGCAGGGAGAGCTCATTTTCAGGAAACCTCTTGCAGACCCCACCCTACCAGGAAACACAAGCAAACAGTTTTTTGACTTCCACTAAAGCTGGGGTTGAACCTGCCTTTCTAACTGCCTGGCTACTCACAAGTACGGTGAAACCAGCTCCATGGTGCTTCCTTTTGCCCTGAACAACAGACAATATGATCCATTTTATGGCAATCATTATTAACTGTACCCTAACACTGGGTATTATGTTCCTAGTTGGAGGTGTGCTTTCAGTACTCTTTCTAAAGGGAAGGAAAGAAGAGTTGTAAGAGGAGGGAGGGGGAGAGAAGAAAGTCAGAGAAGGACAAGCTGATACTTCTCTCACCAGCTCTTGCGCTGGAATGAAGAGGGGCCTCCCGGAGGGAGCACAGGAGAGACGGGCGCTTGGCTCAGCTCTTGCAGCACGAAAGCAGGGGGCTGAGAAGGGAAAGTGAGCTGCTCTTCTGACATCTGCCCGCGAGGTTTCTTTTGCCACAGACTGAATAAACTCTGTGCTACTCTCTTGGCTCTCCAAATTTGGCTTTCAAGAGCAGAAGCGGCAGAGCGTGTTTGCTAACACAGGCAATTCCCTCTCAGCTCATCCTGCAGTGCAACCAGCAGAGCAGGCAGGAGTGGCTGGGAGCAGCACAAGCTGGCAGAGGCAAGCGCTACCCAAAATACGTGCCGGAGGCCCGCTTCCTTCCTCAGTGCTCTGCAGAAGATGTAGAGAGTGAGCACGAGCTAGGCTGAGTTAGCCTAAGCATCAGCATGAGCCCGTGAACTTCTGCTGTAGCAGAAATAGATGAAAGATGGTCAAGCCGCCTGTCCTAAATAACAGGATAGCTTTTGTGTGCTCAAGAGAACAGCCCAGGATCCAGGACCATCTCCCAAAGCTCCAGGGAACACAGGGAACAGAAAAGAGCCCGGGAAGCCTCACAACTCTGCACAAAACGGCAGGCACCACTGCACCAACCCGCCCAACCTCTCTCTGGGACTGCACCATTTCTCACGCAGAGCGAGGAGGTTGTGCAAGAAACCACTCAGCAAACTCACCGGCTCATCTCCCTCACTGCACCATCTCACCCACAGGACAGGGAAGTTCCATAATCTGGAATTTAAGTGCTTTGGTAGCCCAATCTGTTTAGCTTTCCTGCTGTCATTTGGTCTGAAGCCAAATTTGCTCTGGAAAACAGCACACCGACGACTCTCTGCAGCAACAGCTGGTAGAGGAATGGGGACAGCATGAGATACCAGACACTTAATAGCAACAAGTACCTAAAACCTGAGACGCCTGCTCCTCAGATAGCACACAGACAAGCACAGAGCCTGCCCTTCCCCCTGCAACCTGGCAGGTCCATTTGGTGAAAACACTTTTCCTGATGAACATCAGAAGCAAACTCCAGCCACTTTCGCCGTATCAACAACTGGGATGAAACCCCAACCTCCCAACCCAGCTTCAGAACCCAAAGGTTTCCTTCCCAGCGCTAACAGGACAGCCCACACTGCATCCCAAGCTGGTGGCCTGGGGTGCTGCGCAGTCCACACGGTACAGCCCGAGTGGGAGCTCCCGCTGAGTCCCCAGAGCTCAAGACTCTCCCGGGGCCTCGTACAAAGCTCAAGGAAACAAAGAGCAGAACTGCATCGTTTGGAACAGCTGGCAGAGTTCATGCCCGCAGATGCCTGCTCTTGCTGGCACCTCTGCCAAACGGATTTATTTGGTTTGCCAAGACATTAACAGGGGGTTGACAGGACAAGAGATTTCTGCAGAGGCCGATCTGCTCTGGCAGCCACTTAGAAAACACTGCTAGCCAAGTGAGCTAAAACTGTTAAGAAGAAAAAAAAAAACAAACCAACAACTTTATTTACACTGAAGAGCATCCAGCAGGACCCTCCCTCTCCCAGCCACACACGCACACGCACCGCCTTCTCCCTTCCCTTCCCTCTGCCGCCAGCCGGGGATCCTGCTGCCGTGCCTCATCTCTCAGTGCTCTATCCGGACCACCATGACCGTGACGTTGTCCGCCGACCCTCGCTGCACTGCCTTGTTGGCCAGTCTGTTACACGCAGCTTCGTATCTAGTGTCTGCTTCTAGCTTCCCTTCTCTCGTCTGGATGTTCTTATCCTGTTGAGACGAGGAAAGACAACACCAATTGCTCCCAGCACAGCACGCAGGCGTGAGCACGGAATCAACCAGGTTGGAAGAGCCCTCTGGGATCATCGAGTCCAACCATTGCCCTGACACCACCATGGCAACTAGACCAGGGCACTAAGTGCCATGTCCAGGCTTTTCTTAAACCCCTCCAGAGATGGTGACTCCACCACCTCCCTGGGCAGCCCCTTCCAATGGCTAATGACCCTTGCTGAGCAGAAATGCTTCCTGATGTCCAACCTGAACCTCCCCTGGTGAAGCTTGAGGCTGTGTCCTCTTGTCCTATCACTAGTTGCCTGGGAGAAGAGGATGACTCCCACTTCACTACAATCTCCCTTCAGGTAGTTGTAGACTGCACTAAGGTCACCTCTGAGCCTCCTCTTCTCCAGGCTAAACAACCCCAGCTCCCTCAGCCTTTAATTTCCAAGCATGGGGAAGCAAAACAAATAAGGACAACCCTGGCAGAAGTACGCTTCTGCAAGTCGAGTCATTCCATTTTGTGCCCCCTGAACTGACAAACCCAGCCCCTACGCTGCCTTCTCCTCACCTCCAGGCAGGACACAATGAAGTTCACAGCTTCTTCTGGTGTAAAGACTTTAAAGAGGCCATCACACGCTATCAGAATAAACCTGGAAATCAAGCAGAGACAGGTTTCAAGGCTGAATTTTCGTCTCCCCAGCTACAGCAAAATCCCTCCAAGCTATTTTATGAGTACCCACGCTCCAATCCAAAGGGAAGATGCCATAAAAGCTCATCTGAAAATCCCTCGGAAGCACCAGAAGTCCTCTGGTGCTCCAGAACCTACCATCTGTGGAGCTGAGGCAATTCAAAGTACAGGCCAAAGAGCCAGGCAAACAATGTAAGGCCTAGATCAGGACATCCTGGCAGTCCTCCTGACACTGCACTGTCAAGCAAGACCACACACCACGCCCTGCTGGAAAGCTCCATTGTTTCTCTAGGAACTGCTTCTTTCCTTTGCATCCTTTTAATTCACATATTTTCCCTGTGAAGTGGCTAATGCAAGGAGAAAAGAGAAGCATAGCCAGCTTAATCCCTTATGTGCATCCCTCTAAACCCTTTACATTTCCACACTCCTGAGGTATGCGATAACTTGATTTAAATACAAATATTCAAAAGAAAAGCAAGCAGCTTAACCAGAAACAGAGGCATAAGTGCGACTGGAAAACTCTGCCACAAGGTCCTGCCACAGGCTGCAGAAGGTTGAGGGGACACAAAGCCCACGGCAAAGAGAGCTGCCTCCTAGCTCCCCACCAGAGGATGGAGGAGGCAGCCTGCTGTGCACTCCCTCCTGCACAGGGGACTGTATTAACCAGGAGCCCTAACCGGAGTCACCGGACAAGGAAAACTACAGCCATCCCACAGAGGTGACCAGCCTGCCATAGCAGCACGTGTCTCTGAAGACATCGTTTCAGAGCCTGATGCTCAGAATATCTTTAGAAATATTTTAGTGGATCACTTGATATGGAACCCTAATCCCAGGAAAAGCAGCAGCACTGGGTTACATTTTCAGCCCAGGGAGCCTGCAGGGCCAGACTGACATGAAAGCTCACAGCAATTTGTCATTGCCAATCGTATGTTAGAGAAGTATCTCAAATCTTCAAATATCAGAGCCGAATGCAACGGCATTTGTGGGCACCAGGCTGCTAGAAACAACTCTTGGGCAGGACAGGGATCCAGGAATTCAAGCCTTAACCAAATGCTTGAACACTGTGTGTGAACTTCTTCAGAGCATGAAGGAAGTCTAAGGTTTGTGTACACATCATCACCGCTGCGAGGCCGGTTTCTCCAACAGGAGCCTTCACGGTAGCCTGGCACAGTGAGGCAGCAGGATTATCTCACTACACCAATGAGGACCAGGAGCGGAGAGACGTCAGCTCTGGGTAGTGAGCCTGAAGTGCCTCGGCCCCAACAGCAGAGCATAAGGAGTTGTGCAGCTTGTGCTACTTCTGCTGAGCAGAGCTAGGGCGCAGCTGAGCCCCTCGCGCGTGGGCAACGCTTTACCTGTCGTTGGGCGTGAGCTCGCAGCGTCGGACATCTGGCACCGAGATCACACCGCAGCGTTTGTACTGGCCATCCCCAATGGAGCGGGAAACCTCCAGCACTCCCAGGACTCTTCCTTCCCTGCACGAGGAAAGAAAACATTGAGAGCCCTCCCCACACATGCACTGCCTGACAGGGACACTCTCCTGATTATTCGGTCTTCACTAACCACTGATCACCACAACCAGTTCTGTGAAACCCGAGTTACAATCCTCCTTAGGAAGCAGTTTTGTTTGCTCAACTTCTAATTAACCGAGTGCTGCCCCAACAGAAGCAGCTTCCCACACTCCACCCTTCCAACAATCGAGCATCTTCTCCCCCAAAAGGCTCTTCTGTGCACTCTGGAAAGACACAAGCTCATTCATCTCGTAGTCCAACCAGCCCCGCTTGAGATGAAAGCAAGAAGTGAGGCACGTCACAGAGAAGAGATCTGATGCTCGCACACTTTGCGACTTATCTCTTGGGTCCAAAATATTGAACTACAAGTAGTGGGAGAGGCTCCCAAGCAGCCGGGGAGATGTTCCCCCAGTTCTGAAAAGAGCTAACAGACACTGGCCCATCTCTTTCCTGTGTGCAAAGATAGATCAGTGCTAAGCATAAGCAGCAGCATGTGCTCTCCAGAGATAAGGGCAACGAGGCCCTCCAGACATGGCAGCGTGACAGAACTGAGCCCACCCTTCCCCACCCCGGCAGGGGGAATTCTGCCTCCACAGGCACTAAGATACTTCACCTGCACCAAGTCCTGTCTTGTGAGGATGCCATTAAATCAAGAAACAGCCTTCAAAGAAGGGAGGGAACCTAGCCAGGGAAATCAAACAGAGCTGCCCAAACAGCCTCGCACACCTACGTGCACAGGAACATTAAGATAATCCTGCTCTGGCTCCAGAAACCTCCCTCCTACTGCAGACCGCCTCAGCGCATCAGCTAACCCCCAGGGGAGCAACACCAACTGACATCAAGGGCTTCTCGTGCCCTCTCAAACAACCCCCCCCTCTTACAGGACAAGGAGGGAGAGGTGATGCTGCTAGCAAGGAAGTGAGTTCTGTTCAATGCCACAGTGTGCAGCAAGCGGTAACTTCTCAAACAATCAAGTCCAGCTCTGTAGGTCCAACTCTGCGGGTCAAGCTTAAGCACGTCCATGCTTGCATCACGCCGTCATGCTTTCACGTGGGTTCCTACCTTTGCAGCACAGCACCCACCGCTATCGTAAGCCCCTGGGAAACCAGTCCCCCTCAACCAACTCAAGCCACTGAATCCTTAAGACATCTCAGGCACCACTGTGCCTCCCACAGGCAGCAACAGGTTCTCTCCGGGCTCTCACTAGCACGAGCACTGGGCTCAGGAAACTCCAGGAACTCGGTGCTCAGGCTCAAAGTTGGGCGAGGGTTTAGGTTTGCTCACTCACGCCCTTTAGGCACTTACCTGACATTTCCCCCAGCTTTCTGTATCCGCATACGCTCCTCGTATTGCGTGGGGTTGTGCTCCTTACTGAGGCTTAAGGCTGTGTGTTTCTGACTCTCCTCGTTGTAACGACACAGAATCGCCTGTGCTGACAAAAGACCCTCGTGAGTGAACAGCAACAAAACTGCAGCAAGAACTTCTTGAGAGAGCTGCAAGTTGTAGTGAATGGGGCTACATGTGGCTGGGGACCAGTCACCAGCGGTGTTCCTCAGGGCTCCGTCCTAGGGCTGGTGCTGCTCAGTATCTTTATCAGCGATCTGGATGCCAGAGTTGAGTGCACCATTAGCAAATTTGCTGATGATACCAAACTGGGAGGTGCTGTTGACTCTCTGGAGGGACAAGAGGCCTTGCAGAGGGATCTAGACAGACTGGAGCATCAGGCAATCATCAACGGGATGAAATTTAGCAAGTCCAAGTGCCAGATTCTGCACCTGGGACAGAGTAACACCGGGCACAAGTATAAACTGGGAGAGGAGTGGCTGGAGAGCAGCCCTGCAGAGGGATCTGGGGGTGCTGGTGGGCAGCAGGCTCGAGAGGAGCCAGCAGTGTGCCCTGGGAGCCCCGAGGGCAAACCCCATCCTGAGGGGCATCAAACACAGCTGGTCAGGAGAGGGGATTGTCCCGCTGTGTTCAGCGCTGGTGCGGCCTCACCTCGAGCGCTGCAGGCAGCTCTGGGCCCTACAAGTTAAGAAGGATGTGAAGGTCCTTGAATGCATCCAGAGGGGGGCAACCAAGCTGGTGGCAGGGCTGGAAGGCACGGCCTGTGAGGAGCAGCTGAGCACTCTGGGTTTGTCTAGTTTGGAGAAAAGGAGGCTGAGGGGTGACCTCATGGCTCTCTACAGCTTCCCGAGGAGGGGACATGGAGACTGAGGTGCTGAGCTCTTCTCCCTGGCATCCAGTGGTAGGACACGTGGGAATGGTTCAAAGCTGCACCAGGGCAAGTTCAGACTGGACACGAGGAAGCAGTTCTTTACCGAGAGGACGGTCAGACACTGGAACAGGCTTCCTGGAGAGGTGGTCGATGCCCCAAAGGCTTGGACAATGCCCTTAACAACATGCTTTAACTTTTGGTCAGCCCTGAAGTGGTCAGGCACTTGGACTGGGTGATCATTATATGTCCCTTCCAATTGAAATATTCTGTTCTCTTCTAGATACTGTGAGATACTTAGCACCACCAAGAGAGAGCTACCACACACAGTTGCTTTACACTATGGGAGACAACACAGAAGTACCCTGCACCCACCCAAAACAAGATGCTTTGTAGGAACAGTTAGGGAACTCATGGCAACCGGGACATCCCACACAAACACCTCACCCTTCAGGGCAAATAAAGCTCTCGGAGGAATCGAGACACCAGCAGTGGGCTTCTCCATTCTGCTTACCCGGCTGTCCCCAAGGTTGGCTATGTAGAGAATATTGTCCACAGCTAGGACACAAGTAGCTGTGGAGCCATCCTTCCACGCCGGCTTCCTGAAGGGAACAAAAATGCGATTGCTAAGGGGGGAAAACAACGTTTAACAAGTTAGTCACAGAGTGCTCCTGGGGATTCAAGGAAGCGTCGTGTGACAACACGCAGCAGCCTGCTCGCACAAGCCCCCAGCAGCTGCCTGCAAGCAGCTAGGGAAACTGGTGGTGGTAAACAGCGAGCTGGACAAGGACAGAGGAGCTGCACAGAGTACTGCCTTCTAAATGCATGGCCAATGCCCAACTGGTTCAAATACTGCCAGCCACACTCCCCACACCAACTCTTCCTCACACTCAGCTCCCAGGAAAGCTCATCTGTGGCTGGAACGGGCTCAGCCTCAAGGACTGCCCAGAAGCTACGGCATCGTGAGCAAACAAGCACCTCAAACTCCTCCTCGGGAGGCTCCTTCTTCGCAGCAAAAGGCAGGCACAGCCAGGACCGCAGCCTTCCTTTTCTCTTTTCTTTCCCTTCCTTTTTTCACAGCACCCCTGCCTGCCTGCCTCAGTCCTCACCACAGCAACACCACTCCTTCAGTCACTCTCCTGATATTTCACTTGCTGTAGTTAAGCTTCTGTCTCTAGAGCTCTAGGTAAAATGAGAAGCGTTTCTTAGGTTACAGCTGCCAGACCAGTCCTCCCCACAATGAAGCCCAGCTATGACGCCGCTCTTTACCGAAACCAGCTTTGAGAGACTGATTTCTAGACATATTTCAGCCAGTTTTTCCTAACTTTGAAGGTGAGCCTGAATGAAGATCATTCATTTCGTTATCAAAACAGCTATTGCTAGTGATCCTTTGTAGCACCTTTGTCATAAGTCACGTTTCTGACCAAATGGAGACTGGTTTGGGAAGGACACTGTTGTGACAGACTCAGGGAAGCTTTTTCCTTTTGCTTGGCCAAACTCCTTGACCTGATCAGGCTTAAGAGATTGAGCCGGTTTGCAATTTACTTAAAATTGAGAGTTTGCAGGGCATCTCAGAATCAGATGCATCAACAGTGCCTCCATTTGCGCCAGAGGTGTCACTATGAATGAAAAAACAAACAAACAAGCAGAACTCAAACCTATAAACGACTGGTAGCAAAGTGACTGTATTTTAAATGCAATCTACATCTTCCCTAGTCCAAACAGCTGGTGTGTCAGTTCAACAGAGACTGAGAGGAAGGTAAGGGTGCTTGCACTTAAAACCAAGCTGGGAGGCAGGCTGGCATTTATCCCAAAGAAAGTAGCTGCTGTGCTTTTCAGCGTTGTTCTAAAAGAATCCGTTAGAAACAAGCTTAAGATGAGGGACGTTCTTCGTCAACAATTCTGTTTTCAAAAAAAGGTGAAGAAAGCAAGATTTCAACTTACATTGGGAGAGGTAAGTCTTTCAACACAGGGCATTAAAAACGACCTCAGAGATGCCTGGCAAGCATGGACTCACAAACAGGAATGCAGCTCCAAAAAAGCTGCACACAAGCAGCCTGCAAAGTACTGCTCTTACAGATGCCCTCCTGCCACACTTTGATGCCGTCAACACAGAGATCCCATCTCAGGCAGTATGGGATAAGTCACTTCAACAACACGTGACTCAAGTCTTTAAAAAGAAGATAAACAAGATGCCTGGGTAAGGACTGAGGTGCATTCTTGGTCATGCTTTGGTTCCTTCCTTTACTACAAAGGTGTATTTTAGTCTAAGGGGTCCTACAGACCGCGTACACAGAGTAAAACCAGCACACGCTGTGATCTAGCTCGAGCAGGCACTCAGCTGGCAGAGCTACAGCCTGGCACAGCTAAGCCAAGGCATAGACACCACTCACTGTTTCCTCTGCCCCGCTCAGAACTAAGGCCTGGAAGATGCAAGCTGAGGAATACAAACGCGTGGGAAGCATTTACACTTACTGGCTGGATGCCTGCTTTAGAAACTCTTCATCTGTTTGTTTGAAGGTGTCCAGAAGGCATCTCTTCACAGTTTTCTCCACGCTGACTACCTCACCTGTCAGGGAAAACAGCAGCTAAGCTCCAGCTAAAACGTACCTGACCTACCCCAGTCCCTCCCTCTGCTCATCCAACCTTCAATCAGGCAGGGCATCTCTCACACCCTGCGTGGAGCAGCTACAGCACATCCTGGGCTCACGCTACCAGAAGTCTCCGCGGTAGCATGTATGGAGAATTTATGACGTACCCCTCTCCCCCACGGGCACATCTTCACGCTTGAAGCGGCACTGCCAAAACTGGCAACAGCGCATCTCACGCTCGCTCAGTGGCTCACAACTGGCTACTTGTACCCTTGTGCCAAAAAGCCTCCCAGCTCTCTTCCCCGGGACACGGCGCAGCCTCACAAGCCCACTGGGAATAAGGGATGGCAAGTGCAGAACTACACCCAAACAAATCAGTTTCCCTATCCGCTGCCATAACGTCAAGGCAGAAAAGGTGATGGTTGTCCCACAGCCCTTATTCCCCTCCTCTCACCTTTAGGAAATTTCTTAATCAGGTTTTGGTGCAGATTCTGTGCTGCAAATTTTGAGGCTCGGACTCCCCCGTGGCCATCAAAAACAGCAAAGTACGAGACACGTGTGCTGTGAGGGAACAAAGAGTAGCAGAAAGAGGCTAAGAAAGGCTGTTAGCCAGCGAGTAGGATCGAGTACATTCAATCTCCGTAACACCCTGCCCTGTGTCAGCCAGACTAACTAAATACTGCACTCCAAGGCCCAAAGGCAGCAAGTCTAAGCTCACATTCAAGCACTTACACGGTTTATGCGTGCAAACACTGAGCTGAGAACTTTCTTGTTCAAGAAAATGAAGGGCAGAAGAGTTTATAGACCACAACTTGGCATAAAAGCAGGTAAACATTTCACCTCAAGGGCACTGCAACTCCCCAGCACTACAGAGACACGAGTCTAACCAATCCTACAGTTCTTTCTGTGCCTGAACTTGTTGCAACCACGCTACAGACAAGAAACTCTCACGTCTCAGCACATGAAGCTCTCAGGACAATATTAGTTCAGAAGCAAAATACAGTCTCAGGATGATGCTTGAGAGCATTCCTTTAAATACCCACGCTTACATGTGTTCATTTACTAAGACTTAAGCTTTTCAAATGAGAGAGTTCCGACATCTGTTTTCCCTTCTTCGAGCGTTCTCCGTTGCCACAGTTAGGGTTTTACCCACTGTAAAATCTCCAAGGCAAGGCCTGACTACTTATAATTAAACTGAGGGTCTCTAAATATCCACATTTACATTTGGGTAACGGAGGCTCAACATCCAGTTATTGGGCCCTCATAACCCTTGTGAAGTCAGTGACCAAATCCACTGAGCATCACTCCAAGGGAGGTATTTGTATATAAAACAGTCCTGTGATTTGCCCAGGAACACAGCTCTTGATTCAACCCAGGTCTCCCAATAACAAGCCCAAACCACACACCACAACGCAGGCGCAGTCAAGCGCTTCAGCTGCTCAAACCAAAAAGGATCGTATCACGGGCTCAGCCGAAGGAAGCTGGAGCTCCTTCACCCCTGGGATGGCTGCCACCCACAGCTTTATTCTGGCAGTTGGGGCCCACTTACATTTGGGAAGGCAGAGGCCGGCATTCCTTCGTGATGTCGTTTAAGATGACATGTGCATCCTGCATGTCTTCTCTTTCACCTTTCCTCTCTGCCACGTAACCCTTCAATCCAAGAACGCTCACCAACCCTAAAGGGGAACAAAGCACACACCACGCAAATCAAACTCCTCCATCTCCTCAGTTCAGGCCAAAAACCAGCAAATCAGTGACCACTTTTCAGCTTTCAGAACCCTACCCTGGCACTGCAGCAAACTACGGCCCTCGTCCTGCAATGACACCTCTGGCACCTTCTGCTGAACAGGATATATTTACGTTGTAACACAGGTTTTTTAAGTGCCTCCAAGGTCAGCAGCCCTAAAAGCTGCTTGCCCCTCTTTTGACAGGCAGCTGGAGCCAAGCAGGACTGCCGGGCATCGGGCAGGGCTCTTACCAAAAAGAGGCAGGGGGGCAGGGGAAGCGTGTGGCACTGAATCTGCCCATTAAACAAAGCACAGCTTTGAAGAGTGTGCTAGGGACAGGAAATCAGGGTCTGCTGTTTCCAGAACACGTCCTTTCCTTTGTACCCCTGAACACATCTTATTCCCAAAGCTGCAACATAACACGCCAGCACCTGCACTGAAGTCAAACGCCCTCTA
This sequence comes from Nyctibius grandis, assembly GCF_013368605.1. NCBI lineage: Eukaryota > Metazoa > Chordata > Aves > Nyctibiiformes > Nyctibiidae > Nyctibius > Nyctibius grandis. The sequence goes on along the minus strand of NC_090689.1, from coordinate 5,259,298 downwards.
TGTAAGATCAAGTATCTCTCTCCCCCCATCTCTGGCTGTCTCAGCAGCTACCCAGTGGAGAGATTTGTGGATGTGGCAAAAGAAACTGGTGTGGCTTTAGCCTTCCAGAGGTGTCACAACGAATCCCCCTCTTGGCAGCACAGGAACTTGTCCTGCAAACGCCAAGGTGCTCGCTGCTCAGCTTCTGCCACTTCGGTGGGGCCGGTAAGAAGACCCGGGTGAGGGAGGCAGGGAGTGCCAGGGAGCTCGAGTGGCTTCCACAGACCAGCGCAGCAGTTTGTTCCCTACGAGAGGCTGAAAACGCCAGCACACTGAGGAACCAAAGCTTAGCTTTGGTCTGGACTTACTCAGCCCAACGTCAAAAGTACCGCTCAAGTACGTTTGTTTTCAAACTGTCTGAAAACCTTTACAAACTTTCTTTTCCACGAGTTCTTCCCTGCCATTCTCTTCCTCTTCCAAGGACTTTCTCTTCTCCCCTTTCTCGTGGCTCCCTGCTGTTGAGGCCTGCTCAGTAGCACTGGAGGCTGAAAAAAAGCAAAAATGCAGGTGGATTAAGCGTAGTTGTGCTTGGCTGGCGACTCTCCCCACCGACCCACAGTTTGTTTCTTAGCTGCCAGCCCTTTTTTGTAGTTAACTGCTCAGGAAGTTAACGTTTCAGGTTGGAACACTTGTGATTTTTTATTATTATCATTTGTATCTACCAATTGTGCCCACAGCAATGCAAAGAAGTGTATTTTATTACTCTGTATGTGCATATTTGTTAGGGGGTTCAGAAAACAGGTTACAAATTAAAGCTTCCAAGCAAAACGTGATTCCCACAACATCAAGCCTTCTCCTTCTGGAGATCTATTCTCGGATGGTGTAGTGAATTATCTCACCTCCTTCCAGGTGCTGGCAAACACTTGGCTGCATGCAGAAAGCCTTGCCAGACCAGCAGGTTGGTTTTGAAGACATTTACAGCTAGGAACAAGGAGGCAGGCTGTCCCCACAGCAGAAACCCAACACAAGACAGGGCAGCGGCAGCACCGTGCCAGCACTGCCATCGCTCTCAGCAAGAAGTGTCCTCTCACTCCCAAAGCTCTGAGGCCCAGACAACAGGGGTCCCCAAAAGAGATCTGAAAGTTGTACTTCTGAGAACAGTTTGCTTTTAAAGAGTCAGAATCCCGATTTAAACAAGGCACAAACAGATCACCACGACCAGCATCAGCCAACCCGGACACCAGGTTAACTTGCCACGCACCCAACGCTACAGGCTACATCAACAGGTTTTCCTGCGAAGAGCAGGAGAGCAGAGGCTTGGTGGGCCCACACAGCTCCTTACCTGTGTCACCACTGCTGGCTGGTGGAAGATCATCAAAGAGTGAAGAGCCACCTTTTCCTGGAACACAAGAAAAAGGCAAGAAGAACTAAACACCTTTGTTGCTTTAAGGGGATAATGCTACGTGCACGCCCCTCCTGGGGTGTGGAAATTAGAAAATGACAGTTTACCAAAGCGAGACAAATTTTAACTTCTGTTAAGGGATAGTGGGCCAAACTCTGGCCTTACATTTGCTTCAGAGAATACTTATATAGAACATATTATGGAATACGTGTGGAACATCTACCACATTCTGGTTATCCAAAAAAAAACCAAGAGGAAAGCAGCTGCTCTGCACATCAGTGCTGATAATCCAACTGCCTTTATCCTGCCTAACACAGAAAAGGGTTTACACGTGTTTCACCTCAAGAGATGCTGGTGCAGAAAACATGGGATGCGAAACTCACGTCAGGAACGGCGCACCCATACCTGAGGCACCACCGCTGGCCGGCGGGAGGTCGTCAAAGAGCAGAGGCCCTTTCGGTGCTTCCTTCCCTGTAAGACACCAGGGCAGAGTCAGGGCCCGCTGCAGGCAGGCGGGTGGGTTTCTGGAAGGACTGCCCCCCACGTGAGCACAGATGGGGTAAATAAGCAGAGCCCTGGCTACCTTTTTTCCATCTCTAATTTAGGCAGCTCCTACACCAGCAAAACACCCACCTGCCTGGCAATGATGTGAACTTTTATTTTGAAAACTTTTTTCTTTAGGAATCCACTCAACTTGCGTTAACACCCCTCAGCAGCCCGGTCAAGATGTTACAGGATGGGAGGGGCCCAAAAAGCACCAAATTATTTCACCTAACACCACTACAGCTCTCCACAGACCCATGACCCACAGCAGCTCAGAGAGGAAAGGCTCCAGCGTGGCCTAAACCTCACGGATAACCGCCTGCAGCTGACCGAGGCCCAGGGAAAAAGAAAACCATTAAAAAAAACCCCAAACTCTGTAAATTTCTCCAGCGATTTTTAAGCCGCCTCCTCCTCCAGCCGCCCCCTCACCCCCCCTCTCAGGCGCTGGGAGCCCTCAGCTGCTACCGCCACCCCGGGGCCCTCCCCGTAGCGGCGGGCCAGCCCCGGAGAGGCCCGGTGCCCACGCCCGCGCTGAAGCAGGCCCGGCGGGGCCCAGCGCCGCTCGCCGCCGGCCCCGCGGCCTGTCAGGCCGCGCCTGGGTGAGGCCGCGCCTGGCTGAGGTGCCCCCCCGGCGCCGCGCGGGGGCCGGGCAGGGCAGGGTAGCGCTGAGGCGCCCGCCGCGGGGCCGCGGCCCCTCACCCGCCGCCGAGGAGCCGGGCTCCGGGAGGTCCCCGAACAGATCCATCCCCCGCCGCGCCGCCGCCCAGGCCGCGTCCTCCTCCTGCCCAGGCGCCGCCCCGCCCCCTCGAGCTGCCAATCTTCCCGCCAGGCCAATCAGCGACCGCGGATGGGCCGGAAGTAGGCGCGCGGCCCGGCGGCGGCGGCGGGGCGGGAGCGGAAGGCCGCCGTTGGTCCCGCCCCCTGGCGCCTGTCAATCTCCCTGGCGGGAGGCGGGCTGGGAGGCGGTGCGGCTCCTCCTCCGCCAATCGGAAGGCTGGGCCGCCCTGCCAATCACTCCTGATGCCTCGCGCCTGCTCCCCGCCCCCCCCAGGCAGACCAATCCCCTGGCGGGGGGGGCGGGGAGTGCCCAGCACCGCCCTCCCGTGCCTACCAATCGCTGGCGGGGGCGGGAGTGCGCCCGCCGCGTGCCCGACGGGACGGGAAGGTCGCGCGGCGCCCCCTGGCGGCCCCGCTGCAGCGCGGCCCGGGGCCGGTGCCCGGTGCCCGGTGCCCGGTGCCGGGTGCAGCCCACCCAACGGGCCCCACAGCGGCACAGCCCCCTCGCCCGCAGCCCCGGGGCCGCTGTGGGCCTCCCCGCTGCCGGTGCTGCCGGCCTGGAGGCGCCCGGCCCGCCCGCCCCGGGAAGGAGAACTCGGCGGCGCGGGGGGCGTTTGCGTTAAATGCCACATTTATTTCAGAACCGAACAAGCCTGACGTGCGCGCGGACGGGCGGGCCCCGAGGCGCCAAGCGCCGGGCGCAGGGCAGGGAGGGCCGCCGTGGCGGAGGGCGCGGAGGGCAGCCTCCCTCCTCCGCAGGCCCTGGCACCCGCCCGCCCTCTGCCCCGGTCACATTTCCCTTCTGACCGGGCTCGGCGTCGTGCCTAAACCTCGGCTTTGCGTCCCTCGGCCCAGGGGGCTGCGGTGGTAGAGGGGACGGGCGGGCAGGGGCCTGGCCAGGGCAGCGCGTGGGGCCGCGGGAGCGGGGCCGGTAGGACGGCGAGGGCAGGCCGCGAGCCGGGGCCATCCCACGGGGGTGCTGCGGGTGCCCGGCCAGCAGCCGCGTTTCGCGGGTGCGGCGGCCCCCAGCCGAGCCGTCTGCTCTGGAGGTTTGCTGGCCTCAGGCACACCTCGGCTCCGGCTGGAGGACGCCTGTCCCATGGCCGCCCCTCGCCTGCAGCACGGGCAGCACCGCCCGGCCGTGCCCGGTGAACCCGTGTCTGGTCCCTGGCAGACACGGGCCCTGTCTCTGCCAGAAGCTGCCTCTGCCCTGGAAGAGCCTCCTCCCTTCCCCCTGGGGCACCCAGTATTCCCTTAGCCCCTGACGTTGAAATTTGGGATGGTACCAACTAGACCAACTAGTCCTCGCCCAGGGCACGGGAGACAGGATGTCACAGCCTGGGCCCCTGCTTTGCCCCACTCCGCGCCCCCGCAGCAGGTGCCTCTCCCTCCATAAAGGGCATGAGTCGGCCTCCAGGTCTCTAAAATGGATCACAGTGGGGCAAAAAAAACCAGTTTGATGGGGAGCTTGTGCTGGGAGGGCAAACCGCCGCCTGCGCGGGGAGCGGGGCTGGGAGGAGCAGCCCCACCGCGGCTTCGGGCTGGAGCGATGGGGTGAGACGCCCAAGGAGCTGCAGCGGGGCCAGGCAGAACTGGCAGGAAGGATCCCAAAACCCTTTCTGTGACCTGAAAGCCCAGCTGAACAGCGCCTGACATGCAGCAAGGGGGTCCCTGCAAACCTCTGCCCGCCTGCCACATCCCTACCCGTCCGTGCCCCCCACGACACGAGCGTAACAAGGAGAAGACGGCACCATGTCTGACACACACCCACACACGTCCAGACACACACACACACACCACAGAGAGCGCGGGGAGGTGCAGCAGAGCCAAGGCGCAGCCGTGCTGTGCGAGGGAAGGCCAGCCACGAAGGCGTGACAGCGAAGCTGGGGGGGTGCCTAGGAGATGCACGGAGGAAGATGCTCGCCTTCCCGCCCGGAGCTGTGCCGGCCGCTTGGGAAGCCCCGAATGAAAGCATCCCCCCATGGGTGAGAGAAGGGGGAAGGAGGAGAGGGAGAGCTGCTGCTGGGGGAGGTGGGAAGCGGTGACGGTGGAGGAGATCTTTTCGGTGAAGCCCCGTCTGCTGCGGGAAGCCCCCTGGATTAACGTGCTGACAGAGGCAGGGTGGGAAGGAGGTGAGCGCTCACTTCTGCAGCAGGGAAAGAGCAGTGAGAAAACGCCAGCTACAACAGTAAAAAGAAACCCCATCCCCACCCCGACACCCCCACACCGGCCTCTCCCCTGCCCCTCAACCTGCTTCGAGCCTGTCGTCCTGCTGGGAGGAGAAGGGACGTGGCAGCCCTTTCGGGAAAGGGCAACAAGGATCCCGTACATTGGGATGGTCATTCCTCGCCCCGGCTCCTGGGGAACTTTCCCATTCAGCTTTGGAAGCAGCCACCTGAACCTCCACACCCCACAGGGACGGGACCCTCGGCATCCTGCCCTAAGAGGGGGGGCAATCCCTTCGGAGCAGCCCCCTGGGGCTCCCAGGCTGGGACAGTGGAGGTGGCCTGTGTGCTTTTGGTTGGGGGGGACAGCCCCGCACGAGGTGACAGGCAGAGCCGTCCCCAGAGCCCTCCTTTGTCCTCCAGCAGGACCAAGCTCTGAAGTGAGGTGACCCATCCGTGTGGACGTGGGTGCCGTGGCCGCCACGGCCACCCGAGACAGCAGGCTCCCGCCTTCCAGAGGTAGATGGGGCAGGTAGGAATTGCCTCCTTTGGGAAGACATGGCGGGCTGTCCAGCCACCGCTCAGGGGAGAAGTAGTTTAAGCTGCAGGGTTGGGGGCAAAGCAGAGGGTTGGGGAAGGGTGGGGAGCGAGGGCGAGAACGCCGCCGACACCGGGCGCATGCCAGCAATGCCCCGGGGAAGGCATCTCCGGGACCCCGGCCCACCGCCAAGGCTCTCCCCTGCCCGGGGGAGGCGTTGTCCAGGGGCCAGGACCCAATTTACGGGATTTTTGTGACAGAAATAAATACTTTATAAATATCATCTTAAACTACTGACACCTGATCTTACCCTGCCGTCTCTCGCAGAAACACCAATAAACCAGGAAATCCCCTAAACTACCACGTTCCCTTCATGTGGAGGCAATTCCTCCCGCTCTACCACCTCCGAGCTTTACCGTACTCCCACCTCCGTAGATCAAAGATCAGCTTTTAGCCAAAGCCGCCCTTCTTGCTCCCTCCCCTCCAACAGGGACCTTTCTGGAGCATTACAGATGGTGTGACATGAAGGTCACCCATGGGGGGACAGGCAGAAGATGGCACGCGCATGAGAAATCCTGCCCAGGCGGGTCCAGGCTTTTGCAGCTACGAACGGAAGGGAGTTTCCCCCATGAAGGTGTGAATCGAGACAAATCCTTCCATGGAGCAGAGAGCTGGGGCAGCAGATGGTGTGAGAGATCAGACGTTAACATGGGGAGTCTTGAGACAGAATCAGCTATCTTGATCCTGTTGGCAGACGGATGAGGTGGAGGGTGTTTTTCAGGTTAGATTCTCATCTGGGCTGTTCTCCTTCTGGACAGCTTGGATCTGGTTTGGAAAACAAGGGACAAAAGATGTCAAGAGATATGGACAAGGAGAGCTGTGGTCTCCCTGGTTCCAGGCTGGTGCTTGAAGCCAGCCAGAGCTGGAGGGACATGGGATTAATGTCTCTTTAGCCAGAGAACACAAGTTTCTGTGCCTTTACTCCTATTCCCCTAGTCCTGCCACTTGAGATGCTCTCAAGAACTTTGTGAGATCATCTCAAGAACTTTGTGAGATGCTCTCAAGAACTTCATGAGATGCTCTCAAGAACAGCAGAGGGCCAGTGTCCCTGCTGCCAGGCATGGATGTTGCTTTGAAGTCAGCACAACGCCTCTGTACCAGCCAGGATCTGGCCCTAGATTGAAGCATTTAAGTGGGGAGGAGCTGAAATCAAGATTAACGCGGTCCAAGTTTTGCTGGCTGAGAGGCTGTCCAGGCACAGCTCTGCACAGGAGGTGCTCCCCCATGCCTGGCTGAGGGGGCTGCAGCAGGGAGAGCGCTGGGAGCAGGGCAGGGAGCACGGTCAGCTGCCCGCAGACCCCCCCACCGACGGCTTCCCTGCACCCCTCTTCCCCCAGCTGCCCCTGGTACCTTATGGACCCAGCCAGGAGGGGGTTGAAGGCGTAGAGCCAGTCGTGCATGTCCTTGTCACTGCTCGCCTGCAGCAGGATGCCCCGGTGCTCCGTGCACACCGCAAACGTGTTCGGGGTCTGCCGGGGGAGAGCCGGGGCTGAGTCCCTCACCCGAGGGGGTGTGCAGAGCGGGGCTGGCTCCTGGCGTCCTACCTTGAGCATAGCCTGCTGGTCCTCACTGTACTCCACCTGCGCCTTGGAGAGGTTCAGTATGGCCCTCTCGACCGCGTCCTTGTCCGAGTTGTAGATGTAGACGTATGGGCGCCGGACCACCACGAAGCGCTTCACCCACCCGTTGGTGTGGGGCTCCAGGAAGTGCAAGTAACCCTTTTTGGAGACGATGGGGCTGCAGGAGGGACCAAGGTCAGCGTGGGACACGGACCGTGAGGAGGTGGCAATGGTAGGGCATGGTCCCCCCAGCCCCAAGGTGCTCCCCTTGCTGTCTGCCCCAGCTGCTCCTACCTGACCCGGATCTCCTGGATGTCGGGCACCAGCAAACGCTGGGGCTCCTTCTCCTCCTCAGGGCGGCGGGCTGGGGACTTCTTCTGCTCTCCTTCTACTGCAGGCTCCAGGTCGGGGCTCTCCGCCCTGGAGGAGACCTGGGGGGGTCTGGGGAGGGAGGAGAGGCCAGGGTGTAGGAAGAGCGATGGCTGGGGAACACCCATCGACCAGGACCGCGTCCCAGTGGTACAACTACCCTGCTCGGGGGACGCTGGAGCGTCACCCAAACCTCCCACAGCCACCTTCTTACCTGACCTCCATGGCATTGTAGTGTCCTTCCAGCAGCGATGGGCAGGTCGAGGAGGGGGTGAGAGTGGTGACCCCGAGAGCTGGCATGGAGGGGTCTCTCATCAGGGTCACAGACATTTCGGAGAGCTGTGGAGGAGCGGAGGTGTGGACTCGAGTCTCTGCCCGAAGCCAGGCACAGGCAAAGAACCAGGTGCCTGCTCATACTGGGAGCGGCAAGACCTCCGGCCGGTGCGGTCCTCTCCTGGCACAGTCCCGAGAGCCACCAGCTCCGGGAACACCAAGGTGAGCGGAGGGAGCAGGGACCACTCGTGCCATGGTGCCCACCTGGCCCCCGCCCAGCCGGGCCACCCCCAGCCACACACCCCCCCGGCCGCCCCAGCCCCGCGGAGCCTGCGGCAGCGGCAGTACCTTGCTCTCGCTGGCGCTAATGCAGACGTGACTGTGGCTGTACTCCCTGTTGAAGGTGTGCGTGAGCAGGCGCAAGCACTGCAGAGAGGAGGAGGACGGTGGGGCAGGAGGCACCTTCCTCCATACCCCTCTTCCCGGCTCCCTTTGGGCTTCCTCCTGCCACAACCCCCCGCCCCCACCATGGGAGCCCCTTCCCGGCCTCACCCCCGCGAGCTGGGGATGCTGCAGGATGGTACCTTCACAGCCAGCTCCTTCTGCCTCTCGCTGGGGGTCTCGGGGGGAGAGGTGCGGCCCTCGGGGGCCCCATCAACAGAGAGCGGGGAGGAGATGCAGGACGTGCTTCGGGACTCGGAGTCCTCGCTGGAGCAGGGGGACAGGGTGTCCAGGCCCAGGCGCTGGGTCGTCTCCAGCTTCTCGCGCAGGAGCAGGTAGTGCCTTGTCTTCTCCACCTGGGCACAGGCAACCAGGCTCAGGGGTGGCCTCTTCTCCCCACCAGCTGGGGGGACCACGCTTCCCAGGCCCCATTAACCCCATCTGCGCATTCGGGTCTGCTGGGAGCTGGCTAGCAGCGATGCGCAGGAGAGCACCGGCAGCACGGCCCTGCTCCCTCCTCCTCCTCCAGTGGGACACCCGGGGTGGGGAATCCCACCGGCACCAGCAGGGCGAGAGGGGCTGAGCTGGGAATTGCACCATCTCGGCCCGTTTCTAGCCCAGACTCTTACTTCTTGCAGGAGGCTGAGTTTCTCCAGCTCCCACTGATGGTCGAGGATGAGGCTGTCGCTGCGGGGCCGCCAGCCAGCCAGGTTCTCCTCTCCCCGCACGTAGGCTACGGAGGTGTCCAGCACGCGCCGGCGCCGTCTCTGCATGCCTGCGGGGACAGATGCGCAGCTGTGGGCACAGACACACGGCCCCGACGCCATGCCGTGCCTCCTGGCCTCACGGTGAACACCTGGGCAGAGGCGCAGCACCTACCTGGGCTGCCGGCGTCGGCGACGCGGCAGAGGCTGAGCTCATACACTCCCGTCACGCGGTTGCTGCAAGCAAAGGGAGATGAGGCGTTACCGGCTCTGCCCCAGCCCCACGTCCCAGTTATTCCACCCAGGCTGCTGGGATGCCCCAGGAGGGCTCCAGTCCCCGAGTGATGGCTCTCCTCCCCCAGAAAGGCAGGAGCATCCCGGTACCTCTCAGAAGCCCGCAGGCTGCCGCTGCCGAAAAGGTTACGGATGGAGCGGGAGGCAGGCAGCTTGGCGTCCCGGGAGTAGAAAACCATGCAGAAGTCCTTGGTGATGACAGCAGGCTGGGTGCAGTTCTCCATCTGCAGCGGGGCAGGGGGCAGGCGTCAGCGGGGCTGCGGCTTGGCAGCCCAGCGGGTCTCTCCCACCCCTCGTGCCCAGTGGTTTCCACTCACGGCGTCCTGCACGGCCCCCAAGCACCAGGTTGAATCCTGCACCCTGTTAGCGTCGGTGCCGGCTAAGGAGGGGTTCATGTTGGCTGCACCCCGGCGGTGGGGGGAAATACCAGACTTTGATGGCATTAGAATCACAGAACCACAGACTGGTTTGAGTTGGAAGGGACCTTACAGACCATCTCGTTCCAACCCCCTGCCACGGGCAGGGACACCTTCCACCAGACCAGGTTGCTCCCAGCCCCATCCAACCTGGCCTTGAACACTGCCAGGGAGGGGGCAGCCACAGCTTCTCTGGGCAACCTGGGCCAGGGTCTCACCGCCCTCACAGCAAAGAATTTCTTCCTCAGATCTCATCTCAATCTCCCCTCTTTCAGTTTAAAACCGTTCCCCCTCGTCCTGTCGCTCCATGCCCTTGTAATTAATAACAGCCCCGACTAAGGTCCTTGCCTCGATGTAGGCGGAAAGGGTGATGTAGATTTTCTCCCGGTATGGGGTGACACGGTTGAGCAGCAGCGAGTTGTGCATGGAGCTATCCCACGCCGTCTCAAACTGGTAGAAAGTCCTGCCGGAAAGAACAGCAGAGCCGGTAAAACACCCCGCGCAGGACCCTCGGCGAGCGAGCAAGGAGATGCCATCGTCCCCCGCCCCGCAGCGCTGCGGCAGGCCTGAGAGGACACACGGACATGCACGCGCGGGGTAGGGGGGACAGATGGGGACAGCCACTCCGGAGGACGCAGGCTCAAGGCAAAGGGGGACAAGGTGTGGCGGGAGGGGGACGCGGCGCCCTCGAAACGGCCAGCGGAGCGGGGTTGTGGGGAGGTGGGACCACGAGAGGAGTGGGGGCTCAGCTGGGGTGCAGGCAAGGCAGGGCAGGCTGGGAAGGCAAAGGAGGGTGCATGCCCCACCCCCGTGCTCGGAGTGGGGGGCTGCCACCCCCAGCGCGCCCGGGCCAGGTGCCCACCATCCGGCCCGGGGCACGCAGCACCTCCCGGCCCCCCGCCAGCAGCCGCTGTCACTGTTCGGGTGATGATGGCCAGAAGGGAAAGGAAGGAGGATGCCCAGCACTGGGGGGGGGCTGCTGCCAGCCCACCCCTGGGACAGCAGCCCCCCACCAGCCAGGTCCCCTTCCCCAGGGCTGCCCCTGTCTGCTAGCCCCAAGCCCCAGCCCCACCATGGGGCTGGTCCCCATTGTGCTGTGTCCCCCAGCTCTTGCTCTGCCCTCAGCGCCAGCCTCATCCATCTCCCTTGCCCCCGGGCTGCCTCGCTCCCCTCGCTTGTTTTCCAGGGCTCCCAGGCTGGGAGAAGGAGCAGGGCACACTCACCCAGTGCCTACGGGGTCCCGTGGAGGACGGCGCAGCCACCCAGAGCAAGAGCAACACCCACCCTCTTAAGGTCAAGCAATCGAGGGTGGGGGAAGCAGGAGGTGGCTCTGGTTCGAGAGCATGGGGGATCCCCATTTCACCCGCTCCTGGGCTCCCTCCCAGGCCAGCCTTGGCGTTAGGGGACACCCACACCCCAAAGCCACCCAGAGCCGCCACAGCCCTGGCTCCCGGCCGAGCATCCTCAGGAAGCCACGGCTCAGCCACATCTCAACGAGGGCGCTTTGGCACGTTGCCGAAGCAGCACCCAGGCAGCTGAGCGGCTCTTTTAACGAGAGGGAGCCGGGAGAGGGTCTCAGCCGTGACTGCCCCCGCGTTGGAAGAAGAGGGAGAACGACGCTTTCAGAAGGTGTATAAAATACCTAACCCACCCCCCCCCCCCCCCCTGCCGCCACGTGAGACAGAGCCAAGGCGAAGGATGGCTTTGCAGACACAGGTCACTTGAGAAAAGAGTGCTCCCCAGGGAGGAGGAGGAGAAGAGGAGCCTCAGGGGAGGGGGAAAAGAGCAAAAAGCGAAGGGAGGAGGCAAAGGAGAAAGAGAGAAAAGCAGGAGGGACCAGACCGAGCAGGTGCGCACGAAATACCTAGTGTCATTTCCGAACGAAATGCTATACGTGGGAGGCGACCCAAGGACAAACACACACACGTACACACACACAGAAAAATGAAAGGTCAGAAAGTATCGTCCGTACGGGCCTGGTGCGGGAGCGGGGCCGCACCCCGAACGGCAACGCTGGCCGAAGGAGCTCCTGCCTAGCTGGACCCCAAATCGGAGCCCAGGAGCTCGGCGAGGGCAGGCAGAGGTTTACCCGCTTGGGTGAAACCCCTCTGCCTCCCACCTTCCTTGTGGGAAAGCACACGAGTGCCCCCCATCCCCTTCACTCTGCCCTCGCTGCCATCCCATGGCAAAGAGCTCCCGCCCCACGCAGGTGCCTGATGCAGGGGGACCAGCTGTCCCACTGCCACCCACACTGCGGGAGATGGTCTCTCGGCCTGTCCCCCTGCCCACAGGGAGAGCATCACCGTGCCAAGGGCCCCTGGGCAATGCCAGCGTGAGCCCACGTGCTGCTGCGGCGAGGGGCTGGACCCCGGGGGGCACAGGGTACCGCTGGAGGGACAGCTCTGCCCTCAGGCATCTCTGAGCAGGACCAGCTTCTAGCTGCTGTAGGGGTGACAACCTCTCAGGCACAAAGCTATGGAGCCCACCAGAACTCAGAAGACCCCATCCCCTGTCTCCCAGACGCAGCCCCCTCTTCTTCTGCTGTGGGGTACGGTGGCAGGACACCCCCTCCTCTGGGGCCCTGCAATGCTCCCAGGCAGAGGCGGGCAGCAGCATCTGGGTCCAGCAGCTCTCGCTCACCCTGCGGTCCCAGCTGAACCCCCCCTGTCCCCAGACAGCCACTCCCCCCCAGTACACCGGTGTATGACAGTCCATGCCGTGTAGGGGTGTGCACACCCACCGTCACGCCTGCGTACAGACGCACGCCGCCCATATCATAGAACCACAGACTGGTTTGGGTTGGGAGGGACCTTATAGACCATCTAGTTCCAACCCCCTGCCACGGGCAGGGACACCTTCCACCAGACCAGGGTGCTCCAAGCCCCATCCAACCTGGCCTTGAACACTGCCAGGGAGGGGGCAGCCACAGCTTCTCTGGGCAACCTGGGCCAGGGTCTCACCACCCTCACAGCAAAGAATTTCTTCCTCAGATCTCATCTCAATCTCCCCTCTTTCAGTTTAAAACCGTTCCCCCTCGTCCTGTCACTCCATGCCCTTGTCAAAAGCCCCTCTCCAGCTTTCCTGTAGGCCCTTCAGGCACTGGAAGGTGCTAGAAGGTCTCCCCGGAGCCTTCTCTTCTCCAGGCTGAACAGCCCCAGCTCTCTCAGCCTGTCTCCAGAGCAGAGGGGCTCCAGCCCTCTGGGCATCTCCGTGGCCTCCTCTGGACTCGCTCCAACAGCTCCGTGTCCTTCTTCTGTTGGGCCCCAGAGCTGGACGCAGCACTGCAGGGGGGGTCTCCCGAGAGCAGAGGGGCAGAATCCCCTCCCTCGCCCTGCTGGCCACGCTGCTGGGGATGCAGCCCAGGACACGGGTGGCTTTCTGGGCTGCCAGCGCACGTTGCCGGCTCATGGTGAGCTTCTCATCACCCATCACCCCCAAGTCCTTCTCCTCAGGGCTGCTCTCAGTCCATTCTCTGCCCAGCCTGGATTTGTGCTTGGGATCGCCCTGACCCACGCGCAGGACCTTGCCCTTGGCATATGCCGCACCTACACCCGTGGGACCACCGTGCATGGGGCAGGCAGCCGCTGCACGTGCCGCCTCACCGCCTGGCAGTGCTGCCATCATCACCAGGTGCCCAGGTGAGGGTCAGAGGTGCCCCGAAGCCCCCCCGCCATGGTCCACGCCAGCCCTGTGGCTACTCCAAGCGATGCTGGGGGCCAGGGCGGGAGGCGACGGGGGAGGCGGCCCGCTGGGCGCTGGGTGCCAGAGGGATGGGAGAGCAGCGAAGTCAAGAAGCAAGAAGAAAACCCCAATCAGGCGACGGGGATGCAGGCACGAGGAGGAGCAGCAGCCAGCGAGAGCGCGGCCCAAACGAACGGCAAAAGGGGCTGAGTGAGCGAGAGGTGCCCGGGTGGGAGGGAGAAGGGACGGGGCGTGTGGAGGGGTGGGGGGGCTGGATGTCCAAGTGCTGCCTCCGGCAGGAGTGAGCGTGCGGAGGCGAGGGGGGAGAAAGAAAGAAGGGTGAGAGGAAGAGGGAGGGGGTGGAAAAAAAACCAATGGAAACAAATAATACCTAGGCATATCCGAATCAAGAAACTGCCTGCGAAAACACAAAACAATCACATGGTTAGTGTGGGCTCGGGTGGGCGGCAGCAGGAGAGGAGCGCGGGGGGACCCTGGGCGCTGCCCCCCGCGCCTCCTCCCTGGACGCTGGATGCGGGGATGGATGAGTGCCGGGGAGGGAGCCGTACCGCTCTCCCCGTGTCCTCCTGAGCGGCTCTGGGGGACTGGGGGGGCTGGGGGAGGGAGCCAGGGCTGCTCTGGGCGATGGAGGCTGCATGGCATGAGGCAGCGAAGCAGGGAGAGCAAGCAGCCGGGGGGGGAGGGTGAAGCGGGCCCTGAGTCTGCCCGCTGCCCTCCCTCTGCCCATCCTCGCAGGCTGCCGGGGCCGAAGCGTGCGCACCCGCATGCGGGATGGAAGCGGGGAGGGGGGGTTGCAGCGAGCACCCCTCAGCATCCTGCGGGAAGCCAGCCACCCCGTCTTCCCCCTGCCCGGCCCCGGGCAGGCTCAACAGGACGGGTACAAGACGGATGCGGCGTGCACACCGGCCCGCAGCCCCCATTCGGGGCTGGCCCTGAGGCACAGACCCTCTGAGCGTGCAGGTGAGGTGGGCTCCATGCCCCAACATCCCCCCAGCCTGAGCAGGACCTGCAGGGGGAAGGGCAGGAGCAGGAGGCACATCCCCCTTGCCAGGCTATGCTAGAGATGCTGAAGATCCTATCTGGCTGCACCCAGGACCAACCAGTCAGGTCAGGAGCTGACACACAACAGCACAGCCCCGGGAGCCCGTGGGTGCCACAGCCACCCAGCTCCCCGCAGGCCAGCAAAAACCACCGCAGCTCTGCCGGGCTGAGCCCTCCGAGCCCAGCCGTCCCCGCCTGGCCTTGCTCTGTTGTCCCCATGGCTGTGCCAGAGTCTCCTGATCCGACAGTCACATGCACACCTGACCCCGTGGTTTGGCTCTGCTGCCCGGGTACCGCATGCCTGCTGCTCCACTGCGCCCAGGAGCTGCCCCAGGAGAGCTGCAGGGTGGCACCTCCTGTCCAGACCCCCATCGTCCCCCCTGAAGACACCCTGCCTTGGGACAGACCACCTTGGGGCAGTGGTGACCCCAAAGAAAATGAGGGGAAAAGCGGTGCCCGCTCCCCACCGGGATGCTCCTACGCCGACAACTGCCACACGCACAGCCCAGAAGTGGTCCCGCGGCTCCCGGTGCTGCCAACGACCGTCCCCGTCTTGTCACGGCTGCCCGCACGCACACATTCTGGCCAGGGACCCCCCACCAGTCCCCTGAGTTTCGCCAGCAGCCCTGGTGCAGAGTAGAGCTCTGCCCTCTGCACCCACCACTCTCCTGTGTCACCCCAGGCCCCCGCCAGGGAGATCTCAGAGATAAAACACTTCCAGCCCCGCTGCTCCCACATCCCCTGCCAAACCCATGGCGGGGACACAGCCCCCTGGGACAGGCGTGAAGGGACAGGCATCCTTGAAGTCACCCATCAGCGATGGGGGATGGCTTTCCTGCATCGCCCCCGCACAGACAGGGACCGGCCACGGGCACCAAGTGGCCTTTCCAGCGAGTCTGCTGGGACAAATAGCCCTTGGTGGCAGGTCCCCTCCAGCCGCAGGGTGGGTACATCCTCCCGGCTCTCTGTGCCAGGCGGTCACAGCCACCCCCGCAGAGCAGGACCCCCACCCAAATTCCCTGTAGTGCCAAAGCCCAGCACGGAGAGGCCTTGGGGAGGAGGAGGAAGGGGGCTGGCGGCCCTGAACCCCGAGACCCTCTGCGTCTTCAGAAAAGCCCCCCCCTACGGCAGCAACAGGTCTGCAGGACCCCGCAGAGGGGCTGAGAACCCCCCCAGGGGACAGAGAGAGGCTCCCCACGTCCCCCCCCCAGCCCTCACTACAGCGGGAGAAGAACAAGAGAAGCAGCGGCACGCACCGGTCATCCTGGGAGGGGTGGATGTACCCGGAGGAGAGGATGTTCAGGGACAGGATGTTGGGGTCGATGAGAGACTCATCTGCTTCTGGGGTGTTCCGGATCCGACCTGCAAGCGCAGCACGAGGACGTTGCTCAGGTGACAGGTTGTGGCCCTGTGAGGGTCCCCACGAGGGGCAGGGGCAGCCCCCCCGTCACAGGCAGCAGCTGCCCGGCGCTCGGCCACTCAGTGCTGGAGGTCCTGGTCCAGCTCCTGGACACGGTGGCCAGGACCGAGGTGTCCTGCCCACGCGGCATCTCGGTGTCACCCGCCAGGCAGCTGCCTCTTTGCTATGGCAGGGTGGGAGGGGAGATGAGGCGTAAAGCCCCGCGTGGGAACGTGGGTGAGAAACAGCCCGAGGACCCTGTGTGCTCACAGCCCACCCAACCTCGGCTTACCCACAACCAGCTCCCGCACTTCCTTCCAGCGGATGAGGCTGCCCGTTTCGTGCACCAAGGTGACAGTGATTCTCCTCTGGATGCCCTGAGACCCGCGAGGCCAGAGAGAAGGGGCAGCGGTTAACACAGCTCCCGGCAGCAGCCAGAGCCGGGATGGTATCTCGGGGAGGCAGTACCTGGTGGAGGAGGAAGGTCCCATGGCACGGCATGCCTCCGCGGTGGTCCACGACGGCAGGGATGTAGCTGGAAGAGAGGATGGTGGCATGACACACGGCCCCATCAGCCTGCCTGGAGGTGATGGGCGAATCACCGCGCTGCCTCCCTCTCCTTCCCGCTCCCTTCTCCGGCAGGACTTACTCGCCGTTGGCCTCCAGCTCACAGATCTCGAAGAAGACCATCAGGTCATACTTGCACTGGCACGGGCCGGCGCTGGGCCGAGTCATGGTGCTCAGCTTCGTCGCAGGCACTGCGGCGGGTCGGAAAGAAAGCTTAAAGGGCGAGCTCGGTGCTGCCGTTTGGGGTGAGGCACGTGAGGGCAGGCAGGGTACGGGCAGAGCAGGCAGGGACCGCAGGGACACACGTGGAGGTGGCAGCAAGGCAGGAGGGAGTGCACAGAGGGGGACAGCCCCATCCCAGGGACCCTGTGACCACCGGCGTGCCTTCTCCCATGCCCAACACAGAGGCTCTGGCCCGCAGTACATTTTGTGGCGCCCCAGGGGTCCTAACTGGTGCCCCTGGGGAAGGGGACCCCACACCCAGCAAAGGGACCACGGGCGGGCAGAGGAGCAGGAGGCCAGGTCCCCTACCTGGTTTGGAGAGCGGCATCACACGGGGGAAGTGGCGCCGGGACGGCCTCAGCGGGCTGCAGAGAGAACCGGCTTGGTTAAAGCATTCACAGGGACCCCCAACCCCGGCCAAGCCCACCCACGCCCTGGGGCCACCCCTCCCGCCACCTGTCCCCCCCCTTTCTGTGGGTCCCCAGGAAGCCAGCTGCACCGAGTGCCCCCGTGGCACCCGTGGGGGCGGCCCTGGGTGCGCCCACCTCAGGACGTCCTTGCAGAGGGGTGGGAAGGGGTGCTGCTGGTAGTGCCCGAAGACTTCAAATACAATCGGCTGGCTCTTGATGTATTCAATGAAGGACTTGGTCACCTCCACGGCGATCTGGAAGAGAAAGAGCCGTCGATGGCACAGTTTAGCTGGGAAAGGGACGCAGCCGGCAACAGCACCGGGGCGGTGGGAGATCTCGGCAGCTGCGGGGGTGAGGAGGTGTGGGCAGGGGAGGGGTACGCACGTTTTGGACGTGATAGAAGCCCAGCGGTGGCCCCCGTCCCGTGTTCTTCAAGGGCTCTGTCGAAAAGGCCTCGTCGTGGCGATGGATGAAGCTGCGGAGGGAAGGAAGGTGGCTGGGGGGCTGTGGGACGGGGATGTGCCGGAGCAGGGACAGGAGAGAGGGCAGGGAGCAGCAGAAGAGCCTGCTCCCCCCAGGGCTGCCGCCCGCCCCCTGGGCTGGCAGGGGACCCCTCCTAAGCCAACGGGAGCCTCTCCCTGCCTTTCACCAGCAACCGAGCAAGGTGCCAGACAAGCGCATGGGCTCATCCCGCAGCCCTTGGTTTTGCCTCCTTGTCCTCAGGGCTCAGTGGTGGGGTGGGCTGGGGCTCCCCGACGTTCACCGCCAGCCCCGAGGCGATGGCCAGAGCTAGGTGGGAGATGGGTGGCTGGGGGGGCACTGGGGGCTCACTTGAACTGGCAGAAGATGTCTGCGTATTCCGCAGAGATGCTGGAGGCTTGCAGGACCGTCACGCGGAAAGTGAAGATGCTGCCCAGCTTCAGGTGGTCCAGAGCCGTCTCCAGCGGCCCGTCTGGTGAAGGCTTCTCTGGGCTGTCCAGGAGAAGGTCCTCTGGGGTCACTGCGGGGAGGAGAGGGTCCTCAGCAAGACAGAGTGGTCACTCTTGGGAGGGCGCAGGAGGCTGGGTGCTGGGGCCGGGGGACTGCTCCCCAACCGCTCGTCAGCACCCCCTCACCTGCGCAGGTGTTGTTGTTGACTTCGTCGGCGGAGGGACCCACGTCGCTGACCTGTCCCTGGCCTTCGACGATGCGCAGCTCCTCCTGGGAGGTCCCCGAGCGAGACATCCCCACAGCCGGGCATGACTCCGACTGGAACTGCGCCAGGAGCGGGGCTCAGGGATGCCGGTGGTCCCTGAGCCGGTCCTGCTTGCACTGCCACCACCGCCCCGAGCACCAGGGCACCTCCAGCTCTCCCTTCCCACCCCACCGCAGCCACCCCTGGAACACGGGCAAGAGCGGGGTGCACCGGAGGGTTGGGGGCTGTCGGATGGACCAGGAGCACGGTCCCTTCAGCGTGGTGCCTGCACCTCTGGGAGCCTGGTGGTCCCCATGGGGGAGCATCACCATGGCAGGCAGGGATCTGCGGTCCCCGGGCACCCACCAAGAGCTGGCCGCCACCGTACCTTCTCGAAGTGCTGGTCGTCGAAGGATATCTTAGCCGTCCCCGACTGCCGCACGCCAGAGCCGTAGTCCGGGGCTTCCTCATCCGCTGGAGGAGGGATGGCGTGAGCCGGTGTGGGGGGCACGGGGGATGCGACGGGCACATTTTGGGGAGGGGGTCACCCTCCTACCTGAGATGGCCTGGACGGCCACGCGCAGGAAGCCCTTCACCTCGCCCTTCTCGTTGACAATGGCCACGCGGTGGACCAGGGGCACGGGGTAGAGGAGGTTGCTCAGGTAGACGAAGGCCCTGCCGGAGACGGGGAGGGGGGGGGAGACACACACACAACACGGGGTGGGGGGAGAGCGGTCACTGCTCCCACCCGCCGGTCCCCAGGCGCGGGTGGCGCGGCTGGCAGCGGCCGCCGGGATCCCAGGTCACCGCTCACGGCACGACCGCGGCGCTGCAAAGCAAAACTAAAGAGAAGGCAGCCAGGGCCAGGCGAGAGGGGCAGGGAGCGGGCAGCGGGCGGGCGGGCGGCGCGGGCAGCCCCGCGGAGCAGACCGGGCGGGCATACCTCTCCGCTGTCACCTCCGTGGCGGGCGGGGAGGGGAGCGGGAGGCTGCGCTGGTGCCACCGTGAAGCTGGGAGGGCAGAGGACCTTCTCTGCGGCGGAGAGGCGGAGGACTAGGGCAGGAGGTGCCGCAAGGCGGCTTGGGGGCAGCTGCAGAGTCACCATGGTGGGGGACAGGGGCAAGGTGGGGGGGGAAGGGAGGGTGACAGGGAGGTAGAGGCCGGCGGGAGTGAAGGAGGGGAGAGGAGGAGGTCCTGGCTGGAGGCCAGAAGCCTCCAGAGATGAACCTGCTGGAGAGGGTGCTGGCCCTGGCTCTGCCCGCGGTGCCGCTGGTGGCTGCAGGTGGCCTCTGCCCGCGGCATGGCTGGCAGCATGGGCGGGGGGCGTGCCCTCACCCCATCCCTTCCACACGTGGCTTCGGGGTCCCAGGACACCTGCCAGCGCATCGCAGGGACGGCATAGCCGGCTTCTCCCTGCAGGCGAGGAAGGAGCTGCCCGCTCCCCGTGCGGCAGCTCTGAGCCTCCCCGCTGTCCTCCGCAGCGTCCAGGTCACCGACGCCGCCACGGCACGGTGCCACGCTGGGGTTCAGTGTGATGGCCACACCACATCTCTGCCGGCACATCCCTCCAGGCCGCAGCTCCCTGTTCCTCAAGCATTTTGCCTCCTCTTGCTGCCTTCCTCCACCTCGCTGCCGACCAGCTTGCCATCCGACGGTCCTCTGGCCCTCTGGCGATGGCGGCATGCCGTGCCCTCCACGGTGACGTGTCACCTCCGCAGCCTTTGCACCAAGCTCCCCACCAAGAGGTGCGAACTACCTGTGCCTGCGTGGCAGCACCGCTCCCGGCAAGAGGGGGTGCAGGGTGCCCGGCACACCTCCCTGGGGCACCCACCGACGTCTTGACGCAGCGTCTTCGGTTGTTGTGGGGCAGAATGGTGCTGGGGCCGGCCAGGACACCTCTGCTTCGGGAGGCTCCAGTGAGGGTTGCATCTCCAGGCAGCGGGCAGCGCTTCTCACGACGTCCCAACCTTGCAGGCATCTTTGGAGACATCCAATGACACGTGAAAGTGCCCGGGGGCCTCTTCCAGGAGGCCTCAGCCCCACATTTGCAGCCTGAGCCGCAAAGTCCAGAGGTTCCCCCTGCTCTGGTGACTCCCGTTGACCTCCAACCACTGCTTGAGGCTTTTTCTACCCAAAGCATCTCCAAGGACCCATGTTGTGGAAGCAAAGGTGACGCCCCATCACCGTCTCCTGCCAGGCCCTCTCACCCCGGCTCTTCTCGGAAGCCACCGAGGACAAGTGGCTGGACCATGCCAGGGCTTCCCAGCAGGACCATGCGCCCAGGGCAGAGCCCTGCGGCCACGGGGAGGTCACGAAAGCGCGGGGATCTGGGTGCGCCCGCCCGCCCGGAATTGCAGGGCAGCTGGTGGGGAAGCCAAGGGGGTGGAGAGGGGAGGAAAGCGGGGGCAGGCGGGGAGGAGGGGGACAAGTGTGTCACTAGAGGAAGGAGGGCAGGGACACTAACCACAAGATTGGTGAGGTGCAAAGATGGCATGCTCAGACCAAAGAAAAGCCTTTCCAAAGGAAGACGAAAGTGAAATAACCCCAATTTTTGCTAAAGCTTTGGAGAGAAAGAGCCAGCAGCTAAAAAAAAAACCCAAAAAACTAAAGGGAAAAAAAAAAACCTAAAAGGAAAAAAAAGAAAGGGAAAAAAAAAAATCAAAGACAAGGATCCAATCATAAACCAATCCAAGCACACTTCACAAGAAATGTGGCCGGCGGAGCTGCTGCGTGGGGAGCCAAACCCAGGGCAGACTCAAAAGAAGTCAGAAGGCGCCGAGCTCTGGGGAACGTGCCCCCGGGGCCGCTGCCGCAGGGCCTTGTTTGGTGTTTTGAGGTGCCCCCGAGAGTTTGGGGATTTTTTGATGGGTTTGTTTTTTGTTTTTTTTTTTAATAAGGAAAAAAGGAAAAAAGTAAAAAAAAAAAAAAAGGGGGGAAGAACCCAGCTCTTTCGGTCTGAGGCTGCAGGACTCTCACCCACCTCCGCCCTCTCTGCCTGTGCTGGTCCCCTCCCTCCCCGCCCCGCTGCCCACACCCTGCCTTGCAGGGATAAGCCCGGCTTTGGCACCCTGAGGATGAGGAGCTCCAGCTCTACCCCAGTCGGGGCAGCCCCAGCAAGAAGAGGTTCACCATCATGACCCCTCCGGCTCCTGCCTGGGGCAGAGGCTCCAGGACCAGCCCTGGGCACACATCCCCTTGGGAACACCCCGGGGCAGAGCTGGTGGCACCACATCCCATCTTGGGGACGGGCAGATTGCGACCAGGTTTGGCGCAACAGACGGTTTTGCAGCGGCTGGTGGGTTTCTCCACGCCAAGACTGATGGAGCCCAAAGGGCTCATGACCAACAGGCAGGAGAAATCTTGTCCTTGGCCAGAGCTGAGGACGGAGCCTGCACCTGGGTCCCCATGACCTCCCTGACCATCTCCTGTGCCACGCTGGCAGGGATGGCCCCAAGCCTGGCATCGGGCAGGGCGGCAAGAGGAAATGCCGCTTCTCGCAGAGCCCTCCTCTCCCTCCTGCGCTCGGCTCTCCCCTCGGTATCATCCCCCCGGCCACCTGGGGACATCCAAGCCTCCGTGTCTGGAGCCTCACGCTTGTGGCTGCAGCCAAGACGGCTAACCGGTGCCAGAGGCACGCGTGGCTCCAAAGCGCCTGCGTGTCCCCAGACAGCGGCGGCACCCCGAGCCGGGCAGGAGGTGGCCCTCCCTGGGACAGAAACACCCAGGACCAAGAACCCCGTGCAGCTCCCCCAGCTCCTTTGGTGCTGGAGACACAGCAGAGCTCCCCTTCTCGGGGGCCACCCCAAAGAGGCACCAGCCTCAAGGGCCTTCCCCCGCTATCCCCTGCCACTGCTGTGCTCGTCACAGCCCTACCTCGGCGGGCACCTCGCCGCCCCGCCAGGCGCCCCGGGCTCGGCAGCGATCCTGGCCACCCCCTGCACCTCCGGGACACCCCAGAGGTGGGAGTCGTGTCCGAAAGCAGTTCCCTCATGCGAAAGAGCTAGTTCCTTCCCGGCATGCTCTCCTAAAACCTCACCAACCTTCCTACTAAACTGAACAGGGGGGAGCGGTCGTAAAACGGATCCCGGCCATCACACAGCGGGCACTCCGGAAAGATGTCTTCCTCCAGGTCCTCCGCCTCCTCCTCCTCCTCCTCCTCCTCCTGCCCCTGGTGCTGCTCGTCAGCAGGCTCGGTGATGTCGGAGTCGGGGTTCGAGAAGGTAGGGGAGGGGGTGAGATCAGCCATGCGCTCGCTCATGCATGTGTTGAAAAGAGGAGAGCTGTTGCAGCCAGAGATATCTGAACTAAGGTTAGTACAACAAGATAGAAGACAGGTTAACACCAGCTGTTCCAAACAGAGGGAGCAAGAACAGGAATTTTGTGGGGATTTGGGGTTGTTTTTTTTTCTCGGTTGGGTTTTGGGGTGGGGTTTATTTCTGCTTTTAAACCAAAGGACGTCGGGAAATAAAGACCTGCCCATCCGGCGCGTCTCTAAAGGCAGCCACCAACGGCCATCGACTATAAAGGGCGGAGAAAAGAGCAACCCAAGGAACCGGTGCAAACGGTGGGGACTGCCCTTGCTGGCTTTGCGGGCAACGCAGGGACAGAGCGAGTGGCACGAGGCTCGCCGCCACCCCTGCTGCCAAGGAGCATCTCTCCACGTGCCGCGGCACGGGGGGGACGCCTCCTCGGCAGGGGCGGTCGGTTGGGACGGGCAGCTCAGCCCCCTGCTCCCCCTGCCCGCTGCCCCTTCTCCGGGGTGGCCCGTCCTCGTTGCTGGCACCGCACCCGGCGTGCGGGAAGCACACGGAGACGCACAGCACGTACCGTACAGACGGACGCTCGGACACCGACGCGTGCACGTGGACGCGTGCCCGCCGGGGCGGACGGCACGACGGCACGGGCTCTCGGCGTGCTGGACGGCCGCAGCCCCCCGCCTCCCACCGGCGGCGAGCCCAGAGCCCGTGCCGCACAGCGCTGCGCCACGGCAGGCAGCGGGAGCGTGGCCAGCGGCTCAGGGGGCCCTTGGGGTCCCGGCAGCCAACGCAGGGCTGGCACCGGGGAGGCAACGCGTCCTCCCGGGGAGACGAAACCCCTGTGCACGGCGGAGCCGGCGGCACCCCCTCCCGCAGGGCTGCCTGCAGGTCCCGGCTGCGCTCAGGAGCCAAAGTGCTCACCTGCCGACCAGCCTGAACCAGGGGAAGCGGTCGTAGAAAGGATCTCCGCCGGTCACCACGTTGTCGCAGTCCTCGATGACGCTAGAAGGCACTTCTGCTGCACGGTCGTACATCTCACGCATCAGGTCCAGGCGCTGCCTGCAGGCGGAGGGGGACGCAGCGGGCAGCTGTGAGAAACTGGGCCGAGGCCAGCCGAGCCCTCGCCTGCACGGGCATCGCTCGCCCACCTCAGCTTCTCCAGGGTCCAGTAATGCGTTGCCCCGTTCTTCTGGTCCTGAACCTCTACGGCCACGATGGTCCGGGGGAACGGCCGCTTCTCCCGGTCCTTGGCAGCATCGGGAGGCAGCAGGTCGGGAGGGAGAGGCGAGTATAGCGTGTCTGTGAGGAGCACAAACTGGAACTGGACCTGGCGAGGGGCAGAGGGGGACGGTGAGCGGCCCGGGAGGACAGCAGGCTCCACGTGGTGCCTTCAGTGACCTCCTCCTCAGCACTTCCCTGGCTGCCCATGCTTGTGGCCTCTGCCATGGGTGCTGCAGCAGGCCAGAGAGGAGCCCCGGGCACCCACCTTCTTCTTCAGCTCCACGCTGATGGCGTTGGCTTCCTTGAGGAAGATGGCGTTGCCCCAGAGCAGGTCGCGGAGCGAGGTGAACTGGTACCACTTCCACTTCCTAAAGGCCCAGAGCGCCAGCTCGAACTCCCGCTCCGTCCACTGCACTGTGGGGACACAGAGGGACAGTCACCCCACTGCCAGGAGGGAAGACATCAGTGCAAAGATGCCCAGGGGACCCATGGTCCACTCCTGCTCCCGTGGAGAACATCAAAACCCTGTGGTGGCACCCAGCCCTCACCTTCATCCTCAGGTTCTTCCTCTTCCTCGTTTGCCTCAGGGTAATACCTAGAGTCCATCTGCTTCTGCAAAGCCTCCAATTTGCTCTCATAGTCCTGGGGGAAGCAGGGAAAGGCATGATGCAACCCACAAGGTGTGACCATCCTCCAAGCCGCCACATAGCGCTCCTCCCCGACCCCAGGAACCCGGCCTCCTCCCTCCTCTGGATCCGTGTTTATGGGGACAACCCCAGGATCAACAGGTTTGCCCTTGTTTTTAGGACACATAGAGCCACCCCATGCAAACATCTGCCGGGACTCTGTCATGCCTGGGCAGCCTGAGAAGGAGCGAGGTCCTGGCCACCTACCAGCCTCTGCTGCTCGAGAAGGTAATTTGCCTCCTCCCGCTCCCTCCGGTACTGGTCTTCCAGTTCCTGGAGCCTGGGAGGAACGGGGAAGGAAAAGATGATGAACCTGGAGGTGGACACCCAACTCCTCATCGTCCCAGCCCCTGTGCCCTCACCGCTGCTCCATCTCCTGCTTCATGTCGATGCCCTGCTTCTCCAGCAGCTCTCTTTGGGCGAAAGCCCAGTCCACAGGCTCGGCGGGGGTCTCGGCGCACGGGGTCCGCTCCCGCTCCTGCCGAGCCTGCTCGGGGTGGTTGAAGCGGAAGACGTGGCTCTTCCCCATGATGATGCGGTTTCCTACAGGGATGCACGCGAGGTGGGGGGAAAGGGCGTGGGTTTAATGTGGGACAACCTGCAGGGCCCCCGTGGGATGGAGGGAGGTGGGTTACGGCGGCGCTAGCGTGCCGGCTCTGGGGACCCACCTGAGCGCAGGATGCTGGGCTCCATCACCTTTTTGCCGTTCACGTAGGTGTCGGCGCCTTCACAGGGCTCCAAGGTCACTATTACTGCAGAGACGGTGGGAGGGGGAGAGAGGGAGCAAAGGGAAGGTGGAAGTAAAGGGATGAATCCTGCATCTCCTGCTCCACTGCTCCTGCAGCCTCGGAAAGGGAGAGCTGCCCCAGCCGGCACCCCAGGCGTGGAGTCAGGGGACACCGGGGCACCCACCAGCAGCACCCACACCCTGGGCAACCAACAGGGCTCAGCCAACCTCGTGTTAATCAGAACAGTCCCAAGGACTAAAAGCAGCTGGAGGCTGGATGTGAGAGGAGATCAGAGCCTCCAGCACACATCTCCAGCCTCCCCAAAGCCCTTTCACCCCCAGGGTTCCTGCTGGTTTGCGGGGTGGGCTCTGCTCTGCGTCCTGGGCAGGGGAATTGTCTATGGTCTGCTCTTCCCTCCCACCCTGAGCTCCCTGGCTTGTCTCGCCGCGGCAGCTTCCACGTGCCTTACACGAGCTTCCCTCCCAGCTAGATGAGGGCCAGAGCTCTCTCCACGAGTCTGAGGAGGGCAGGACCCCCGGCTGGGGGCAGGGGCTGTGGTCCCCGGGGAGGTGGAGCCCCTCCAGACAAGCAATACCTTCACCGCCGGTTTTGGTGTCGCTGCGGAAAAGGCAGTGCTCTTCCTTAATGAAGTGCCCGCTGAGAACGATGTCCTGCCTCTTCTCTGCGTCTTCCCGGCCAACCCTGCCGGAGGGAAACCCAGCTCAGTCCTTCCTCGAAGCAGCCCCTCCCTGGGCCTCCCCGCCAAAACCATCCTTGGGGCCGGCAGGAGCAGCCCTTGGTGCGCAGCAGGACCAAGGTCCCTAACGAGAGCGCCAGGCAAATACGTTTTTCCCACACAGCTCTGGCATGTTGGGGATGTCCCGGGAACGGTGCCCAGCCCCGGGATAGCTGCCACCCCACTGCCCACCCGGGCAAGTCAGGCCCTGAGATATGGGCTAGGTTCCCACCACTCCACGGGACCTGGCCCTCACCTTGTTATCCCATCCTTGATGTAGTAGAGAAGACACTCGGACATGAGCGGGTCCTCGTTCAGGTTGACCAAGTGGGGTGTCTGGGAGAGATGAACAAGGAGTCACCCCGGTGCGCCACATCTCCCCGGGTGCTGAGGGCTGCTCCCGAGGGCGGGGGGAACTCAGCAGCACCTCAGGCTCTCCTGCCCTCCGTAGCTCCAGGACAACATACCCAGGCAGGTACTTTTCAAGGGGACTGCAGAGAACCCAGCAGCCGGGATGAGGATGACCTGCCTCCACACACCTCCTTGGTTCCTCCTCAAAGGGCTAAGGCCTGGGCACCCTTCCCCTGGCTGCCTTAGAAAATTTGTATTGCAAACAGGCCCAACACGGAGCCGAACACTTCTCATGGGGAGTCCCTGACATGGCTTAGTGTCTCCTGGGGCAGGACCCAGCTCACCTGCGCTGTGTGTCCACGGGCTCTTGCCTCACCATAGCCCCCAGCTCCACTGTGGGCAGTGTAGCTGAGGCAGAGGCACATCCCATGCAATGGCTGGTTTAGGATGAGAGGAACTAAAAGTGCCCATTTCCCTCCACTGACAGCACAAGGACAGGTGAAGCACCCCAAAGAGAAGGCTACAGACCAGAGGTTCAACCAAAAGTAGTGGAGACCTGAAGCCGTAACTCCAGGCTGAATCTCACTCCTGGTCTCCTTCCTAACACTTTCCTCCCATCACTTCCTTCCCCTGGGTCACAAACCACTTTATTCTTGATGAGAGGGAAGTTTCTCCCCCAGCCAGAGGCCTGTCTGGCTGCAGCTAGCTTATCTCACCCCACCACAAGCTGCTGTGATTGCACCTTCAGGCAACAGGCAAAGTCCCAGGAGTATCAGTAGGTGAAGTTCTGAGTTTCCCAGAAATAAGAATAGAGACGGTCAGAAACATCGTATCAGCCCGCTGACAGCCAGCATGCAGAGGTTTCCCCATCACAACGGTGCTATGAACCCTGGCTGATAGGAGAGACTCACTCCAAACAGTGCAGGAGAGCTGGAGGTCAAGGGAAACACAGGCTCTTCTCCACGGTGGCTGGCAGGAATAAGTTGGCCATAGCATTTAACCTCAGGCCCCTCTAGGCAGACACGTAGCCCCGGGGCCTGAGACTCCTTCAGCTTGCAGGTTTTCTCCAGATTTGCAAGGCTGGCTCGTAGAAGGCAGATGCTCTACCTTCCACTGAGCTCCTTGGAGACGTAACCACCCCAACGATGGCATACAACAGGACAACAAAGTCCTGCCCTGCTTTACCCTTAATGAAACGAGGTTTTGCATGCTATCAACACTAACTTTCCTCACCAGCCACTGGAGAAGTCAGAGTAGTTTCCACCCGCCACATAGCTGAAGAGCAAGGAGGCACCAAGACCACAACAGCAATGCCCCACCTCCAGGACCAACCTGCTTTGGGGAATAAACCCCCACACTTTCTACACAAAGGGCTGGGGTCCTAACAGGCAGTGGCTGAGACAAGAATGAGAAACAAAGACAACAGTGTAGAAATTTGTCCTAAGAGTCGCACCAAGGCATGCGGGGGCAAGGTCCCGAAGCCTTCATCACCGAGTGTCACCACCTCAGCTGGGATGAAGACGTTTGGCCAAGCCAACAAGCATCAGCTGCCAGGGCAGCTCTCAGAGCCTCCCTCGGTGCAGCGGGACAGCTGAGCAAGCACACCCTGGTCCTACCAGCATGGGTCTGCACCTCGGCAGCCCGTGTAGCTCTGTGGGCATCACGGGGTTGGGGCTGTAAACTGGACGTCACGACTGCCATGGTTATACAGACGAGCGAGGGGCAGCGACGTGCTGTGCCCGGAGCTTGGCAGGGTTTGCTGGCACGCAAACTCTTTGGGGCACGGCCAGTATTTGCTTAGAAAATACTTCCCAGGATGCTCCAAGCAATAAAGGGCATGGAATATTTCCGCACCCACATTTCTGAGCGAGGACTCACCGGTTTCAGGGGCAGCAATTTCAAACACCCCAAAGTACGGATTTTTATGAGCTGACACTGAAGACCAACACAGAGCTCCTCAGCGAAGCCCCACCTGAATGGGGACAGCATCCATGCGATGGGGGCTGGACGTTTAGCCATGTGTTTCTACCAATGTTCGTACCCAGCAAGGTCAACACTGGGATTTCCCCCGTAGGCTTCAGAGCCAAGAAAAGGCTAATGAAATATTTGGGGCTGGCCGGCAGCGTCAGGGCAGGTCGGAAGGGAGCTGAGGGGTTACAAACCAGCCCTCGTTTGCCAGGAAGAAGAAAATAAGGTGATCCTACCTTTTTAGGAGAGAAAACACCCAAGGTGCCTCCATCCTCCCTCATGGCCACACCCATTTCGGCCAGCAATGCTTCCCTGAAGGAGGATGGGAAAGAAGAGCCTGTCAAAGCCCCACGAGCCCCTGGAGTTGGCACTAGACAAGCCCAGGATGGGGCCCAAGCCCACGGGTTTGCCCCACAGATCCCAGCCGTAGGGCTTGCTTCAGCTCTCTCCATGCCTCTCAGAGCAGACCACGTCCGTGCAGGCTAACGTGGTGGGCACTGGGGGGCCTGGGGGGCAGCCAGGGTATGGCTGGATGGTCAAATTTCCTGGCTGCCCCCAGGAGCTGAACTGCTGTAGGCAAAGTGCAGAGGAGGGGAGATGCCTGGGGAATGCCACCCTGTCCCATACCATCCCATCCCATCCCATCCCACCCACCTCTCCATCCGGATTGCTTCCGTCCTCCGCAGCTTCTCCTCCCACGTCTCATTCAGTTCCGCGATGATCTTCTCCGTCTCCTGGTGAGAGTGGGATTAGCAGCGGGTTAGCGTGTCCTACGGGCAGCAGACCTGCCCACTCTGCCAGGCTCTGCCCGGCATGCCACAGCGGGACACTGGGCCCAGTTTCAAGCCCATTTAAACGAGCCGCGGCAGCATTTCACCCACACCTTTCCATTATCCCTGTCCTCAAAGAGTGAGGCACGAAGACCAGCCTCTCCATCCCCTTGCTGCCAGCCCGCTCCTGCACCATCCCGAGCCAGGAGCGCCCATCCCGAGCCGGGAGCGCCCATCCCGAGCTGGGAGCGCCCATCCCACAGGGCAGCAGTCACCGCATGGGGAGGATGGCAGCACCAGGAGGACCTTATCATGCCAAACCCTCCCCTGTCCGGCAGTCCAGAGCACTGGGCAGCTCTGGGTCTGTCTGCTCTGCAAGAGCACACCCGAGCATCACTTCCCATGAGCATCACCCATAACGGGTTTCCAGCAAACACTGAGCCCCCTCCGCAAGCCTCCGTGCCAGAGCGTTGAGCTGAGCCCTCCGTCCTGCCAGGCGCTGGCCTCTCACCTTGAGCCTTTCGATCGCCTCTTCGCTGCCCGGAGCAAACATGATGCGCTCGTGGAGGCTAGCGACGGAGGCAGCGCGGCTGGACAAGGCCGAGAGGGAGGAAGAGGGGCTGATCCCGGCGATGGCGTTGGTCACTGTGGAGAGATTGTCATGGCGGTGACTCAGCTCTGTCCCTCTAGCATCATTATTGTTCTCAAAGTCGGACACATCTACGGGCAGGGAAGGAGGGATGGGCCAGGGGAAGACACACGGACAGGAAGAGAGAGAGAAAGAGAAAGATAGAGACAAGAAAAGCTGTTGGGAAAAAAAAAAAAAGAATGGCCGAGTGCAGCGAGAAAAAAGCCAGAAGTTACAAGGAAAAGGCACAGGCGACAGCACAGCGGCACAGGCAGCAGCAGGGCAAGGGCACGCACGCCTCTGCCCCAGCGCGGGCAGCCCCGCAGGAGCACGGGTCTGGTTTGGGAATAGCCCTGGAGCCTTCCTGGGCTTCCAGGGATGCTTTTTGCCACACCAGG
This sequence comes from Nyctibius grandis, assembly GCF_013368605.1. NCBI lineage: Eukaryota > Metazoa > Chordata > Aves > Nyctibiiformes > Nyctibiidae > Nyctibius > Nyctibius grandis. Next base: position 5,229,521 of record NC_090689.1, on the reverse strand, counting down.
TCCTGCAGCCATCAGGTCTGGGATCAACCGCCCCCCCCAAGAGCGTGCCGCTGCCCCTGTCATCCTCCCCCACCGAACCAGCCCGGGTGGTTTTCCCTGCCCGGGCACCCCAGATTAGCTGGAGCTGGGGGTAGAGAATGAGAAGGGAAGGGAAGGAGAGGCGGCGGCCCTCCACCCTACAAAGGGGTCGGGGGGACGGAGCAGGAGGAGCTGTGGGATCCCCTCGCTGGCAGAGCCCAAGCCCTGGCCCACGCAGCCAGAGAGAGCAAAGCGAGGGCAGGATGGCAGCACGCCCGTCACAGGCAGCGGCACTCGCCTGCCAGCACCCCGAGCACCAGCTGCCACCAGACCCCGCGGCGAAGGGACCCACGTATCAGAGATGCTCCTCCAGCCTCGAGAAGTTGCAGGGGCTCGGCGTGCTGTGCCGGAGGCAGGCAGGGAGCAGGTTGGCAGGTGCCACGTTAGTCACCCATCTCCATCAGCCCGCATCTGGGGGAGCTGAGCCAGGAGGGGACAGGCCAGGTTCCCATCCCCTCAGCGGGCTCAGCACAGCCTGGCTGCACTGCCTGGCCCCGGGCAGGATGGGGCAATAGTGCTTATCCATGGGCAGAAACCTCCTGGCCGTCACCACGCACCCCTCCATCAGGAGAGCACCGTGCCAGCCTGCCCGAGCGCCGTGCCAGGCTCCGGTCCCGACAAGCCCCAGCGCCAGCACAAGCAGCAGAAGCGGCAGCAGCAGCAGCAGCAACAGGAAACATCGTGACAGCATGGAGGAAGGAGTCCCCGTGGGGATCGGGCCCTTGGCACAGTGGAGAGGGAGGACACTGGGCCCTCCGAGCGCTGTCCTGAGCCCAGGCGCTAACCACGACTCTGTCACCATCCCCTTTGCCAGCCCCCTGGGAATGGCCAGCCTGTGGGCAAGCGCCTCTCCATCAGCTGGGGCTGGCTACGGGAGCCCTTCCCCATGCCGCACGGGTGCCTCTGGGTGCAGCCTAGGCCTCCCAAAAGCTGTGAAGCGACAGAGAGTACCAGTGATGGGGAATACACACATTTGGATCCTCCCGCAGCAGGATGGGCTAAGAGAGAGAGAGAAAGGGCAGGGAGGCGGGGTAAGACAGAGAGAACAGAACAAGAGTGGGTTCATCTCAGTAGGATTTCCGACAGCACACGGAGGAGAGGCCACGGGCAGGTGCAGCCCTGGGAACAGCTTCCCAGTACCTCTGCTGGGCATGGGATGCTGAAGACAGGAGGTGGAGAGGGAGAAGAGGAGGTCTGCTGGGTGTATAGAATCGTAAAATCACAGAATCATTTTGGTTGGAAAGGACCTTTTTGCTCATCGAGTCCAAACGTTCACCCAGCACTGCCAAGGCCACCACTAACCCATGTCCCTCAGCACCACATCTACACGGCTTTTCAATCCCTCCAGGGATGGGGACTCCACCACTGCCCTGGGCGGCCTGTGCCAGTGCTTGACAACCCTTTGGGTGAAGACATTGTCCCTGATCTCCAACCTAAACCTCCCCTGGCACAACCTGAGGCCGTTCCCTCTCGTCCTATCGCTTGTTACCTGGGAAAAGAGACCGACCCCACCTCACTGCACCCTCCTTTCAGGCAGTTGTAGAGAGCGAGAAGGTCTCCCCTCAGCCTCCTTTTCTCCAGACTAAACACCCCCAGGTCTCTCAGCCGCTCCTCATCACACTTGTGCTCCAGACCCTTCCCCAGCTCCGTTGCCCTTCTCTGGACTCGCTCCAGCACCTCAAGGTCTTTCTTGTAGTGAGGGGCCCAAAACTGCACCCAGGATTCGAGGTGCGGCCTCACCAGTGCCGAGTACAGGGGGACGATCCCTGCCCTAGTCCTGCTGGCCACACTAGTGCTGACAAAAGCCAGGATGCTGGTGGCCTTCTTGGCCCCCTGGCCACACTGTTGGCTCCTGTTCAGCCGCCATCGACCAACACCCCCAGGACCCTTTTCCCCCAGGCACTTTCCAGCCACTCTCCCCCAGCCTGTAGCGGTGCGGGGGGTTGTTGTGCCCCGAGTGCAGGACCCGGCCCTTGCCCTTGTTGACTCTCACACAGTGGCCTCGGCCCATCGCTCCAGCCTGTCCAGACCCCTCTGCAGACCCTTCCTGCCCTCCAGCACATCAAAGCAGTGTAAAGCAACTCCTCCTGTTTATGGGAGCGGGCTGGGGGTTGTGACCGCACGTGCGGGGGCTCGCCGGAGACATCCCGGCCACGCTTCAGCAGCATGATGCTGCCGCGCTGGTGGCAGAGCAGGACGCAGGGCAGGTGTGGGGACACCAGCCCCACAGGTGGGGGGACTCCAGCCCACCTCTGCCTGGAGCCGCTGTCAGAGAGCACCGGGCGGTACCTACTGTCAATGATGTCCCCAAGGCCCTGGGCGTAAAGAAGGTCGCGCAGGCGTGCCACCTCGTCCTTCAGCTCCCGGATGAGCTTGTTGTTGGGGTCCTCGTTGATGACGGCGTTGCAGCGGATCTGCTTGGCACGGTCGGCGTACCTAGGGAAGGGCAGAGCCCTGAGCAGCAGCAGCGGGGGGCAAACACCCAGCTGCTGGGCAAAGCGGGAGTGCTGCCAAGCCCCTCCAGCGAGCGATCCTTTGGAGGATCCCAGTGCCAGGACAATCCTTTGGCTTCTTGTCTGAGGTTGCAGGGTCCTCCCACAGAACCCCCCTGGCCAGGGGTGCCACAGAGGTGGCAGTGCCCGGGTTTCAGAGACCACCCTGCCCTTGCCCACTGGTGGGGGACGAAGGTACTTCTTCCTACCTGAGGGTGCTGAGGGTCTCGTCATAGTTGATGTCGGCAGGACTGAGAGCAGCGACCATGGCCGTCCTAGAGTTGCCCCCTGCCCGGAGAGATACACTTGCATTAGGGAGAAGTTGGTCCCCGCAGCAGTCATCAACCTCCGCTTGGCTGCCGTGCCCACTGCCGAGCCCGTGCGTCCCCCCGTGTCCTCACCCAGGTTCTCCCGCAGCAGCCATGTCAGCACCGAGTCCCGGTAGGGGATGAAATCCGTCTTCTTCTTCTTTTTGTTCTGGGGGATGGAGAGCAGAGGGAAGGGCTGTCAGGCTGCCTGCTGGCTGGTGACATCCAGTCCCCAGCCATGGGACTCTGAGGAGGATGGCTCTGCCCGGCCACCACAGCCTCGGGTAGCTCTGCTCAGGTCCCCAGGTCATGCCTGTGAAATGCCCTGCCTGGGCTGGGGCGGGTGTTTAACGCCAGGTACCGAGAGCCACAGGGTGAGGAGGGTGATGAGGATGCCAAGGGCTCTGCAAGCCCCCAGGAGATGCATGACTTGGGTCTGGGCAGAGCCTCACCCCCAAACCACCCTGTGACCCACTCCCACCTGCCTGTGCTAAAAACCAACCCCCCCCCTTCCCCAGCCCGCCCAGGGCACCTACCTTGTTCGGCCCCGAATCCTGCAAAGAAAGTGGAGAGACTGTTGAAGTGAGCTGCTCCCCTCCTCGGCACCCACCACAGCTCCCCGTCCTCCAAGCAAAGAGCAGCAGGCACAGATCTCCAGGGAGACAGCAGCCTCACCAGCGCAGGGACATCCCAAGCTGTCCCTGCCCATCCCTCGGAGCCGGGATGCTCCATCCCTTGGAGCTGAGCCCATCCCTGCTGAGCTGAGCCCATTCCCCCACGGTGCACTCCACCTACGTACCATTTCAGCCAGGGCAGAGATGACTTTCCCCAGCGTGGTCAAGGACTTGTTGATGTTTGCTCCTTCCTGGTGGGGAGAGGAAAAGCCCAGATGCTCAGGCCCCGTTTCAGAGCAGCGCTAAAGCCCGATGCACCAGGAGGATGGGGAAGTCCCAGTATGGGGTGGGCAAAGAGCAGTTGGTCTTTCTGGGTAACCAGTACATCCCAGCTGGGATTCATGGACCCTGGTGGAATCGGCACTGGGCAGCTTTCAAACAAAACCCCATCAAGGATTTTGGCAGCGTAGTGGAAAAGGAACCAGGCAAGGAAAGGAGATGTCACAGCTGGGGACGAGGGGGCAGGATGTGGCGTCCCCGCCGGCAGAAGGGGACCTCTTGCCAGCTCTCACCTTTAGTCTTGTGCCCTTCGCGCCAGTGGAGTCGGCTCGCTCGCTCCCTGCCAGGTCCACCAAGCTGATTTTGCTGACCTGCAGGCAGAGACAAGGCTGTCCGCCCCAGCAGGCACAGCAAACCGGGCCCCGGCACGGAGCCGAGGAGGGCTCAAAGACCTCTTGCAAGGTGACACTGCTCTGAAGGCAGAGGTGGGCTCTGCAGGGTCATCCTTGCTGGGATTTGGCCATGAGCAGGGCTAACAATCCTTGCAGGCAGGGCTGGAGGGCACCAGCTGCCAAACATCCTCTCCAGGGGCTGGTCCCTCAAGGGACCACGAGCCCAGCATGTGCCTGAGCCTTCTCTCCATCCTGTTCCAACCCTCCATCAGGCCACACCATCTCGTCCCAAGTGCTGCCAATAGCACACGAAGCCCTTCCCAGGTCCACGTGCATTCCCCCGAGTCCCCCAGGCTCTGCTCTCACCTTCTCAGTGGTGATGTCCGTCTCGGCATCGTGCCGCTTCTGTGTGAAGATGATGTTGAACACGGCGTGGGAGCGGCTGCTGGTCTCGTTCATGTTGGTGGCAGCCACAGTGCTGCAGAGAGAGGAGGACAGGGAGGTATGACACTCTGCAGGGGACACTGGAGTGGCTGGTGCTGAGGCCAGGGCTCGTTTCAGGACAGGGTACATGATGGCAAGGCAAGTCTGGAGGACAGGAGAGGACTCTCGGAGGAGATGTGCAGAAGTCCAGGCTTTCTCCTGCTGGCTCCAGGGCGTTTTAACAGCAGGAAGGAGGTAAGGTGAAAATAAGTGGGGGGTACCCAATGCTTAGACAGGAGGGGACTGCCACCTCCAGAGCAGCCAGACCAGCAGAGCAAGGAAGTTAAGCAGGACCTTCTGGAGGTATCTGCAAGCTCTCCAAATCCTGGCCACATCCTGCTCCCTCAACTCACCGGGCCTTGTTCCCAGAATCCATGAGGTCCTGGATGTCATTGTAGGAGGTCACAGCCAGCTTGGAAAGGTCCTCAACGTACGGGCCCATAAGGGGATGCTCCCTCACCCGCAGGTTCCCCTTGTTCTTGGGGTTCAGGAGGTCCCTCACGCGCTCACAGTATATCTCCATGTAGCTCACCTAGAGCAGAGGGCACAGGCAGGGCTAGCAGCTGGCAGGACATGGACACTCGATGTGTAGGCAGAATTAATTGGGTCCTGCCCACCGACCCCACACCCAGGGATGGGACCCCCCAAAGAAGGGTCTGCACACTGGCACGGCTTGCAGAGCTGGGTGGGAGGCTGGAGCCGGACTAGGCAGGCAATGGGGTGCCTACCTCCACGGAGTAGGACATGTTGTCATTCGTTGTGTCATTGATGCGGGAGAAGAGGTCCTCGCACAGCTGTGGAGAGAAAAGCCAGGCTGCTCACAGGAAGGATGCTCCTGCCTGAGGTGCCCAGGCCACAAGGATTTCTACCTTCTCACCCCTAAAACCAGAGTCCCTGAGTGCTGGGATGGCTCCTGGGGAGCTGGCAGAACCTCCTCTGCTGATATGGGGGGCTCAGCATGCCCAGAGCCCCCCCCGGTGCCCTGCTGGGCCAGCACGGGGCAGCTCTCAGCAAGCAGAGCCGGCGGGGGCTCGGCGCTTGGACTACTGCTGCTCACAAACACCGGCCTAGTGTGGTCAGACCATTATTCATCTGGTCTCAGAGGAGTCCGGCGTGACCCTCCTTGTCCCCCCGCCCTCCGGCAGAGCCGTGCCGGCTCGCTGCCGCAGCAGGCCTGCAGTAGACCTTGGCAAAGCCTGGCCCCTCTCCCCTCTTCCCTCCCCGCTCCGCTTTCCCTTTGGGCATCCTGCCGGGACCAGGGGAACGGGCAGCTTTTCACCAGGCGGCACCTGCGGGATGATGCCTTGCTGGTCCTTCTCCTGTTTCCCCATCATGGTGTAGGATTTTCCAGCACCCGTCTGCCCGTAGGCGAAGATGCAGACGTTATAGCCCTCAAAGGCGTGTTGCAACATCTCCTCGCCGATGTCCCGGTACACTTGCTTCTGAGATGCATAGTTGATGTCTGCAGGCTGCAGAGAGGAGGGGTATAAGGAGAAATTTGGCAAGGAGGTCCTCCTGCCTCTCCCCAAGCCCACCCTGGTGCTCCAGGTGGGCTCAGGCCTCCCACCTCTTACCGTGGTGTGGGACCAGTAGGAATAGTCAAAGCTGAAGCTTTTTGGTGTCTCTTTGGGCTGCTTCGGGTTCAGGATAGCTAGGGGCAAACAGATGGGAACATGAGGCCACCTGGCCACCCATGGCACCCCCACCACCCACACAGAATCACAGAATCGTTTTGGTTGGAAAGGACCTTTAAGATCATCGAGTCCAACCGTTAACCCAGCCCTGCCAAGGCCACCACTAACCCATGTCCCTCAGCACCACATCTACACAGCTTTTAAATCCCCCCAGGGATGGGGACTCCACCACTGCCCTGGGCAGCCTGTTCCAGTGCTTGACAACCCTTTAGGTGAAGAAATTGTCCCTGATCTCCAACCTAAACCTCCCCTGGCACAACTTGAGGCCGTTTCCTCTCGTCCTGTTGCTTGTTACTTGGGAGAAGAGACCAACACCCACATCCTGCTCATGAGGGAAGGGTGATGGGATTCGGTCTGAAATGGTCCTGGAAAGCAGGACAGGACCCTCCAACTGTGCAGATGGGTCCAGAGCCTCCAGACCCCAACAGTCCCACCAGAGGAGGTGGGTGCCACGGCCAGCAGAGCCTGCACCAGCCCAGGGAACCGGGCAGAGCCTTGCCCAAACATCCTGCTGGGCACGGTGTGGGGGGAAACAGCTTTTTCCCTCAGGCTCCTTTCTGCTCCAGCACCTGCCCTTGGGAGCCCGGCCCCGGCACAGGAGGATCACAGCCTTCCTTCACCCCACAGCTGGGGAAGCTGTGCCCGAAGCCACACACATTGGTGCTGTGGGGTGGGCGCAGCTGTGGCCCCATCGGGGCTCCCCCAGGCCCCCTCCCGTTCCTGCCTCTCCTCCCCTGCGCTTTCTTTCGGGTCCCCAGCCCCAGCAGGGTGATTAACGCCTCCTGTTACACCGCCAGCGGAAACAAGAGCCTGCTTTTTCCCATCCCCTGGTGAAAAGGACGTTGCCATGGAAATTGGAGACTGCATCACTTCTCTTCCTCGCTCACTGCTCCCCCCGCCCCCCCGCAGAGCGCTTATGATGGTTTTTTTTTTTCTGAAACAACAGATGTGTCAGAAGAAACCCAAAGCAGCGGGATAAGCACGAGATCCAGCCATCAGCCATGTTAGGCGACATTGCAATGACCTTGGGGGCCGCTGCGGCGCAGCTCCCGTGCCCGCAGTCCCCAGCTGAGGATGAGGAGGCCATAGACCACCAAGGCTGATGGAGATCCCTCCATCGCTGCCCCAACCTGCCCTGGGGCTGGCACTCAGCCGGGGCTCGCGCCAGCTTGGGATTCAAGCTGGGACCTCCCCAAGCAGCCCCAGCCGCGGGGCAGCGCACTCCCCATGGGATCGGATGCCCCGGTGCGTGGCGTTACGGATACGGATGCTTTCTGCTCCAAATTTCTCCTCCGTTGCCACGACGGGGAGGGATCCACCACTTCTGGCCTGAGACCTATCCATCCCTGCGCACAGAGGCAGCGAGGCGGGCAGGTGGAGGGTGGGAAGCGGGGTCAGGATCCAGCCCTGACCGCGAAACCACAGCACGGTGCTGCTCGCATGCCCCTCGCTGTGGGTAGGAGCCCAGCTCCAGCACCAAAGTGGGGCCAGGCGCTGGCTCCCTGCCTGCCTGCTGGAGGCAGCGTCACTCAGATGCTCCAGGTGCCTCCTGCATCCCGGGCAGACTAATTACCACAGCCAGAGATGCTTTCTCAGGAGAAAGGGGCTGGAAAGTGACATCCCCATAGCAACTGCCCATCCCGCAGCTGCAAACGGGGACGTGGAGATCCCTGCTGAGATCCACATCGAAACGGCACCGGGCCCCACGGGGGCTGCCCGGCCCTGCTGGTGCCCGGTTGGTGTGTTGAGGGTGCGTGAGCAGCCATTGCAAAGAGAAGCGGGTGCAGAAGCCAGGCGAGAAGTCAGGTGAGGCATCTCTGATGGCTCCTGGGGTTGACCTGGCAGCTCTGCCATGCCACCCGGCCCCCCTGCTCTCGGCTTGGGGCTGTCTCTGCCCAGCAGAGCAAACAGGAGCATCACCCCCCCCGCAAAAAATGAGTCCAAGGAGGGCAAAAGCAGGAGTGGGCAGGATGGGGCCGCACAAGGCGGCTGTTCTGCATCCCAGTGCCAGGCCATGCCGGGCACGGGGTGGAGGAGCAGCTGGGGATGGCACCGAGTGGCTCCGGGCATCCCAGCTGCGGCCGCGCAGCTGGCCCGGCAGGCTGGAGAAGGGAGCTCAGTGAGAGCAGGGGGTCTCCTGTCCCCGAGGCGAAACGCTCTCCGCAGGCCCCTTTCATTCCCATTTATCTGACCCCACGTGGCTGGGTGCCGCCGGTGGGTTTTTCCTCTCCTGTGACCAGGCATCCCAGGGCTTTTGCAAAGCTGCTGCAAAAGATTCGTGCTCTGGCCAGAGGGGATTAAAAAAGGGGAGGGGGGGAGACAGACATACAAGCAAGAGGGGGAGGAGGAAAACATCTGGAGGTGGCCCTCATCTTCACCCTGCAGTGCCAGCGGCATGGCAGAGCATAGCAAGTGGGCAAGCACCGAGCAGGATAAAAGCCAGGACCCTCAGGGGAGAAAATAACCGCCGTATTTTAAAGCCCGCGGAGGCACGGCTCGGTCAGAGAATATTAATGGCCTTGTGGGATGAAAGCCAGGGTCCTGTCCTCGCCATCCTGGAGGGAGCTGCCAGGAAAGGGGCTGGGGGTGCTGGTGCCCAGGCCCGTCCCTGCAGAGGGGGGACGTCACAGAACAAAGCGGCAGTGTTGGTGGGCGGCCACAGCGAGCCAAGGGGCCGGGGCTGTCGGTTTGGGGGCGAAAGGACGGCAGAGAAGGGCTGAGCCCTTCCCAGCCCCCGCTGCCCCCGAAGGGCTCAGTGAACTGGGCGGCAGATCAACCTCCCCCCACCCCAGTACGTGCGGGGGTCTCTGCAAATAGTCCCAGGAAGGAGGAAACTTGCTCTTACACCCCCAAACACATTTATTTTTGGCTTCTCTGTGAGGAACCGAGACAGCCCCGCTCTGCAGGGGGAGTGCAGCTGGCACTACGGGCACTCTCCTGCCTCCCCCAGCCCGCAGGAGCAGCAGGAACCAGAGCCCCCCCCTTGCCTGCCCCCCAGCCCCCGGCCGAGGGGATTAGCTGGCGGTTTGTCCATTCATGGAGAAAATCCTCGCTGTCAGCAAAGGGCTGGCCGGGTGCTGCCCCTGCCCCTGCCCGCAGCCCTGCCGACCCCCCTGGCGCGGGCAGGAGGACCAGGGGCCTGCGGCATGGCCTAGGGGGTCACGGGCAGCAGGATGGTGGCAGCGGGATGGGCACGGGCAGATCGTGCTGAGCAAACACGGCCGTGGCAGCAGTGCCCGATGCTCTTGATCAGGCCCAGGGGGTGGCAGGTCCCCCCACCCGTCAAGGCCAGAAGGGACGTCTCCCCTGCCCGCACCCAGGGCCGGGCACGTATGTGGCTCCTGCTGGGCCCGAAAGGCTTCCTCGCCATGAGGGGAGCGGCTCCGCTCCCGGGGCAGACAGAGCATGCCCACGCAACCGGGCAGGGAGAGCCCCCAGGGATGGGCAGACGTTGCCCCACAGACCCCCCCCATTCCTGCTCCCCCGGCCTAGGGCGAGCGGGGGACCTGGCGGGGTCACCCCTGGGTGCCCTCCTCTCCCTCCTGCCAGGGCTGTCACGGCAGCCCAGCGCCATCGGGGTGGCTGGCACCGGTGTTTCAGCCACCACCGCCGGTGACGCAGGGAGCCCCGGGCAGGCAGGCAGGCAGGGAGGGAGATGCTGTCCCATCCGGAGGCTTCCAGAGCCAGACAGGAGGGATTTGGCTGCCTTTCCCACCCCGTACCTCCAGCAGCTGTTATTTAGAGAGCGGCGAATGCCATCCGGGCTCCTGATGGGACAGGCAGCCCCAAGCCCCTGTGCCGCGTCCCTGCTCCCCGAGCACACCGTTCCCTCAGCAAACCCCATTCCTGCCCCTCCATCCTGCTGGTGTCACAGCTCCAGACCCCGCAGGAGCAGGGATGAGTCCCCACGCGGTGCCCAGCCAGGCAGTGCCATCAGGAGCCGCTCGCTGGCCTCTGCATGGCTTCCACGGGCTGGGCTGGGCATCCTCGGCCCCACGTCCACGCACCCGTGTTTCCAGGCTCTTCTGATCCTTCCTCCCCCATCGCCTGCCAGGGGATGCCGTCCCACTTGGTATCACTGAAACCCAAGGGCTCGGTGCCACGTAGATCCCACCACTGCCATTTCAACAGCAGGGCTGCATTTCCCTTTGGGAAAGGTGACACCCCCCCGCCCCAGATTCCCTCCTCCAAACAATGCTGGGTGCTACTGGCATCCCTGACAAAGATCCTGGCTGCCAGTGCTCGCTGCTGCAGTCAGACCACGCGTGCTCCTCCCAGGCAGCACCCAAAGCCTTCCCGAGCCCCTCTGCCCCCGACGGCGGCACTCACTGGTGGTGTTTCCTGACATCTGGATAATGCATTTTGATTCCCGGCTCATCTCCCGGGAGTTGAAGGGCCGGACACGCACCGCCACCTTCACGGATGCTCCCGCCATGGCGCTGGCCGGAGGTGGGTCCTGCTAGCGGGGAGCAGCGACTGTCCTGTGAGGAGGGAAGAAAAGGGGGTCAGGAAAGTTTGCACCCCGACGCCCATCTCGGGGCCATGCCAGAACAACGCACGGAAAGCCTGTGCAACAAAACCTCCCGGGAGCGCCTCTACCAAAACACGACGGTTTGTTCCACCCCTCGATCCGCCCGCGTTTTGCCTCTCCTTCTCCCCCCTGTATCTCAGGTCAAGACCCCCTGCTCGGTCCCAGGGGACATCCCAGAGCCTCCATCACCCTGCGGCATCGCTCAGGGGACACCCACAGCAGGGGACAGGGACACGTAGGCACCGTCAGCATCAGCATGACCCTCGAGGAGTGGTTTTTCCATGCCGGGGTGCCAAAGGCACTGAGTAGGTAGCCCCTCACTTGCAAGCAAGCCCACAACCCGCTGCCCATCACCCGAGCCTCCTGCCTCCGCTCCAGCCCCAGCAGAGCAGGGACTGGGCAGCAGGAGCGGGTGGAAGGGAGGGAGGACAACGATGGCATTTGTGTCAAGGAAGGAGGCGGCTGTCGAACACGACCGCTGGTATTTGCCTCTCATTCAGCTCCCAGCAGAAGCAGAAGCGCGGCGTCAGCAGGAGCAGCACCTGCCAGCAAGCCGGTGGCCATCGCACTCGGCTGAAGCTCCCAGCTCACGATCATTTTTCCACCCCTTTTACTAATAAATTATTAATCACAAACCTCACAAGATGAAACAAACTGCTCTCTAACATCTCCCAGAGCAGCTGCTCTTCCCAGCATCGGTGTCCAGGCTCTCTGCAGCTGGTCCCACCTTCCACGAGCCCCAGTTAAGCCTCACTAGCATTGGCCAGAAAAGGATGCTGGGGTCCTTCCCTTGACCACTGGGTCCTTCGGGATCAGCCCTGACAAAATCCTAAACCTACCTTCTAATCCCCTCTCCTGCCCGTCCCCTGCTGAGCCTGCCGGAGGAAGAGGAGCTCAGCACCCCGCAGCATGGGCAGGCACCGGCTCCTCCGGCATCCCTGTATGCGGGACTCCTGCAAGGGTCTGCACAAACGCCCCGGGGCTTTTTGAGCCTGCTCTTTGTAAGTGGAACTCTCGCTCCGGGATGAAGATCAGGAGCAAGGAATGGCACCAGCTCCGGCTATGTGGCCCATGACCCGAAGGAAGCGGAGCAGACCCTCAACACGAGATGGGTTTTCCCATGGTGGAAGTGAAAAATACAGCTGAATTTGTGGAAAAGAAGGGAAAAAGAAAGAATAAAAAATAAATCCACAGAATGGAAAGTGTCCCAAGAGAAAGGGATGACTTTAAAACTAACTGAGGTTTGACAGCTCAGGTTTCTTTTCCAAAGGGGATGAGAGGAAAACCAACATATGCTCTGCCCAAAGGTAGGTATATTCATGGTGCAGTGGGAAAATTTGCAGCCAGAAAGTATGATAAGCTTGGCCCTGTCTTTCCAAAATGCTTCACCTGTTTTAAAAGCAAGCCTGCATCCCCGACAGCAGCAGGAGAACAAATCTCCCGTTACAAGCTCCCAAACTCTTCTCTCACTGTCCCACTGGGACGGCTCCGGAGCTCCCACCGTGCTCAGCCAGCAATCACACCCTTAAATCTCACCAGCTCCAGAGTTCAAGCGTTTGGTCTCAGGCTTTCTCGAGAACGGATTATTTTCAGCAGGCATTTACCACCACCATTGAGTCCCTGAAGCGGCGAGCGGGCTGCTGCATACCAAGGGGCCTCTGCCTTCCTCACTCTGCTGCTTTCTCAGACAGGGGAGAAAGGGAAAATTAATCAGGGCTCCTTGTGAAAGGGGAATGAAAACGTTGGTTTTCCCATGAAACGATGGGAAGTGTTCCCAGGTGGAAGGGCTGCATCCTCTGCTCCGCTCTGTGGCACTGCTGGTGCTCAGGGACGAGGGATCCATTGCTGGGCTAAGCCCCACGCAGCACCCAACAACTGCCCATGTCAAACGCTTCCCTCTCCTCCTTCCGCAGCCAGCACAGCTCCCTTCCCCGGGCTTTGCAGTCTCTGCAGCTCCCAGGGCTGCAAAGAGGTGGGTCAGGTCCCCGGGCTCCTGCCTTGTGGCACAACCCTTGGCAAGAACCACCGGCATCGGCACGGCACACCCATCAGCAGCAGCCCCACCAGCCCCGGGACCAACCGCAGCCCACACGGGCAGCTTCACACCCTGCCCTCGTTCCCTCTGGCCCCTGCACCGCTCCCATCACAGCCCCCTCCAGCCCCATCCCTTCCAGCAAAGCAGCTCTGGTTTCTCCTTCGTCCTACTTTTCCGGGCGCCTCACCTTGCTGCGTGCCCTCCATCAGCGGCTGCTCGCCCTCCTGTGCCGGGAGGGCCTGCTCAGCCCCGGCCCACCCTGGCCGGCTGCGAGGAGCCCCCTCCTCGCCAGCAGAACCCTCCCTCTCTCCCTGCCATCCCCACGCCCGCATCCCGCCGTGTTCCCAGGAGCCATCTGCCTCGCCTCGCCCAGCAGCGCGGGCTCCTCTCCCCGCTGCAGAGCCGCAAGCTCGTCTCCATTTTCTGTCTCCATCCATTTCCTTCAGCTTCCTCAGCCAGGAGCTCGCTGCTTCCCTCCTGCTCCCCCACAGCCCCTCTAGTCCCCTCTCGCCACAGCAGCACGAGGACCCCAGGCAGCGCCGTGCCCCCATCGGGGAGCGCTGGCAGCCCCTGTCCAGCTCCTTCCCGAGCCTCCTCTCCTTCCCCTGACTCTTATTTTCCCGGCTCAGCCACGGGGAGGAATTCAGCCCGCAGCCCACGTAACGTGGCAGCACCACCAGCCATCACCGGCCACAGGTGCTCGGCATCCCGCAGAGAGAGGGGACACAGGGCAGGGTGGCTCGAGCCCAGCCAGCTCGCTCTGCCCGGGGACAGTCACCCACCACTGGCTTAATCCACCATCGAGAGAAATTCGATAAGCCGCTATCAACCTCTCGCTGGGAGCGGGCCAGCACTGCGGCCCCCTCCTCCTCCTCCTCCTGGGGCCACCCCACACCCAAGGGAGACGGCGGAGGACGGCAGAGTCCCCGAGGCCGCGGTACCAGGGGGTACATCTGGACCTGTCCCCCGACTCCGCAGGGCATCTCTTCCCCCCCACGCTGCGCAGCCTGCGGCGCTCTGCCCATCCCCAGCGGCCTCCCGCCAGCCCTCAGCGAGGAGCGAAAGGTCTAGAGAGCGATGATTAACTGGATCAGCGAAGATTAATTGGGCAGAGATTAGCTAGAGAGAGCTCTCTTAAATCCGAGAGCTACCAACTGCCACTGCCATCGCCCAGAGGTGACCAGTGGGATGCTGTGGGGACGTGTCCCCTGGGTGCTGCATGACACGAGGGTTCAAGCGATGCTCGCGCAGGTCAGCGTGGCCACAACGCCCTGTTCCCGTGCCCGGTGCGGGGCCGGGGCTGCCTCACCGAAGAGCTGCCCGCGCCGAGAGAAATCCAAGGCGATGTGTCCTTTTGTCTGTGCGCATCCCCACGTCACCTCGGGGGCGACGCCGGACGCCCCGTCTGGCTGCGCCTCCCGCGCCACGGTGCTCTCAGCCGCTGACGGGCTTTGTTTCAACGAGCCCTCCCCCTGCACCCCTCCTTGGGGCCCCCTAACCTCTGTCTGGGATCACGGGGCCCTGCCCTCCCTCTGGGGACAGCGGGGGACCCTGGGGGCAGCTGGCCCGGATGACGCGGCACCGCGGGCGCCTGCCAGCCCAGCGCGGTGGCTGCGCCCCGCTCGCCCCGCGCAGGGCAGGGGGCCGTGACGGTGCAGTTTTCCCCGGAGCAGCACCCGCAGGCGTGGAAGCAGCTCGAAGGACAGCCCAGGGCAGGGGCTCCCCGTCCCCAGCTGGAATCCAGCCCCCCGTTTCCCCGGTGCCACCGTGGGCACCCTGCCCTGTGCCTCCTGGCTCCCCGCCCGCCCCTGGGGGGGACACGGCTCCGGGGCATCGTTTGCAGCTCCCTGAGAATTTCGATGCGGATTCAATTTGCAGGCAGCAAATTTAAGGCCGCGGGTGAGGGGGTTTGCTCGCTGCCAGCCCGCCCTCCATCCCCACTGCAAAGGCGAGTCACCCCGTCACCCATTCCCTCCATCCTCTTTTCCACAGCGGGGAAAAGCCGCAGGGACAAGGCAGTGAGCTCCAGCAGGTGACCAGCACGGCTGGGCACCGAGAGGGGTGGGCAGCCAGGGATGGGGGGGCGATGCCAGGTCCTGACACCCCCCAGGGCTTGGGGGGCTGCAGCTCTGGCCACCCACAGGGAGGTGGAGGGGGTGGCGGCATCTGTGCCAGCGCCAGCTGCCACCTCCCAGACAAAATGGAGGTCAGCGGCAGCGTGCGGGGATGGCAGAGCCCACCACACCCCTGGCTGTACCCCGGGTAGGGGTCTGCTGCCTCCCCGCCCCCCCCATGCCACCAAGGCCACTTGCCAAGGGGCTGCTCTGGGCACTGCGGCGTGGAAGGGTGGCTGTGGCGTGGCGGGGGAGATGCTCGGCTGGTGCCTTGTCCTCCCTGAGCCCCACAGCCGAGGTGTGGGACGTGAGCAGGCAAGAGACCCCGGCGCACAGGGGGCCTGCGGGGTCCAGGGGAGGGGACGCCGCCCCATGGAGGGGGAGGAGGAGGAGGAGGAGGAAGAGAAGGAAGACAATGGGGCAGGTGCAGCGCTGCTCCCTGGGAGCCAGGGTGGCCAAACGCGGGGCTCTCCACGAGCCCCTCTGCCCAGGGACCACCCTCTCCTCCAGCCTGAGGCCATCAGCACTGGCCCGCAGTGACATGGCGGCCCTCGCCCTGCTGCCCCCAAGCCCAAGGTCAGCAGCAGCATCTCGTCCTTGTGGGGCAAGCGAGGGCCTTGGCTTCGCAGCGCTGTCGCCAGCCACCCTCCCGGGCGAGAGCCCCAGCCGGGGAGCCCCCTGCTCCCTCCAGCGCCGTCGTTGACTCTGAAGCGTAATGATGGCGTAAGACAGCTCAGCCTCAGGCCAGAGGCACCTGCCCCAGAGGGGAGCGCGGGGGTGGCTCTAGGATGAGAAGGGGCCCATGTGCCCCCACCCACGGGCTGCGGGGACGGCATCCTCCCCACCCCAGGCTGGTGCGGGGGCCGCAGAGGTGTCACCCCACCGCCGGGAAGGCTCCCCCCGGCAGGATCCTTCTGGAAGCCGGGGCGGCACCCGGTGGGGACCCGCGGGCAGCGCCCGCCCGTCCTCCCTCCCCCGCGCCTCGGGGGGCCCCGCAAAATGGCCGCCAGCCGCATCCCGCTCTGCCACGCCTCATCCCCACCGGGGGCGAGCGGGGCGGCGGCGGCACCGCCACCCCGGGGCACCCCCGGGACCCCCCCCGCTTCGCTCAGCGCCCGGAGACCGCCACCGCGCTGCCGCAGCCCGTGCCCGGGCGCGGCGGGGCTGCTCCGTCCCGCACGCTGCCGCCCGCCCGCCCGTACCCTACCTGTGCCCGTGATCGTGACCGTGACCGTGACCGTGACTGTGACTGTGACTGTGACTGTGACTGTGCCCGGTTCGGCGGGGCACAGCGCTCAGCCGCGGGCGGGGGCCGCCGGCATGAGGCCGAGCCACACGGTGCGATGCGATCCGGTGCCGGTGCGGTGTGATGCGGTGCCGCTGCCGGTGCCGGTGCCGGTGCGGGTGGCGGCAGCCCCGCCCCTCCGGTCCCCTCCCCGCCCCGCCCCGCACGCTGGTTGGCCACCGCCGCCGTCCGGGAGAAGGGGGGGGTTGGGGGGGGACCGGGAGGGCTCGAGCCGGGGATGGAGCGGTGACGTCAGCGCATCCCCCCCGCCCCGCGCTGCGGACCCGCCGCAAGGGCGCGGGGAGGGGCGGGGCCTCCCGCGTCATCCCGCAGCCGTCGCCTGGCAACCGCCCCCCCCCGCCCCCCGCCGGGCGCGGTACCCGGGGCAAGTGCCCCCGACCCCCTGCCCGGCCCCGGCCCCCAGCACCCCCCTCCCGGGCACAGCCCCTCGCTCGCCCCGGGCCGCCGAGCCCCCCGCCGGGGCACGGCCGGGGCTCCCGGTACGGCCGCGCCGGGGAATCCGGACCCAGCGCAGACAGATCACACCGTGGCCGCCAGCTTCCATCCTGCCTCGTCCTTCCACACCACCCGTGAGGCCACACGTCCCCTCCCTGCCCCACGGCCTGTCCCCAAGTGCCCCGGAGGACCGGCAGCTGGAGAGGCCTCATCCCCCCACCCACTGCGGCGGCGGTGGGTCTCCAGCGGGTCTCTCCCACCGGTGCCTCAGGGGCTGAGCGTTTGGGCGACGCTGCGAGTGTCCGGTAGCAGGGAGTCCCCTCAGCCAGAGGAGCACACGGCTGGGGCACGGGAGGGCCCGAGGGGCTGGCTTCATAGAATCACAGAATCACAGACTGGTTTGGGTTGGAAGGGACCTTAAAGACCATCTAGTTCCAACCCCCTGCCACAGGCAGGGACACCTTCCACCAGACCAGGTTGCTCCAAGCCCCATCCAACCTGGCCTTGAACACTGCCAGGGAGGGGGCAGCCACAGCTTCTCTGGGCAACCTGGGCCAGGGTCTCACCACCCTCACAGCAAAGAATTTCTTCCTCACATCTCATCTCAATCTCCCCTCTTTCAGTTTAAAACCATCCCCCCTCGTCCTGTCACTCCATGCCCTTGTCAAAAGCCCCTCTCCCGCTTTCCTGTAGCCCCTTCAGGCACTGGAAGGTGCTAGAAGGTCTCCCCGGAGCCTTCTCTTCTCCAGGCTGAACAGCCCCAGCTCTCTCAGCCTGTCTCCATAGCAGAGGGGCTCCAGCCCTCTGAGCATCTTCGTGGCTTGGGACCTCTCAGGACATCAGGACTTCTTGTCCTCACTTTGGGAGATGATGACTGGGCAGCAGTCCCCCAGGCTAACTGTGGCTTCCATCACCCATGTGGTGCTGGCCACACCAGCTCCCAGCTCCTCTCAGAGATGACCATCCAGCTGCCCAGGCAGAAGTGCTCTCACCTGATACCATGCCAGCCCCACGCGCCTGTCCCAAACGCCTTCAGCACCAGCTCTGCCAAGGGAGGGGACTTTCCACTCCATAACCTTCATCCCCAGCCCAAAGCTTTGCTCACTGAGTCGCTCCTCTGGCCAGGAGCAGCAGCAGGCACCTCGTTCGTGTTTCAGAGAGAACATTCCAGAGGATGGGCATGACACAACGGACCGTGGGCACACACTGCAGGTGACAGGCACAGCGTATTGAACAGGCCCGCGTGGCTGATGGCATCATCAGGACGTGCCATGATGCCCACAAGCCCAGCCGAGCCTGCAGAGCACAGCTCGCCGCGGCAGGGACTGCGGCCATGTCCCACCCATGGGGCACTGACGCCCTTGTGCAAACCGTCCCGCTGGCCAACCTCCTCCGGGCAGCTGCCACTCGGCTAGGCATGCCCCTGCAAGGCACGTCCTTGCCCAGGGAGACCTGGCAGACAGAGCTTGGTGGTGCTGGAGGAGTAATGACCATGGCAGCTGTGCCAGGTCGGTCCCAGCGCAACCCTCCCATGGCACCGGAGCTGTGTGCCCAGAAGCAGGGATCCCACCTGCTAGGATGGTGTTGGGAACCATCAACCGTGGTGTCCTGGGGGCTGTAGGGATGGGGTCTGCGTGGGTGCTTGCCAGTCCCAGAGGCTGACATGCCTGGGGAGCAACCCCCCCTAGCACTAGTGAGGGGGGACCCCCCAAAACGAGGGAGCTGAGACAGCAGGGCTGGTGCTGGTGGCACATTAACCGGACCAGGAGGTGGCCAGGGGCAGAGTCCAGGCTGGCGGGGGGAGCACCGAGCCCCAGGGTCAGGGTCCACGGGAACACTGGACACTGCTGGCACGGGATGTGCTGTGCTGCAGTGCTGGCTGCCGCACGGGCAGCCTCCACCACTCCTCTCCTCCGGGCTCGGCTCCTGGGCATGGCAAGGCACGCCATGGCCACCAGCCCGCTCTGCGTCCCCCCGCCCCAGGGGCTGCTCCGGCCCCTGGCCGTTCCAGAGAGGCTGCTGCTTGGGCCGGGGCCCAGCAACGTGCCCCCACGCATCCTGGCTGCGGGCGGCCGGCAGCTCCTGGGCCACATGCACCCTGAGGTGCTGCAGGTGAGCTGCCCCACCTCTCCCTCGCCCCCCACGAGGGGCTGGGACAGCTCTCCTGGGGCGAGGGGGGCAATAGCGGTGCCAGTCGGTCCCCTGCCATCGCAGGTGATGGATGAGATCAAGGCGGGCATCCAGTACGCCTTCCAGACACAGAACCAGCTGACCCTGGCCATCAGCGGCACCGGCCACTGCGCCATGGAGGCTGCCCTCCTCAACCTCCTGGAGCACGGTGACACCGCGCTGGTGGCCGTCAACGGCATCTGGGGACAGCGTGCCGCCGACATCGCCAGGAGGTTGGGTACGCTGCAGCGGGCCGGGCTGGTGGGTGGGATGCCAGAATGTGACCCCTGGGTTGCTGTCCCCATCCCGGCGGCAGGGGCCAGTGACACAGTTTCTGCAGCCGGAGAGTGCTCCAGGTGTTTTCCAGGGTGATGTCCCTCCGCTCACGGCGGTTTGTGGCTTTGCCACCGGACCGTGGCGGGCGGCCGCGCTCCTGGTTCATGCCTGACCAACTCCCCCACCCGAGCGGGTGGCTGCCCAGAGGGAGGCATGCCCAAGCCTCACTCTCCCTCTGCCCAAATCCCTCCCAGGAGCCGATGTCCACGAGCTGCTGAAGCCCCCGGGCGAGTACTTCGCTCTGTGGGACGTCGAGGAGGTGAGTGCCAGCCGCAGCGTGGCACGCCGGTGCGAGCCGACCCCGGGGCCAGTCACCTTCCCCTCTGTTTCACGCAGGGCCTGGCACGGCACAAGCCCTCGGTGCTCTTCATCACCCACGGCGAGTCCTCCACGGGGGTGCTGCAGCCACTGGAGGGGCTGGGCGAGCTGTGCCACCGGTCAGTGCGCGGCGGGCACCCGGGGGGGCTGGCAGCACCCCAAGGTCACCGTCCGGGATCATGGCATGGGGATTTACATGCCCCGGGCTCTCCTCTGGTTCTGTTGTGCTGGAAGCGGTTGGTGGCAGTGAGAGATATGGCCTTGGGGGCGTCGGGATGCTGGGGCTGCCGGCAGAGGGGTGGCAAGAGGAGGTGGCAGGGGGAGGTGGCAGGGACACCTGGCTGAGCTCTGCCCTCCCACAGGCACGGCTGCCTGCTGCTCGTGGATGCGGTGGCATCGCTTGGGGGAGCCCCCATCTTCATGGACCAGCAGGGTAAGAGCCCTAGTGCCACCACGGGCACCCAGGGAACAAGGGGGCTCACACCTGGGCAGGGAGGGAGGGCACTGGGGTCAGCCCCACTGCCTGCATTTTGGGCTAGCAGCCCTAGAACCTGGTCCAGCTGCAGCCAGAGAGCCTGTTCCCCTCGGGGACCAGCAGCAGTGCCAGGGCACCCCAAAAGCAGGCCAAGCACAAGCAGGACCTGCTAGTGTGCCACCCTGTGCTTCCTACCCATTACTTGCAGCCGGGCTAGGGGGGCTCAGCATGTCCTCGCTGGGAGCCCCCGGTCCCTAAGGAGCTGCCTCCCCTCTCGGGCAGAGATCGACGTTCTGTACTCGGGGTCTCAGAAAGTCCTCAACGCGCCCCCCGGCAGTGCCCCCATCTCGTTCAGCGAGCAAGCCAGGTAAGGGCAGCCCTGTCCCACTGCGGAGAAAGGCAAAGGGGCTGGGGGGGGGGCTATTAGCCCCCTGCTTTGCCAGCCATCCTCTCCAGCCCCGCTCTGGAGAGTGCACCCAGCAGCAGCTCTGTGGGGTCACAGCCTGGCTCCTTCCCAGCACTCTGCCTCGCCAGGGAGAAGATGCTGAGGAGGAAGACGAAGCCCCCGTCCTTCTACCTGGACATGGAGTGGCTGGCGAACTACTGGGGCTGTGATGGGGAGCCGCGAAGGTGAGGGCAGGCTGTCCTGGGACACACGGCCGCAGCCGTCCCACCCACAGCTCGGGTGGCTGCCAGGACTCGGGCCCTGTCTCCCCATCCCCCTGCGCGCTGGTCACAAAGCATCTCCAGGGTATTCGCATCCCCTCTGCGCTGGGTGAGGGGGAGGGAGGACGCTGCACCCCGGTTCCCCCACCCTGCGAGCTGGCGTACTGCCCTGCTGCAGGCGGGGTCACCCCGCCCGGGTACCCTTTGGGTTTTGCAGATACCATCACACTGCACCCATCAACAGCTTCTTCAGCCTGCGGGAAGGCTTGGCCATGCTGGCAGAGCTGGTGAGCGGCACCGGGCAGGCGGCGGGGCACCGGCAGTGCTGGTGGGGTGTGGGGGAGCGGTGGGGGACAGGACCTTCTCCCTCCTCTCTGCCCACAGGGTCTGGAGAGCTCGTGGGATCGCCACCGGGCCAACTGCGCCCTGCTGTGCCAGGGGCTGCGTGACCTGGGGCTGGAGCTCTTCGTGAAGGAGGAGGTGGGTGCAGGGCGAGCCCACCACCACGGTGCAGGGGCAGCGTGAGGACACGTCCCTGTGCAGCTGGGGATCTGTCTGGGCAGCTTTTGATGGTGGAAAACAAACTCCCCCCGCAGCGATGCTCTCTCCTAGCAGGCTGCCGGGCTCACCGGGGGGGACATGGGGCCGTGGCCAGGAGCTGCAGATTTAACCCAGTTCCTCTCTTCCCCAGAAGGCGAGACTTCCCACCATTACCACTGTCAGGGTGCCCAAGGGCTACAACTGGAAGGAGATCACGGCCTTTCTCATGGACAACCACGCCATCGAGATTGCCGGGGGCCTGGGCCCCTCCGTGGGCAAGGTGGGCAGCGTCCTCCCCTCCCGCTGCCCACCGAACCCAGCCAGGCACCGAACCCGGTTGCGGCCGCACACCCCACGATTAACTGGTGCTCTCTGGCTGCCAGCAGCACGCACACGGCTGGGTGCATCCCATCGCCTGCAGCAGCACATAGCGGCTCCTAATCACACACAATTGCTGCGCGTAATTGAACATAATTAGCAGGGTGACACGTCTTTAGAGGAAACGTGTTATCCCGGCGCAAGCAGGGAGCTGCACTCGTGCCCTCAGCCTGGCATCGCGCGCGTGGACGCTCCTCGCATGCCCCCTGCTCCATGGCAGCCCGTGCCCTGCCGCTGGCTCACGGGCACGGCCGCACAGGCAGGTGCCCCAGGGAGACGCTCACCCTTCTTCTCCCAGGTCCTGCGCATCGGCCTCATGGGCTGCAACTCGACCAGCGCCAACGTGGACCGCGTGCTGGGTGCCCTGCGAGAGGCCCTCGGGCGCTGCCGCCGCAGCAGGCTGTGAGCCCCACTGCGAGGGGGGTCCGGACCGGGCGGCGCGGTGCTCCCCTCCGTGCCCGGCTGCAGGCAGCTGTCCCCAGAGGGGCTCCGCTGCCTCTGCGGGGTGCTGGCAGGCGGCACTGCAACACCCAGCAAGCCAAGGCAGAGCAGGAAGGAGAAGCTGGAAGAGCAGGGGACGTGGAGGTGAGGGCTGTGGCTCGGCAGATGCGGGACTTGGCTCAAAACCCCCGCACAGGGTCACTCCTCGTGCTGACAGCCTGACCCCCCAGCTCCTCTCCTCACCCCGACCCCAGGGCACAGCAGCCCCACCGCAAGCTGACACAAGGGCTGGATGCAGGATCCGACCACAGGTCCCCTCCCCTCCCACCACCATCACTCTTGGCCGTCCCTGCACCAGACCCCAGCAGCGCACTGTGCCATCCACCCCCCCCCCCAGATTAGGTACCCTGGGATGAAACACCCACACCCAGCTCTGCCAGGGGAGCCAAGGGGCCGGGCATCCCCACCCAGCTGCTGCAGATGTGCGCTCACCCACTGGTACCATCTTTCCTCAATAAACTGACACGCGACATGCAGCTCCCTGGCCCCGTAGCTCACCTTGCACCCCCCTGAGTTTCAAGACACCCACATGGGTGGCAGCTCAGCTCTGCTGGGGGGTTTCTCGCCGGATCTTGGAGAGGAGCCGTGCCATTGCCGAGCGGCGCGCGCGGTCCTGGATCCGGTACACCTGGAACTAAGCAGAGGCAGGTGGGGAGTAAGGGGAAAGGGCTCCTCGGAGCCCCGCACCCCAGCGTCGCCAGCCTCCCGCAGCCTCCGCAGCGGGGCTGGGCTCTGGAGGGCAAATCCCAGCCAAGCTGCCCAGCCCAGGTGGTTTGTGGCGCTGCCGTGCTCTGCCTCGCAAGACCACCCGAGCATCTCCGGTCCCCGTTACCTGGCTGAGCAGGATGTCAAAGTAGGCTGTGTGCCAGTAGGACCCGTCCTCGTCGGGGAGCTGCAGCAGGACTCGGGTGCCAGGGTCTGCCTGCCAGCTGTCGGTGCGCACAGGGAGGCCAAAATGGAAGCGGAGGAAACGTCGAGGGTCCCAGGCAAAGCTCTCCACTTTACAGTAGAGGGAAGCACAGTCCAGGGTTTCTCCTTTGAAGAGGTTCTCCTCCGGGAGCAGGAAGTGGGGCAGGTGCTGGGTGGCCAGGCAGCGGAGGAGGATCACCAAGAGCCTGTAGACCGAGCCCTCCAGGTCCTGCCAGTCCTCTGGGGAGGGGAAGAGCTCCGTGCTCCACAGCAGGACCATCTGCAGGGAGGGACAGGAGGGCGTGGGATCGGGCGCTCCCCACAAAGGCCGTGCCTTCGCACCCTGCAAAACCACCCACGGGGCTGAGCCCTCAACACGGACATCATGTCCTCAGCAGCCTAGGGCTGGGCAGGCTTTTGGAGCTGCTGCTTCGGCTGCAGCGGGCACAGGCAGTGCCCCACCACCCCTTCGGTTTGAACCTTTGCTTCACTCCCCAAAGAGCCCCTGTCTCAGCCCCGAGTCAGGTCCCAGCTCCACAGCAGCTCCGAAACAACAAGCCCAAGCTCTCTGCAGGCGCCAACCAAGAGCAAAAAACCTTGCTTGTGGTTTCCATCAGCTGCTGGCAAGGCAGGTGAACTCCTAGTAGCTGCCCTGACAGCTTCTTTGGCACTGTGCTGGCAAATGGCCTGGCACCGATGCCTTTCGGCGATGCGGTGATATAGGCAACATGCGCAGTGGGCTGGAGCAGAAGGTGCTTTCTTGAAGGACAGATGCATGTTGTTTTTTTTTTTAAAAAAAAAAATCAAAGAACGCAACATAAAGCAAAACCCACAGGATCTGGGTTACTTGGAGCTGGAGCTGTTCTCTCAGCAGAAGATGACTTTGCCCGCTTCTCCACCCCAGCCTGGAGAGCCATCACAAGGCAGGGCACACCTGGATTGTGCCACCAGGTGCCGTCCCCAGCACGGCCCCTTTCCCGACCGGCATCACCAGCTGGCGTGGGTGCAGAGCGCCGAAAACAAGTTGGGTGGGGAGAGAGGGTTTTGTCAGAGGAAACGCCACCCTCAGCCCTGTACGGGCACCTCCCGGCATGCCAGAGCACAGGACGACCTGCGGCACGGCAGGCACGGCAATGCCATCCCCAGCACGGCCCCAGCAGAGGCAGGCAGCCTGGGTCAGGGGACGCCTGGCACACGGGGACAGAGCCTCAGCTCTTACCGCTCGGGGTGTTTCAGGCTGGAGGTTGCTGGTTCAATCCAGCAAGTGCCTGGATTTGCCGGGAGCAAGGATCAAACCCCTCTAACCACGGCTGGTGGCACGCATCCTTTCCAGACACAGCCGTGGGCTGGTACATCCCAAAGCACCGCAGGCGCTTGGGCTTGATCTTGGGATCTTCTTCCAGCAGTGACTCAGCCAGGGCAAGGTGCAGGGGAGCAGCCTTGGCTCTGCCTGCCCGGAGAGCCACGGTCCCACCAGCAGAACCTACCTTCCTTCAGGTGGTTGAAGGTGAGACTGCCTTTACCACCCTCCTCTCCCCAGTCCTGGTCACGTAGCTGATCAAGCAGGCGAAGGCTGTCCAGATGCGGTCCCTTCAGTGTGTCCACTGCCCGGAGCAGCTTCAGGATGGGGAGGTGAGTGGAGGATCTGGTGAGAGAAAGCAGGGTCTGGTAAGAAGGAGGACGGATACCCACATCCTCCCAGCTGGGGAGAGGATACCTGCAGTGACCCGGTGTGTGTGGGGATCCCCCCCGGCCACCCACATGGCCCCAGGCATGCAGCACCCTGCGTCCACCTCCTGCACCCCCCTCTGGCGAAGAGGGACGGAAGAGATTTGCAGCGTGATGGGGATGCTGCTGACCAGCTCCTACCTTCCTGGGAGGGTCAAGAGGGGGGGTGAAGTGGGGTTGTCCTCCTCTGCATGCAATGGGGAGAGCTGCAGGCTGCCCCGAGGGGAGGCTGGATGGATCCCAAGCAGGGACCAAGCATCCAGCTGGACCACATTGTGCCCAAAATAAGCCTGGACTGGTCCAGCTGGATGCTCGGCCCCTCCTTGGGGCCGCATAGCTGTACTGGCAGGTGAGGTGTGTGTCCCCCCAGCCCCTCTCCCTCCCACAGCCTCATCCCACAGCCTGGGTGGCACCTCATCACCCCACTGCAGCCAGATGCCCAGGCTCACTCCTGAAGCCCAAGCAGGAACCTGAGAGCTGCCGCCCTCCGCGTGGCCACGTTTCAGCTCCTGTGAACAATCTGGGGGGCCTCCTTCAGCTGCATCTTTCCTTGACCTGCCTGAAAATTGGCTGAAGTTTTTCTCCCAGCACAGGGCAGCGGGGCTGGGCATCACGAGGGGATGACTCCACCTCCCTGTTGACATGTCCCTCCGCTTTCCCGTCCCCTTTTTGCCTACGCTTGGCAGTGCCACCGGCCAGGGGGGATCCCTGGCGCAGGGTCACCTCGCTATGTCGCTCACCTCCAGCAGTGGGGAGAGGCAGGGATGAAGTGGGCCTCTTCCGTGGCCTTCTGGAGGCTGCCTTCGGGGAAGGCCCTGTCGCTCTGCCGCCCCTCGAGCCGGAGCGGCTCCTGCTGCCTCCTCACCACGGGGACGATGTCAAAACGGATGGTCTTCCAGCCACCGCGGATCAGCAGGGAGAGCTCCGTGGCATCTTCCTGCAGATTTTCGGCGCTGAGGACACCTAGATGTGGAGGGTTTGGCCGCGGTTAGGAGGTTACCACAGCCAGTCCCGCAGGTTGAACCGGGTACGTGCTGCACCGCCCGTGGGCACGTCCCACCCCACTCGACTCATCCCTTTCCAACGCTGAGGTTTGGATGCGGTTCCCTGGCAAAAGCCGTTCTCCAAACCCTGCTGGGGTGGTTCTCGGGAAGGAGCGTCGCTGCAGTGGGGCTCAGGGCCAGGTTGTGGGCACAGCAGGAAGCCCTGAGCAGCTGAACGGGTGGCTGAACGGTGCCAAGAAAAATAATGTGGTCCAACAGAAATGGACCAGAAAAGGTCTCAGGTTGTGGGGGTAGAGGAGGATGAAGGACTCTGGCTTGGCCGTGGAGGAAGGAGGGAATGGTGGGCTTGCTGAGGCTGGGCTAAGAGACTTTCAGACCCGCTGGTCCTCTCACACCACCTTTCCATCAGGGCTGAGATTTACTTCAAGAAGCACCTTTGGAGATGGAAATGCATGAAGAAGCTGATGGGACCCCTACGGGCATTCCCAGGGTCCCTTCCCCACCGTGTCCTTCTCAGGGATGCTGCTCCCAGCTGGGGTCCGTGTGTGCACAGGGTCAGACCCATGCCCCAAGGGCCCGGTCCAGCCCTAACGTGGTTCCAGCTCGCCCTCCAAACAGCCTCCTCCAGGGAGTAGGGGGTGCTTGGAGGCCAGGAGAGATGGGGGGAACGAGGTTAGGGTGAGCCAAGCATGCCAAGCCCCCAAGCAAACCCTCCCCAGGGACTAACTGCAGGAGCTGCCACCCACCAAGGAAGGTGCCATCAGCCCAGGGTGAAGACGCCCGAGGATGATTCTGCTGCCGTGGGATGTCAGGGAGTAGTTTGCGTCTCCCGTTCCTTCCTTAGCTGAGGGCAAAGCCTGTCCCAGCACACGGCAGGGTGCTGGCTCGCTCACGCAGGCTTTGGGTGGGCCACGCGCTGGGGACTGACACCCCAGCCTGTCTGTGCGGGGACCACCGCCGAGCTGGGCTCCCCAGGCAGGGAAGCGCCGCGCCGGCGTACGCACCTGGCTGAAGCAGGAAGCGGTGTTGGCAGCGCACGATGGCTGAAACAAGGAGCTCTTTCAGGTGCTGGAGGACTTTGCCTGGAACCAGGCACTCCACACCACCTCCCCGCTCCGTCACATCCATGACACTGGTCCAGTCCTCCAAGTCGGTCCCTGGAGAGGGCACTTCCAGATAGCAGGTGTCCAGCCCCAGGCGGTGCCCGGCTGGGGTGTCCCTGGGCTGGTACGCCAGTACCCGCAGGGCATCGCCATCAATCTGCAGGGGGACCTCCATGGTGACAGCATCTCTGGAGGCGCAGAGAGCGAACTCGAAGGCTTCCAGGTTCCTGGCGTAGTCAACGAGGAAGCGGGGCTCCCTGGCGTGGACGCCCTCCAGCAGGGTCAGCAGGATGTCCTCTGCCTGCTGGAAATGCTCCAGCCACTGTCTCTCGCGGGACACGATTACCCTGAGGTAGCTGTGCCAGTGGGACGCGCTGGCTGCCATGGCAGCTCTGTCGCTGTCCCGAGCCTGCTCCGAGCAGCAGTAAAAATATGTGGGCAGGGAGGGCAGGGCTGGGGTGGGTGGAGGGAAGTCACAGCCAGGCACTGACAAGCACCAGTGCTGGGTGAGCACCAGGGAGAGCTGCTGGGAGCACCGTGTTCCCCCGGGGCAGAGCCAGGGTGGGGGACCAAGTCACACCGTGCCCCCCTCAGCAGGCCAGCAGGATGGCAAGCGATGCTCAGCTGGCAGGACGATGCTGTGGTGTCTCACGCCTTGAGGCGTGCCGGCACAGCCAGTGCCAGACGAAGGTGAACCACCGCCCTCCCACCCTGGCCCAGCTTGGCTCGGCAGGCCCAGCTGCTGGGGGCTGCTCTGAACCCGTGTTGTGCCCACGGGCACGGGGAGCAGGGAGCAACCCATGGAAGGAAGGCAGGGCTCTCCCGGCAGGGCAGCACGGCTCAGTAATCCCAGGCTTCCCATTCCTGCCCTTGGTCAGAGCAGGGCAGGGAGTGGGGGAGGCTCTGTGGCAGCGGGAACCTGTGTGGGAAGGAGGTCATGGCCGAGTGTGGGGCCCTGGGACCACTTCTGGGGAGGGGAGAGAGAGACACGGGGTTCAGGGCCAGTCCTCCCACCTCCTGTGGCTCAGGCTCTTTAGGGCCCATTCATACAGCTCAGACAAGGTTTCTGGATCTCCCCAGGGCTGTTTCCAGTTCATGCCTGTGCCTCCTTCAGTCCCGCATGTCTGAGGAGCCACCCGTCACTGTGTCCCTCATGGCCATCTGTCGTTCCACCAGCTGAGCTCCGGGGAGCCCCGGCTGCCTTCCAAAAAGGAGCAGAGCCAGAGCTTCAACCCACAGAGCATCATCATGCGCCTGCAGTACAAACCATGGAGGTGAGCAGGAGCCCGCACCAGGCTCCTCACTGCCTGGAGGCTGGGGATGCCCAAGGCTGGGACACACTAGCCAGCTGGTGGCCGGTCACCAGTGGTGTTCCCCAGGGCTCAGCGTTGGGGCCAGTTCTGTTCAATGTCTTTATCAATGGTCTGGACGAGGGCATCGAGCGCACCCTCAGTCAGTTCGCAGACGACACCAGGTTGGGCGGGAGTGTTGATGTGCTGGAGGGCAGGAAGGGTCTGCAGAGGGGTCTGGACAGGCTGGATCGATGGGCCGAGGCCACTGTGTGAGGCTCAACAAGGGCAAGGGCCGGGTCCTGCACTTGGGGCACAACAACCCCCCGCACCGCTACAGGCTGGGGGAGGGTGGCTGGAAAGTGCCTGGGGGAAAAGGGCCTGGGGGTGTTGGTCGGTGGTGGCTGAACAGGAGCCAGCAGTGTGCCCAGGTGGCCAAGAAGGCCACCAGCATCCTGGCTTGTATCAGCACTAGTGTGGCCAGCAGGACTAGGGCAGGGATCATCCCCCTGTACTTGGCACTGGTGAGGCCGCACCTCGAATCCTGGGTGCAGTTTTGGGCCCCTCACCACAAGAAAGACCTTGAGGTGCTGGAGCGAGTCCAGAGAAGGGCAACGGAGCTGGTGAAGGGTCTGGAGCACAAGTGTGATGAGGAGCGGCTGAGGGACCTGGGGGGGTTTAGCCTGGAGAAAAGGAGGCTGAGGGGAGACCTTCTCGCTCTCTACAACTGCCTGAAAGGAGGGTGTAGTGAGGTGGGGTCAGTCTCTTCTCCCGGGTAACAAGCAGTAGGACGAGAGGGGACGGCCTCAAGTTGTGCCAGGGGAGGTTTAGGTTGGAGATCAGGGAAAATGTCTTCACCAAAAGGGTTGTCAAGCACTGGCACAGGCTGCCCAGGGCAGTGGTGGAGTCCCCATCCCTGGAGGGGTTTAAAAGCCGTGTAGATGTGGTGCTGAGGGCCAAGGGTTAGTGGTGGCCTTGGCGGTGCTGGGTTAAGGGTTGGACTTGATGATCTTAAAGGTCCTTTCCAACCAAAACGGTTCTGTGATTCTATAAATCTCTAACAGTGGGCAACAGGCTCTGTGTCTCTTTACCCGCGCCCCACACTCCCAGTTTCACCCCACCTGATCAGGGGCCCTCAGCCCCCACACTGACCCCCTCGGCAGTGTGGTGCTGGTGGGGCAGCCGTGCCCTCCCTGGCGCAGTGCTGGCTGACCCCGCAGCATGGCCCTGGCGTCCTGCTCCCATCGCTGCCGGAGCTCTGTCACCTCCCAGCTCCTCGCTGCCTTTGGCACCTGCACTTTGCAGGGTGCCGCCGCTAAGAGGTGGGCGCTGCAAAACGCTGCCCTCGGCCCCTGCCCACAGACCGGGGCCTTCCCCTTTCTTCTTCTTCCTTCCTCTTTTCCCCTTCCTCTTACTCCAACCTCCTTCCTCTTTTCTCCTTCACCTTCTCCCTTCCCCTTTACCCTTTTCCCCCTCTCCCTTCTCCTTTCCCCTTTCCCTTTCCCTTTCCCCTTCCTCCTCTCCCCTTTCCCCTTCCTCCTTCCTCTTCCCCCTCCCCTTTCACCTTCCTCTTCCCCTTTCCCCTTCATCTTCCCCTTTCCCGTTTCTCCTTCCTCTTTCCCCCTTCCCTTTCCTTCTTTGCCCTTTCCCTTTCCCTTTCCCTTTCCCTTTCCCCTTCCTCTTCTCCCCTGCCGACAAGAGGCCAGGAGCAGGCCCTGGGGGAGCAGCTACCCCACTGCTGCCAGGCACAGGCAGCACAGGCAGGGCAGGCAGGGCAGGCAGGGCAGGCAGCACAGGCAGCATAGACAGGGCAGGCAGCGCGGGCAGGACAGGCAGCACGGGCAGGACAGGCAGCACAGGCAGGGCAGGCAGTACAGGCAGGGCAGGCAGGACAGATAGCACAGACAGGGTAGGCAGGACAGGCAGGACAGGCAGCACAGGCAGGACAGACAGCACAGACAGTGTAGGCATGACAGGCAGGACAGGCAGGACAGGCAGGACAGGCAGCACAGGCAGGGTAGGCAGTACAGGCAGGGTAGGCATGACAGGCAGGACAGGCAGCACAGGCAGGGCAGGCAGGGCAGGCAGGACAGGCAGCTCAGACAGGGTAGGCAGCACAGTCAGCGCAGGCAGCACAGACAGGGCAGGCAGGGCAGGCAGCGTGAGCAGGGCAGGCAGGGCAGGCAGCACAGGCAGGGCAGGCAGTGCTGCAGGTGCAGCAGGAGAAGGCAGAGCTGGCCGGGGAGCAGTGCTGGCTGGTGGCACAGCTGGCGGCACAGCTGGCCAGATGCTGGATGCTGCCCAGTGCCCCAGGCCGGGGGCAGCTCGGCGGGGGGATGCTGGGGTGCAGAGGGGTCCCTCCTGAAGCAGGGGGATGGCCACCAAGGCCAAGCAAGCTGCTCAGGGTGGCAGGGCTGGCCCCTGCCTGCACTTTGCCTGCCGGGGGGAGATTGCCTGGCGCTGTGACATTTGCGTGGGGGCCGTGGGGCATGAGGCCACCCCGTACCCGCTGGCATCCCTCCCTGCTGCCCCGGGACATCGCTGTGGGAGGCCAAGGCAGATGGCACCCAGGAGGAGCGAGAGGAGCTGGCGTGGGGAGGGGATGACGCAGGTCAGGGTGGTGGGGGGACAGCAGAACCTCCATACCATGCAGAGGAAGCAACAAAACACGGGAGGGCTGAGCCCTGCCCGGAGTTGTCCCATGTGTGTGCGTGGGTGAGCGGCACGGCGCAGGGCTGGGCATTCGGGGCGGTGTCAGGATGGGAAACCCAGCAACAGGCTCATCACCGTTGGAGGCGAGACATCGGGGGAAATTCACTAGCAAGAAGGTCAGTGAGGCCGTGGAAGACACGGCTGGAGCGTGTGGTGCTGGGTCTGGACGAGTCGCCGGGCGGCTGGCAGGGAACGGGCTGGCACTGGCAGAGGGGCTGGCCTGGGTGAGCTCATCGCTCGTTTTCCATCTCAGCGTTTTATGGTTCTCTGAATTTTTGCTCTGTTAGAAACAGGAAAGAGAAAACAACTCAAAAATAAGAGCAAGGGCAAGTGAGAGAGAGGAGAAAACCTGGGGGCATGGAAGCACTCGACATGGCAGGGGTGGGCAAGGGGCTGCAGCGAGCCCCCAGCGTCCCTCACCCAGCTCGCCCTTCCGTAGGACGCCGTGCACAGCGTCACCCCTGAGCCCTGCGCCCTGTGAGATGCCATCGTCCCTCGGCAGAGAGGCACCGGGGTGGGAGCTGGCGAGTGGGGGAGCTGGCAGGGGACAGGGAGAGCGGGATGTGGGAGGTAGGTGATGCTCTGCCCCAGCGCCCTGGCTCCGCACCAGCCCCAGCACCGGCACCCCTGTGCCCCACGAGCCTCCCGCCCCGAGCGACACAACCCCTGGCAAAAAGGCTGGGAAGGGGAAGGGGGGGACGCAGTCAGGGGAGGTAGAGAGGAAGGGAGAGTAATTTAACATGACAGGCTGTTTATTTTGGCAAAAAAGGTCCCTTTTCAACAGATTTCAAATCCCGGCCCCAGAGCTGGGGGGACCACACAGAGGAGTGGGAGAGCAGGGGTGCGAGGCGGGGTTCGCTGGGGCACCAGCACCCAGAGGGATGCAGAGGAACCCCCCCGCCTGCTTGTCCCCAGGCCTTGGCAGCCTTGCACGCTCCGGTGGATCCCCCCTCTCCCCAGGGTGCCCCCACGGGCGCCGCGCGCTCCCGCACGCACGTGCTCTCCTGCACGCACCCGCGCACGTTCGCACGCTCCTCCAACCCCTCGCTCCTTCCTCCGGGCCAGGGCTCAGCTGGAGGCTTGGCTTCCCCCAGTGACATTTCAAAAGAGGCTATTTATTAAAAAAAAAAAAAAAAAATTGCTAGGAAAGAAATAATTATTATAATGACATTAAGAGCTTTGGCTGTAAAAGCCCTGCGAGAGCGCGGGGCAGGAGCGGGGGCTGCTGCCGGCAGGGAGCACCGCGGTGGTTTTCCTGCCTTGTGCTCTTATTTTTTTTTCAGTCCCGGTCCAACACTCTCCCCGCCCCCGCTTTTCCTCCCCTTTATCCTGGGAAATGAAAACAATTTATTTAATGATGGATCGTCCCTTTCTCTGGTCACTGACCTTCTGGGTGAATTTCTGCTGAGCTCGGCGGAAAGCGGCGAGGCTGGGTTGTGGATCCCATCTGAGGGTGGGGGAGGGACGCTCACCCTCATCCTTCCCAAAAAACCACAGCAACAGGCCCGGGAGCCGGATGGGGATGATGGGGAGGGTCCCCATGACAGCAGGGGCACAGCCACCGCCTCCTCCCTGACCTGGCTTGGGGTGCAAGGGCTGGGGTGCAGCGAGGGAGTGGGAGAGGGGATGGAGGAGCTGCACCCGGGGTGGGAGAGGGGATGGAGGAGCTGCACCCGGGGTGGGAGAGGGGATGGAGGAGCTGCACCCGGGGTGGGAGAGGGGATGGAGGAGCTGTACCTGGGGTGGGAGAGGGGATGGAGGAGCTGCACCCGGGGTGGGAGAGGGGATGGAGGAGCTGCACCCGGGGTGGGAGCAGGGATGGAGGAGCTGCACCCGGGGTGGGAGCAGGGACAGAGGTGTGATCTCCATCCCACTGGCAGCCACATTTCCCCTTGCTGCCTGGCGGGGGGGGGATGAATGGGGTTTCTCAGCCCGGGGTGGCCGCAGGAGGGATTTTTCGGAGCTGGCCAGGCATGAGGCCAGGGAGGAGGCCGGGGACGCGTGCGGGGCTGCACAGGCTCCCAGCAGAGGCTGGCAACACGCACCCCACAGCAGGCGGTTTGGCTCTGGCCGGTCCCGTGCTTGGCCGGGCTCCGCTCCCCAGGGAGGGGAAAGCCGGGAGCGAGCGAAGGAAAGGGGCAGGATCCCACCAACGAGCTGCCTTTTGGTTGGGAGGGCTGCCAGCACCCAGCGTGCATCGCCCTGGGACCCCGGGCATGGGTGCAGCCCCACGTCCCCCTCCGGTCACGCTCAACCCCGAGCTGACCTGCACAGCAGGGATGGAGCAATCCAGCATCCAGCCCCCTCCCCTCTGGCCCTTCCTCTGCCGTGGCCTGTTGCTCAAAGCATGGTTTTTGTAAAAACGCGTAAATATTTATACAAGAATAATTTAAAAAACATGGTCTGTCAAATAATCAAAGCAGCAGAACATCCGAGGAGCTTTCAGCCGGGTTGGGAAATCCGGTGCTGCTTTCCGATGCCATGCTGGGATGCTGGAGGTGCTCGCAGCCAGCCCCGGCCCTGCGGGCTGCTGGACTTGCTGGCACGGGTTTGCGGCAGCTTTGAGGTCCTCGTGGATGTGGTTTGGGGACCACGGCAGCGGGCGGCTTTCACTTGCATCAGCTCAAGCCGCCCGCTGCCGGGAGCTCCAGCTGGGGATGGGACTTTGCCAGGCACTGGTTTCCATCTCGTGTCTTGGTTTGACGCTGTCCCCTGCACCGGCACCGCACCAGGAGCCGGAGAAATCCTTGGGTGAAGCGCTGCATGTCCCTGTCCTCCCGCGAGCTGTGTGGCAGGGCCGGGGACTGGCGTGGGTGGTGGCAGGGTGGCAGCTCAGCTGGCAGGGTGGCCCCCGGTGCCACGGGGTGGCAGGGGTACAGCATCCCCATCCTGGCAGTGTCCTCTGCCTTTCAAAAGCTTGGCTTTACAGTACTGGGGTGAGAGCTTTGCGCCAGGGTTTTCCCCAGGCTCCTCTCCTATGTCCCGCTGGCACCACGTCCCCCTGGCACCACCGAGAAGCCCTGAGCCGCCACTCCCCAGGGAGGCAGGGGAATGGCCTTAAAATGGCAGCACCTGGAGACCCCCAGCCCCAGTTCTTTCTGCTCACTTGGGGTTCCCCTGGCTGGGGCAAGGCAGGGGACACGATTGCCACCGAGCGATGACCCTGCCGCCATAGCTCAGCTGACCCACAGCCACTGGGTGCCTCGGCCTTGTGGTTCAGGGGGTCCCAGGGTGGCAGGGGGGAGGGAGGAGGGTGGCAGAGGGGCAGGGGTCCTCCCTGTTCCTACAGCCCCATACAGCTGGAGGGAAGAGGCGGGCACGGCTGCGGCTTGGGCAGCGCAGGGGGAGCGGGAGCCCCGTGCCGCGGTACCCTCCGTCCTCTCCGCCACCCTCCTGCCCTTTCCCACCGCGTGATTTGTGTTCGTGCATTCTTTGAACCCGGGCCAGGCGCCGAGTTCAAACCCCTCCATTAAAACCTCGATTTCCCCCGCTAAAAGCCCGCGCACCTCCCTGGGCTACCTGGCTGCCTCACCTGCCCTGGGGAGGGGGCTCCCAGGGCCGGGTCCCCCCCGCAGGAGGTGCTTGTGCCGCGCACGTGTTCGGCATCCGCAGGGAACGCGCTCTGCTCGCGGCCTAATTAGCTGGGAGGGAGGGGGGAGAGCCAAATCCAAACCATGTGCTGACCTGCGGGCCCCTCCGCCCGAGAGCAGCCGTGCTGAACGCTCTCTGGAGCGTTAATAGCTCCCCAGGTCCTCTCCACACGTCCTCCCCCCGCACACGCGGGGCCTGGCCGGGTTTGCGGGGGGGGATGCAGGGCTTTGTGCCTCTTTCCCAATGGTTTTCCAGGCCTGCGTTTCGTGGAAGGCAGTGGGCAACCCCGGGGCTGTGAGCGGCGGCAGCCAGGAGGAACTGGGGGGGCAACTGTGCCCTGATTTGGGGCAACCCCAGTGCTGTGATGCTGGGGAGAGACAGGCTTTGGGTCGGCCAAAGGACTTGTGCCTCCATCCCTTGGTCCCGGAGGTGGCACCCGCCTCCCGCAGCGTGCCTGGTGCCCGCTGGCCACCTCAGCCGGCTCACCGGGTGCCTGCAGAGCCTGGGAGGAAGCATCAGGTCCAGCCACTGCTGGGACCCGTGCTGAGGCACTTCGCCGAGGAGCACTGCCGGTCACAGGGGCCGGGAAGGGCAGGGGGAGCCTGGGATTAGCGCCTGGGATGCGCCCGGGACCTGCACAGTCACCATCCCAGCGTGACAGCCCCTCCAAACCCACACCCCGGGGTGGGCACGGGGAGTCCCGGCCCCTTTTTGGAGGCCACCGAGAAGCTGGTCACCCTGAACGTGGAGGAAAGGGGCATTTGCTCCTGGAGAGGGAGCGGGCGGAGGTAGCTCGGCCAGATGGTGCGGGGGAAAGGGCTGCTTCCCCCCACGCTCCTCCCAGCCTCCCCAGCACGGAGCCCGGCTTCGCACCGGCTCCAGCTCCTGGCCCCGAGGAAATGGCTGCCAGCCGTGGCCCCACAGCTGTTTTCCCCCTGCTCGGTTTGCTGCTTTCAATTTAACGTCCCGGGGAGCGGGATGGGGAAGGCACAGGGGGAGCATCGCGGCGCTTTCCCGTGCGAAGCCTGCCTGGGAGGAAATCCTCCCTCACGCTCGCTTCGTGGGGCTGCTCCCTCCTGCCCGTCCCACCGAGGGACAACCCGCTGCCAGGCACCCGCGATGGCCCCTGCGGGGATGCCCAGGGTGGTGGGGGGCAGGTTGGTGCCACCGTGTCCCTTGGGAGCTGGCAGTGGGGTCTGGCACGGCACGGTAGGGCCAGGAGACAGGAGTTTGGGGAGCACGTGGCACGCGGTGGGCTCAACCCACCCCTCCGGGCTGCGAGGTGGTGGATGGCGACAGCCAGAAGACCCCTCCGAGTCACTCCCCAAAAGAGATGCGTGTCGGCCGGCACCCCCAGGACGGGCTGTGTGGGGAGGGTGGCAGCGCCCCCGCTGTGTCCCACCCTCCCCGGCGTCCCCCGGGGCCGGGGAAGGGGCGAGCAGCCTAATGCCTTCCAGAAGATCAGCTGTAAATGGCTGGGGAGGGTAATTCATATCAAACTCATAAAGCCTTTATTAGTGTCTCGGGGGAGAAATCCGGATGTGGCCGTTTATTTATTTTGGATTTCGCCTTTTTTTTTTTTTTTTTCTCTTTTCCTTTTAACATTTTCTTCCAGGAGATTTTTAAAGGGACAGGGACACCTCGCCGTGCTCAGCAGCGGGGCCCGGCAGGGGCCAGCTGCCCACGGGACATTCAGCCCTGGAGCGCTGGTGCCAGCCGAGGTGCCGTGGCAGCTCAAGGAGTCGGGCAGATCTCGGGGTCTGGTTTCGGGGGGGACAGGTCCTGGCGCTGCCGGGGGTGTCGTGCTGCCCCGAGGGTGCTTCGGAGACCCGCAGCTCTGCCCTGGGTGCTGCATCCCTGCACG
Source organism: Nyctibius grandis (assembly GCF_013368605.1). Taxonomy (NCBI): domain Eukaryota; kingdom Metazoa; phylum Chordata; class Aves; order Nyctibiiformes; family Nyctibiidae; genus Nyctibius; species Nyctibius grandis. The sequence goes on along the minus strand of NC_090689.1, from coordinate 5,193,177 downwards.
GTCCCCTCTGCGCCCAGCCCTGCTCTTGGCCCTCCGCCTCATGCCTCAGTTTCCCCCGCTCCGCAGATGGTCCCCGTGCCAGCGATGCCCCTGGGTGAGGATTTTGGGAGCACCCTGGCACAGATGGCAGAGCCGGGCTCCCGGTGAGGCAGACTTTCCGCGGCGGTGTCCGCGCCTGGTCCTAACCCAGTCCTGCTGTTGTTTGCTCCTCCGCTTCGCGCTTTACATAATTTGTTCCTTGGCCCCTTTTCAAACGTACCTCGCGGTCGTTACGGCCGAGGATATTTATACAGCGGGGGGGTGGAAACCTCTGGAGCCGGGGAGTGGAACCCCGCACCACCCCAGCACCGGGGGCAGGCCACGGCCCTGCCCGCCTTTGCGGGACCCCGGTCGGGGCTGGATGGGGTTCCCCCCGCGTCCGCCCCGGTGCTCGTGCCACGGGACCGGGAGCACCGAGCCCCTGGGGCCAGCTGGATCCCTCACCCCAGCACCTGCACCATCCATCATTAACAATCAATTAACGAGCCAAACCCAGCGGTGCCTTGCAGCGGGGTGTCCCGGGGCACAGCCCTGCCTGTTTTCTGGGGGGACCCGGGCTTTCTTGATCAAACCCTCTGCTGATGATAAATGTCGAGTGGGGGTGTGGTTGGGTTGGATCTTTTTTTTCTCCAGTGGAGACAAAGAGGCCCTTGAGCCTAACGCGTAACTTAAAACATGGCATTCCTGAAAAGAATTTCCTGATAATATTTTTAGCACCTGAAAAAAAAAAAAGGGGGGGAGTGGAAAAAAAAAAAAGCAAATAGCACCATTTTTTTTTCTGCCACTCTTCCCCCATCCCCTCCCTCCGGCGTTTTAAAGGGGCAGAGGGGACTGCGGCTGCGAGGGGAGCAGCTGGCCCCGGAGAGGGGCTCGGTGGCTACGTGTCCCCACGGGGGTGGGGGCAAGGGGTCCCTCTGCGGGGGGCTTGGGGGGGAAAGAGGGGGGACACGGGGGTCCCTGCGTGGGGGGAGAGTGGGGGACACGGGGGCCTGCGTGGGGGGAGAGGGGGGGACACGGGGGTCGCTGCGTGGGGGGAGAGGGGGGACACGGGGGTCCCGCGTGGGGTCCCCTCCCGCCCCGCCCCTCCGCCCCCGCCCCTCCGCCCCCTGCCCCGCCCCCGCCTCATTTGCATACCCCGCCCCTCCCGGCCGCGCCGGACGCCCATTGGCTGGCCGCGCGGGGTTATGCAAATCGCCCGCGGTGGGCGGGGCCGGCGGGGTGAAGCGGCCCGGCGCGGCGGCAGCGGCGGCGCTCGGGGCTGCAGCGGGAGCCGGGGCGCGGGACGGCGGCTGCGGGCTGCGCACGATCGGCTCCGCGCTCCGTCCGCCACCTCCGCTCCGCTCCGCCGCCTCTGCCCCGCCATGCCGCGGGGGCCGGTGCCGGCGTGAGCGGCTGAGCGGCGGCGGCTCCCGGCGGCCATGCGGGGCCTGGCGGGCTGGGCCGTGCTGGTGGCCCTGGGCGAGTGGCTGTGGGCGGGCGGCGAGGTGCCGCTGGCGGACTTCTACCCCTTCGGGCCCGCGCAGGGGGACGCGGCCACGCGGAAGCAGGACGACGGCGGCTCCGAGTTGCGGCCCCTCGCCGTGCCCTTCCCCTTCTTCGGCGCGGGGCACACCGGCCTCTACGTGAGTACCGGGGGCGGCGGGGACAGACCCCCCCCGGGGCCGCCTCTCGCGGGCTGTTTCACGTCGTTTCATTTCAAAGTGACCGTCCTGCTCGGGTGGGTCCGAGTGCGATGAGCCAAACGCGTGTGGGTTTTCCCGGGGGGGCCGTCGGGTGGTCCCCGTGTAACGCGGAGCATCAGAGCACTAAGGGTGTGCTGAGGGACGGGGGAGATCCTGTGGGGCCTGGGGCTCCCGGCTCGGTGGCACCGGGGCTGCCTGGGGTGGCACGACGAGGGTCCTGGCCCTGGCGAGGGTCCCACTGGGGGTGCTGGATGAAGCGCTTGCCCGCAGCGGGGAGCCGAAGCCAGAAATACCCACGCCTCGTGGGAGCGGCCCCTGTGGTGGGGAGCCAGGCAGGGCTGGCAGGTGAGAGCCCCGAGCGGGCGTGCTGCGGCCCTGGCCGGCTGCCCCTGGCCGGTGTCCCTCGCTGGGGAGGAGGCGGCGGTGGTGGAGCTCTGGGTGCGATGCAGAATAAACAGCTGCCCTTTGGGTTGTGGCGCGGCGGGCTTGGCTGGCCGCTCGGCACAGCCCGCTCCCGTGCGCCCACCGGGGTGGCCAGGCGGCTGGGACCCCTGCCGACGTGCTCCCTTGCAGCCCCCGAGCCACCTGGAGGGGACCGTGGCTGGAGAGCTCGAGTCACGCCTGGCCCGTCGTGTCCCCCACGGCTGTGGCATCAGGCAGGGGAGCAGCCCTGAGCACCCGGTTGTCTCTGGAGCCTTTTGGGCGGCGCTGGCTCCAAACGCCTGCCCTGCGTCCTGGGCTGGGGTCTGTGCTCCCCACTCTGGCTCCCACCTGGCACCGTGAATCCTCCGGCGTCCTGGTCCCTTCTCTTCTCCCTGGTTTGCTCTGGGCTGACTGGTGATCCAGACCTGGCTGGCAGAGGAGAGGGCTGAGCATCGCCTTGGTGCCACCTCGGAGCTGGGCTATGTACCGTCCCGCCGCCTCGGCTGAGCGCAGGAGGTCCTTGGTCCTCACCAGTGTTTTCTTTTCCCCTGATAAAAGCGCCAGCCCTGCCATCGAGCAGGAGCAACCTGGCCTTGGGGTTTGAGCCACGGTGGGAGGATAGATGAGGCTGGGACAAGCCAGGTGACGTGATGGCCATCCCATACGGGATCCGCAGCACAGCTCTGGATCTTGGAGAGGCTGCAGGGGTCAGAGGGCAGCGCATCCCCCTCTCCGAAACCGAGACCCCCCCCGGACTCTTCAGGGCCAGCTTGCCTGCCCCCAGCACAGGGGTCTGCATGGCTGGGCTGCTTCTCCCTGGGGAGCCGCTGTCCCGGGGGAGCTGACACAGAGCTGGGCTCACCTGGAAACCTCCGTCCTCGCAGGCTGCCTCCAGCCCCCCCCCCCCTTTGCAAAAACCAGCAACAACAACAAAAAAAAGCCCTTCTTGGCTCCGGCGCTCTCCCATCTTGCTTTAATCAGGGGAAGAATGTTCCTCTGCGGACACAGCGGGGTTACGGAGGCTTTGGGAAACAGGAATCCTCTTCCCCTTAGTCACAGCAAGGACTGCCCCGGCTTCGAATGGAGGGGCTGGGGACCCTCCTCAGGGACTGGGGACCCTACCCAGGGGCTGCACGTGGCCATCACAGCCTGCCCCCCCTCCGCCACCGCGGCCTGGGTGTGGGGGCAGCTGGGGCACAGGCACGCTGGCATCAGCGTGGCTCATGGCAAGACGCTGGCTCCCAGCTCCTTGTCGGCACGCGAGCGTGATGCCCCTGCCAGCCCCTGCCTGCTGCGTGCCAGGGCTGCTCTCTCTGCTCAAGACCCTCTCGCCTGCACCGTTCCCCCTTGGCTTTCCCACCCTGCAGCCCAGGGGCTTGCCGGGCCGGTGGTGCTGGGGCCGGCATCGCATGCTGGAGAGCTTAGCTGGGGGCTCCTTCCTGTCCCGCTGTCGCTTGCGGGCAGCGCTGTGGGCAGGGGAGCAGCTGCCCGCCCCGCTGGGGTTGCCGCTGTGGCAGGGTCTTCTCCCAGGAATTTGGGGGCTGCAGGCGAGAGCGTTTCCCTGTGATCCCTGTGCCCTCGCTGCCTGCTCAGGGGCTTTCCTACCCTTCCTCGCTCCTGCTGTGGCCCCAGGCCGGGAGGCAGCACTCCAGGCAGCACCATCTGCTATCTCCAGCTTCATTCCCTGGGCTGAGGGCCACCTCTGCTGTGGGCTGGGTGTCCCAGGACCCTAATTACCCCAGTTAATTAGTGCTGGGGAAGGGCTCGGAGCTTGCAGTATCTCACCCTGGGTGCCTGGCATCCCCTGCTTTAGTGAGAGCCGCCTGCCGAGGCCCAGGCAGCACCGGGGGCTTTGCATGGGATGGTGGCACTTGGTCACTTGGGGACCACAAACTCGTTAGCTCGACTGCTCATTAGCACTGGGCATGCTGGTGGAGGGATTGCTGCCCGGCAAAGCTCCCCCCATCCTGTGCCGGTGGCTGCCTGGCTCTGGCACGAGTGGTGCCGGGAGGGCAGGAGGTGCCCGGCCCCAGCCCCACAGGCTGCGTATGAGCTGTAGGAGCCTGGAGCGAGCGAAACAGCCCCTCGTCCCTGCCAAGAGCGCCGGCACGAGCTGGCTGAGCGCGCCGGGGGCTGTTTGTTTAAAGCGTCGGAGCCGCCGCAGTTTTCTCAGCTGTTCCCCCTTCCCCTGGCCAGGACGCGGCGGAGAACAGGGCTGGGTTTGTTCGGGTGGATGCTGCCCGCAGCCCCGCTCCAGCGAGCGACCGGGCGGGAGGTGGGGGGCTGCGGGCGCCGGGGCACGTCTCCGCTTCCAAGGGCAGGAAGGGGAAGCGCTCCAATGTTTGGAGAAAGAGGGAAAAAAAAAAAAGGTGAAATGGAAAGCGGCTCTAAAACACGGATTCCTTCTGGCGGCAGGAATCAACTGTGGCCGCCCGTTTCTTTTGCCTCCCTCTCTGCAGGTGAACAACAACGGGATCATTTCGTTCCTGAAGGAGGTCTCCCAGTTCACGCCAGTGGCCTTCCCCATCTCCAAGGACCGGCGCGTGGTCGCCGCTTTCTGGGCGGACGTGGACAACCGGCGGGCGGGCGATGTGTATTACCGGGAGAGCACCGAGCAGCCCATCCTGGAGAGAGCCAGCAGGGACATCGCGCAGTATTTCCCCGAGTTCCCGGCGTTTGCCGCGCGGTGGGTCTTCATCGCCACCTGGTACCGAGTGACCTTCTTCGGGGGCAGTTCGTTTTCGCCGGTGAGTAGCTGGGGCAAAGCAGCCGTTAGCCGGTGTTCCCACCGTGTGCGGCACGGAGCTGTCGGCAGGGCTGAGCCGACCCCGGCGGCTCCGTCGCGATGCCTTGCCGTGACAGAGTGGTGCTGGGCCGGCAAAACCCAGCCCTCCTCTTTGTGCTGCGTGGTGTCCCCTTCTCAGGCAGCAGCAGGGCGGCGTTTGCGTGCTGAGGAGCTGGTTGTGGACGGGGTTTGGTGCCTTTCTTCCAGAGGCCCTGATAACCACGTTATTCCCCATTTTTCCCATACCCCAGGAGGAGAAGCGAGGTGTTCTGGTGGCTGGGTGCTGGGCAAGGGGATCACAATGCCGAAGGGTTAAAAATCATAGAATCCTAGAATGGTTTGGGTTGGAAGGGACCTCAAAGACCATCTAGTTCCAACCCCCCTGCCACGGGCAGGGACACCTTCCACCAGACCAGGTTGCTCCAAGCCCCGTCCAACCTGGCCTTGAACACTGCCAGGGAGGGGGCAGCCACAGCTTCTCTGGGCAACCTGGGCCAGGGTCTCACCACCCTCACAGCAAAGAATTTCTTCCTCATATCTCATCTCAATCTCCCCTCTTTCGGTTTAAAACCGTTCCCCCTCATCCTATCACTCCATGCCCTTGTAAAAAGTCCCTCTCCAGCTTTCCTGTAGCCCCTTCAGGTACTGGAAGGTGCTAGAAGGTCTCCCCGGAGCCTTCTCTTCTCCAGGCTGAACAGCCCCAACTCTGATTTTTGGCTGCCTCCCCTGCCTGCTCACCGCTTCCTTCCCCTCCCTGCGGCAGGTAAACACTTTCCAGATCGTCCTCATCACGGACGGCAAGCTCTCCTTCACCATCTTCAACTATGAGTCCATCACCTGGACCACGGGTATGCACGCCAGCAGTGGGGGGGACTTTGCCGGGCTCGGCGGCATCGCGGCGCAGGTAAGCGGCGAACACGGCCCCCCCCGGGGCGCCCAGGTAGCGCGTCCGCCCTGCGAGCTCGCGGCTCCTGGTTTGGGTTGTTTGGAGGTGGAAAGCCTCCCCCTGCTTTAAAGCCTTCCTTTTTTTTTTTTTATTTAAAGTTCTTAAGTATCCATGTGTGCTCTGGCTCCCAAAGCCGAGACCATACAGGGGACTTTGTTATCCCGAAACCACAAGTCTTTGCCTTGGCTGCTGCCTGGTAGTCCTTTTTCCTTCCTACCCTCAGCCTGTACGAGCAGCTGCCGCAGCCAGCACAGCTTTCCTTGTGTTTTTCTTTCATCCTTGTGTGCGTTGTTGTGTTTAAGGGAGGGGGGAAAGCCAACACCCACAAAAACCCCGGTCCCTGTTCAGATTTCCCGGCAGTTGATCCATGCTTGGCTCTCCGCCTGCCAGCCTCCAGCAGGCGGGATGCTGCAGGTGGAGAGGAAGAGGATGGGTTTGGAGTCCCAGGGGAGGGATGGAGCAGGCAGGGCGGCTGCTTCGCCCCGGCAGGCCGCCTGTGGTCCCGGCGCGTGGGCAGGGCTGAGCGCTGGCTGGTGCCGCCTGGAAGGGGACAGTCGGTCCTGAGCGGCGCGGCCAGCGGCGCTGAGTGGCAGGAAAGACGAGCCCCCGTGCTCCAGCCGCCTTCCCCCGCGCGCTAGTGATGTCCCTTTCCCCTCTGCCCTTGTCCTCCCAGGCAGGTTTTAACGCCGGTGATGGAAAACGCTACTTCAACATCCCTGGATCCCGCACCGATGACATCGCTGACGTGGAGATGACGACAAATGTGGGTATCCCCGGGCGCTGGGTGTTCAGAATCGATGATGCCCAGGTGCAAGTGGGGGGCTGCAGCAATACAAGTAAGAGGACAGCAGTTAGGTTTATTTAACTCCCAACCCGACCCCACACTGTTCTCCAGCCCTGTCTTTCCCTGCCTCCATCTCCACGGGGTGGAGGAGATGGCTCGAAGGGCTTGGGGAGGGAGGGGAGGCAGCCATGGGGGGACCCTCCTCAGCGCCTGCCATGGCTGGGGACGGCACCCACGGGTGCCCTGGGGCTGGGAAGGGGCTGGGAGAGCAAATGGGGAGGGGAGGAAGACTTTTGAGATGAAAAGAGTCTGCGCGGAGCGATGAGGGAGGCTGGGGAGGAGGTGATGGTGCACAGGCGGGACCCCCCGGGCCTGCTGCCAGGCACGAGGGGCCGGCACCCTTGGGGGGGTGCACACGTCCGTAAGTCCCAGGAGGCCGGGGCGAGCAGTGCGGAGGGCTGCTGGGTGCCAGCCGCCCCTGCGGGGCCGGGGTGCCAGGGCTGGGCCACGCTCCCCACCCCGAGGGTCCTGATGTGTCCCCCGCGGAGCCTCCTGTTGCTCATCCCCACTCGCCCCGGGACATGTTTTCCCACCCACGATCCGCGTGTGTCTCGCAGTACCGGTGGCTTTGCTGTACACGGGCTCTCCCGTCCCCCTCTCCCTCTGCCCCGGGTGATGAGCGAGGGCATGTCCATACCCCCCCGGCCGGCGGGGCTGACCCGGTGCAGCCTCTCCCCCTTGCACAGGAGGAGTAAAACCGCTCCCCTGTCCCAGGGGAGCCCGCGAGGAGCAGCCCCTGCCCCGCCGCGAGGCAGGCAGCCCCCGTGGGCTCCCCGAGCACCCTGGGGCGCTGGGCGGGCGCGGGGCCGGACCCCGGTGCTGGTGTGGCTGGAAGGCGGCGGGTGAGCCCTGCCGGGGCGCAGGCTGACGGCGGGGGGCCACCGCCTGTCCCCACAGCCTCCGTCTGCCTGACGCTGCGGCCCTGCCTCAACGGGGGGAAGTGTATCGAGGACTGCATCACGGGGAACCCCTCCTACAGCTGCTCCTGCCTGGCCGGCTTCACTGGGAAGAGGTGCCATGTCGGTGAGTGCCGGCCCCGAGCTCCCCGCGCTTCGCCGCAGGTCTCGCTCCCAGCGTCACCGCGACACGTGTCCGTCTGTCCCTGCCCCTGAGCTCCTGTCCCCCACCCGGGGCTCTGTTGCAGATGTGGACGAGTGTCTCTCCCACCCGTGTCAGAACGGAGCCACTTGCCTCAACGGTGCCGGCAACTTCAGCTGCAGGTGCCTGCCGGGCTTCAGAGGTGCCAGCTGCGAGACGGGTGAGCGCGGGGCCACCAGCGCTGGCTCAAGAGCAGCGAGCCCGGGTTTGGAGGGCACTGCCGCTCCGGGGGGGCTCTTTGAGATCGGGGTTCCCGCTGGCCTCGAGCGGTTTGTGATGGCCAGCATGGATTGCAGCTTGCTGCAGGCGAGGGAAACTTGGCTCTGGCCATGAGCCCTCCGTGCCGCTGGCACCCGCTCGGCCGAGGGCTCGGTGCCGCCGCCAGCACCTCTCCCTGCGTGGGAAAAGCTGGCGGTTAGTGCCGAAACAGAAGCCTCGGAGGCCCTGCTTTCGCAGGTGGTGCTCTGGTCCCAAAGCCGGCGAGGGCTCTCCCAGTCCCTGGCAGGGGCCGTAGCGGCCGGTTTCCCTCACCGGAGAAAGTACCGCCAAAGCGTTTGGCTCCCGGCGAGCCTCCGCACCCGTGGAGAAGGCAGGCAGGGAGCTGACTTTCAGGGAAGGGAGGGAGGGCACGCTGGCATCCAGGAGGCGCAGGGGGATGAAAGGGCTGAGCTGCCCCAGGAAGGGGTTTGGGCAGAGCCACGGCTGGGGACGCAGGTGCCAGTCTCCTGCCAGAGGGTGCGTTTGTGGCTCCGAGCTGCGCGCTCTGCGTGTCCATGGCATCACCATGTGTGTGGGGGATGTGCCAATGGATGCCTGGGTTGATCCCCTCCTCTTTTTTTTTTTGGTGTTCTGCTGCAGAAGAGTCACCATGTGAAAGCAGAGTGTGCCAGAACGGCGGGACGTGCCAGGCGGTGAACGGGACGGCGGCGTGCTTGTGCCAGCCGGGGTACACGGGGACAGACTGCCAGACAGGTGGGTGGTGGGAGCAGGCACCGGGGGAGATTCTGCCCCTCTGCTCCACTCTCGGGAGACCCCCCTGCAGTGCTGCGTCCAGCTCTGGGGCCCCCAACACAAGAAGGACACGGAGCTGTTGGAGCGAGTCCAGAGGAGGCCACGAAGATGCTCAGAGGGCTGGAGCCCCTCTGCTCTGGAGACAGGCTGAGAGAGCTGGGGCTGTTCAGCCTGGAGAAGAGAAGGCTCCGGGGAGACCTTCTAGCACCTTCCAGTACCTGAAGGGGCTACAGGAAAGCTGGAGATGGGCTTTTTACAGGGGCATGGAGTGACAGGACGAGGAGGAACGGTTTTAAACTGAAAGAGGGGAGATTGAGATGAGATATTAGGAAGAAATTCTTTGCTGTGAGGGTGGTGAGACCCTGGCTCAGGTTGCCCAGAGAAGCTGTGGCTGCCCCCTCCCTGGCAGTGTTCAAGGCCAGGCTGGATGGGGCTTGGAGCAACCTGGTCTGGTGGAAGGTGTCCCTGCCTGTGGCAGGGGGTTGGAACTAGATGGGCTTTGAGGTCCCTTCCAACCCAAACTGTTCTGTGATTTTGTGAAATGGTGACACTCCCTCGTCAAGCTGCGTTCCCACCCTGCTTCACCCCCTGCCATAGTTTTGAGAGGGGAGTGCTTGGCATTGCTGGTGGCATTGGTTTTTATCTCGGCCATCGCCTTCCCCCTCCCGAGCATCCTCCAGGAGAGCACGGCCTGACCGCCCCTCCTGGCCTCCCCTTGCAGAGGTGAACGAGTGCGAGTCCAGCCCGTGCCTGAACGGCGGGCACTGCGTCGACCTGGTCGATAACTACACCTGCGTGTGCCTGGAGCCCTTCGTGGGACAGCGCTGCGAGACAGGTGCCTGCTGCTGCCTGCGCCCCGGCACGACCCACCCCAGGGACAGTCCCCCGCCGTGCTCTGCTGGCCATCATGGGCTCTGCTCATCCCTCGCTCGCTTCCCCCCCTGCAGACTTGTCTTTCTGCGAGGACCGGAGCTGCCGGAACCGGCAGACGTGCAACTACATCCGCCCCGGCCGCTACATCTGCACCTGCTCCCCGGGTTATTATGGCAACAACTGCCAGTACGGTGAGTGGGGGACGCCTCGCCCGGCCCGGCACCGGAGCCGGTTTGGGGGGAGCCAGATGGGAAGGGGCGAATGGCTCAAAAGGGGCCGCGTCAGCCGTGGGCACCGCCGAAAGCTGGCGGGCAGCGTGCGCAGAGGGGCCGTGGTGCTGCTGGGAGGGAGCTCCTTCCACCGGGGCTGCTCGGCCATGGGGGGTCTCCGGCGTGAAGCTGGGCTAGACCGGCTCTGCCCCCGGACGGGGTGTTCCAGCCACAGGCTGGGATGGCTCTGGCACAGCCTCCCCCTTTCCCCGCAGGCGGTCCCCGGGTGCCCGGCGCCTGCCTCTCGCACCCCTGCCAGAACGCGGGCAGCTGCCTGGAGACGGAGCAGGGCTACGTCTGCGAGTGCCGGGAGGGCTACACCGGGCAGGACTGTCGAGACAGTGAGTACTGGGGAGGTGTGGGGGGGGTGGTGGTGTCTTTAGGGGAGCCCTTGCGCTCCTGAGAGGGAGAAGCAGCAGCCCTGGAGAGGCTGTGCAGGGCTCCTGGACTGAACAGTGGGTCTGTCCTGCTGAAGGAGGCTGTGCCTGGGTATCTGAGGGGGGCTCGTGGCTGCCACCCACCTGAGCTCCTCCTGTGGGTGGCATCTGGCAAGGCTGCTTGGCTGTCCCAGCCCTGCAAGCGGGAGGGGTCCTGGGAAGCTCCTATCTCCTCTCTTGCAGAACTCTTGGAGGGTTGCGAGTGTCGCAACGGGGGCAGTTGTCTGGAGGGGAATGTCACCATCTGCCAGTGCCTGCCGGGGTTCTTTGGTCTCCTCTGTGAATTTGGTAGGTGAAGGCTTCTTGCTTGCTCTGCTTGCTCCCTCTCCAGGATGCTTGAGCCAGGCAGGCAAGGAGACGCTCTGCCCATGCCTGAGCCTAGCACAGTACCAGGGGCACGCACTGAATGTGAGCCTGGAAATATGGTCCCCTGGTGAGGAGGTAACGCTTCCATCTCCATCACTTCCCCCTTGAATCATAGAATCGCAGAATCGTTTTGGTTGGAAAGGACCTTTAAGATGACCAAGTCCAACCTTTAACCCAGCACTGCCAAGGCCACCACTAACCCATGGCCCTCAGCACCACATCTACACGGCTTTTCAATCCCTCCAGGGATGGAGACTCCACCACTGCCCTGGGCAGCCTGTGCCAGTGCTTGACAACCCTTTTGGTGAAGAAATTGTCCCTGATCTCCAACCTAAACCTCCCCTGGCACAACTTGAGGCTGTTTCCTCTTGTCCTATCTCTTCTTACCTGGGAGAAGAGACTGACCCCCCCTCGCTACACCCTCCTTTCAGGCAGTTGTAGAGAGCGAGAAGGTCTCCCCTCAGCCTCCTTTTCTCCAGGCTAAACCCCCCCAGGTCCCTCAGCCGCTCCTCATCACACTTGTGCTCCAGACCCTTCACCAGCTCCGTTGCCCTTCTCTGGACTCGCTCCAGCACCTCAAGGTCTTTCTTGTGGTGAGGGGCCCAAAACTGCACCCAGGATTCGAGGTGCGGCCTCACCAGTGCGAGTACAGGGGGACGATCCCTGCCCTGGTCCTGCTGGCCACACTAGTGCTGATACAAGCCAGGATGCTGGTGGCCTTCTTGACCCCTGGGCACGCTGCTGGCTCATGTTCAGCCACCACCAACCAACACCCCCAGGTCCTTTTCCCCCAGGCACTTTCCAGCCACTCTCCCCCCAGCCTGTAGTGGTGCGGGGGGTCGTTGTGCCCCAAGTGCAGGACCCGGCACTTGCCCTTGTTGACCCTCACACAGTGGCCTCGGCCCATCGATCCGGCCTGTCCAGACCCCTCTGCAGACCCTTCCTGCCCTCCAGCAGATCAACACTCCCGCCCAACCTGGTGTCTGCGAACTGACTGAGGGTGCGCTCGATCCCCTCGTCCAGATCATTGATAAAGACATTGAACAGAACTGGCCCCAACACTGAGCCCTGGGGAACACCACTGGTGACCGGCCGCCTGCTGGATTTAACTCCCTTCCCCACCACCCTTCGGGCCCGGCCATCCAGCCAGTTTTTTACCCAGTGAAAAAAGCTGTGCCTCTCCCAGCCCCTGACCCCGGCCCCACTGCCCTGGGTGGGGTGGGAACCGCAGCCTTCGTGTGCTCCTGCTCTGAAACTCACCGGGCATCCAGGCTGGCCCTTGCTGTTGGCACGCTCTGTGGTGTGGGGTACAGAGGGTCCCTCCCGTCTCATCGGTCCCTGCAGAGTTAGGACACCCCTCTGTTTGTGGCCAGGCAGCTGGCTGGGTGTCCTGCCGCCAGCTGACGGAGGCTGACGCTGGCCTTGTGTTTGCAGAAGTCACCACCACGCCGTGCAACGTGAACACGCAGTGCCCGGACGGCGGGTACTGCATGGAGTACGGCGGGAGCTACCTCTGCGTCTGCCACACTGACTACGGCACCAACCACAGTGAGTCTCAGCCGCGGGGATGGCCCTGGTGGGGGGACACGCGGTGGGGACGCGGGGGAGTGAGCAGGGATGCCGTCCTCAGCCGCGGAGCAGCCCTCCCGTCCCCGGTTGTACGTCCTCGGTGACGCCCTGTGTTTGGCTTTGCAGCGATGCCATCCCCCTGTGACTCGGAGCCCTGCCTGAACGGGGGGTCCTGTGAGGTTCAAGATGATTCGTACACCTGCGAGTGTCCTCGAGGTTTCCTCGGCAAGCACTGCGAGAAAGGTACCCGCACGGAGCCCCCTGCCAGCCCCGGGACCTGGCAGGGGGTGGGGAGAGGAGCTGGGACCCTTGTGGGAGATGGGCGTCTGCTGGCTGAGCCGCAGCTGGAAGCGGTTGCGGGTCACCCCACCCCATCCCATCGCACAGGGTGGTGGGAGGATGGCGCGGCACCCTTCACAGCCCCTGACAGCGGCAGCAGCTGATCCAGTTGTGTTTCCTGCACGACACCATCCGTGTCGAGGGGTTTTTTACATGCCTGAGCTTCTGGCCTCAGGAGCAGCCGCCAGTCCCCTGGCACGATGCGCCTGTGGCCCCGGTGTGCCTCTGCGTGGGTGTTTTGGGGTGTTGCTGGGCTGTGAGGCCTGGGTGCGGTTGGCTTTCCTGCGGTGAGGGGTTTGTTGGGGTGCTGGCGGGAGGGGGTGGCTCTCAGGGTGCTGGCAACAGTGGGTGACCCCCGGCTCTTGTCTCCGCAGCCAAGCCTCGGCTCTGCAGCACGGGGCCCTGTCGCAACGGGGGCACCTGCAAGGAGGCGGACGGCGAGTACCACTGCAGCTGCCCTTACCGCTTCACCGGCAAGCACTGCGAGATCGGTACGGCCCCCCGGCCCCCCCCCCGGGGAGGAGAGGCGGCGCTCGTCCCGCTCGCTGCTCAGCCCCCGCCTGCCCTCTGCCCCCAGGTAAGCCGGACCCCTGCGCCTCGGGACCCTGCCAGAACGGGGGCACCTGCTTCCACTACATCGGCAAGTACAAGTGCGACTGTCCCCTGGGCTACGCCGGCCGGCACTGCGAGATCGGTAGGTGTGAGCGGGGCCTGCCGGTGCCGGGGGCTGCCCGGGGAGGTGTTGGGACCACCGGCAGCCGCGGCGGCAGCAAGCGAGCCCCGGTGCTTGCTGTGACCCCCCTTCCCTGTCGTTTGAAGTGCTTTGACTCTCCCTCGCACCCCGCTGGAGCGGGGGGAATGGGGATGGCGCTGGTTTCTGGGCTCTGCCAGCTCCACAGCAGTCGCTCTTTGCTCTGCTCTTCTCCTAGTACCCTCCCCATGCTTCCCGAGCCCCTGCGAGAACGGCGCTACCTGCGAGGACCTCGGCGGGGGCTACGCCTGCACGTGCCCCGAGGGCTACGTAGGGAAGCACTGCCAGTCCGGTAAGGGGCTTGTGCTGCCCCTGCCCGCCGGGGGCTCGGGGTGCCTCCGCGGGCCCCGCTCACCCCGCCGCGTCCCTCCCCAGAGGTCAGCTGTGGCGTCCCCAGCGAGGTGAAGCACGCCCGGGCCTCTTACAACTCCACCACGGTGGGCTCGCTGGCTGAGTACCAGTGCGAGCTGGGCTACGCCCTCAGCCAGCACAACCACCCCCGCGTCTGCCGCGCGCCGGGCGTCTGGAGCGACCCCCCCGAATGCGATGGTGAGGAGCGGCCGAGCCCTGGGGCCACCGCCCACGGCTTGGTGACCCCAGGACATGAACCCTAGTCCTCCGTGGGCAGAGCCCCCCAGGGACCCCTGCCTGGTGCTCACGTCTCTCGCCTTGTCTCTCCCCTGCCCAAACACACGCAGAGATCGACGAGTGCCAGTCCCAGCCCTGCCTGAACGGCGGCCGGTGCAAGGACCGTATCGCTGAGTTCCTGTGCCTGTGTGAGCCGGGTTACACCGGCCACCACTGCGAGGCGGGTAAGAGACCATGCCAGGGACGCCCCAGGGCTGCCACGTAACCTTCCTTGGCCCCCAGCTCCCTGGGAATGACAGCAGGCGTGAACCCCACGGCCAGGAGCTGGACTGCCCACGGTTGTGTGCTCTGCTTCAGCCTCCTGTCTGTGCGCTGAGATCAGCCTGCGGCGAGGGCTCTTCTCCCGGAGCCCCCGGCCAGCGGTGGGACGTGCCGGAGGGGGGACGTGGCTCCTGGTCGGGCAGGCAGGGCTGCGGGGGAACGTGCGCTACTGGTGCCCCCCTGCTAATGGGTGCTGCTTGGGCATCTCTGTCACTGATGGGGCAATGACTTCTCTGGATGCGGGTTGAGCCCGTGCGGAGAAACCCCAGATCTCGGGATCTGGGTGGGCAGTGCCCTGCATGGCCCCAAAGCTATTGGCCAAGAGGAGGAGGAAGAAGTAGCTTAAGCTCTGTACTTGACACTGGTGAGGCCACACCTCGAATCCTGGGTGCAGTTTTGGGCCCCTCACCACAAGAAAGACCTTGAGGCGCTGGAGCGAGTCCAGAGAAGGGCAACAGAGCTGGAGAAGGGTCTGGAGCACAAGTGTGATGAGGAGCGGCTGAGGGACCTGGGGGGGTTTAGCCTGGAGAAAAGGAGGCTGAGGGGAGACCTTCTCGCTCTCTACAACTGCCTGAAAGGAGGGTGTAGCGAGGGGGGGTCGGTCTCTTCTCTCAGGTAACAAGCAATGGGACGAGAGGGAACGGCCTCAAGTTGTGCCAGGGGAGGTTTAGATTGGAGATCAAGGAAAATTTCTTCACCAAAAGGGTTGTCAGGCACGGGGACAGGCTGCCCAGGGCAGTGGTGGAGTCCCCATCCCTGGAGGGATTTAAAAGCCGTGTAGATGTGGTGCTGAGGGACATGGGTTAGTGGTGGCCTTGGCAGTGCTGGGTTAACGGTTGGACTCGGTGATCTTAAAGGTCCTTTCCAACCCAAACGATTCTGTGGTTCTGTGATTTTTGGCCGTGTTGTGCTCCTGTGTATGCACAGGGTCGTGGTTGTGTGTGTGTGTGTGTGTGTGCTGGCTGAAGGGGGTGACGGGCAGCATGGGGGCTGGTGGGACTGTGGCAGGTGGCTCTAGCCTGGCTCCTCACGGCCTGGCAGAGGATGGTGGTGGGGGAATGTGGGACGCCTGCAGGGGGGACGTATCACAGGCACCCTACGGCACCTCTTGGCACAGCCCCACACTGCCCTTCGGCCCCAGGTGTCCCTGCGGGCATGTTCCCATACCCAGCTCCTGCCGCAGCCCCCGCGGCATGGGGCAGGGGGCTCCCGATGAGCGGGGCTGTTCCTGCCCGGTGGGCTTGGGGTAGCAAGTGACGTAGGGAGGGTCCGTGCCCGGTGGGAGAAGCGCTGCCTCTCCGAGCCCCCCGGACCGTGCCGCTGCACTGAGCTGGTGCCTCTCCTCCCGCCGCTCCCCAGATGTCGACGAGTGCCAGTCGGAGCCCTGCAAGAACGGCGGGACCTGCCGGGACCTCCCCGGCTCCTTCGCTTGCTACTGTCCTGAGGGCTTCGTGGGGACCCAGTGCGAGACAGGTAGGGACTCGTCCTTCCCAAGGCGGCGGGAGGCTGGGCTGTGGGCGCTGGGACGCAGCCACGACCCTTTGCCAGGGGCCGCGGCCGCCGTGGCGCTTGGGTGGGATCCTGGGTGCAGACGGGCTGTGCCGAGCCCCGGGCTGTGTGTCTGTCCTGCTGCCCCTCGGGGGCCACCGCTGTCCCCTGCCCGCGGGAGCTGGCTGCAGGTGTGGCCCCGCTCACCGCCGGCCTCCTCCCGCCTCCAGAAGTGGACGCCTGCGAGTCAGACCCTTGCCGAAACGGCGGCGAGTGCGAGAGCTACAGGGGCTCCTACCTCTGCGTGTGCCCGGAGGGTTTCTTCGGCTACCACTGTGAGACAGGTGAGGCGGGCAGGGCGGCTCGGCGCGGGTGGCCGCTGGGCCAGCCCGCACCGCTGACGCCGCCGGCCCTGCCGCCCTCCCCGCAGCCAGTGACCCGTGCTTCTCCAGCCCCTGCGGGAGCAGAGGCTACTGCCTGCCCGGCAACGGCACCCACACCTGCACCTGCAAAGTCAGCTACACAGGCAAGAGCTGCGAAAAAGGTAAAGGCCCTCAGCAGCGGCACCAGGACGCGGCGCGGGGCTTGACGCCGGCCCGGCGGTGGCCACCGCCCGCGAGGGGCTCGATGCCATCCAGGACCAGCAGCTCTCCTTGAGGCGGGCAGGGCTGGGGCCTCGCTTCCGCGGGGGGCAGCCCGGGCCCCACCGACGCTGCGGGCGGGTGCTGGCACGCTGAGCACGGGGACGAGGACGTGGACGTCCTCGGCACGAGGACGGCGGGGACAGGTTTTCCCTGGCCCCTGCAGTGACGGCGATCCCTCGGATGCCCTCAGGAGGGGAGGCCGAGGCGTCCGAGGGAAGCCTCTCGCCGCCAGCACCGGCCTCCCCGGGGCCCCTCGCCCCGTCTTGCCAGCGCCCCAGGCCTGGCAGGCGGTGACAAGCGCTCGGCCACCGGTGCTGCCGAGTCACAGTGGCCAGGAGTGTTCCCGGTGCCCTGGCTCCTCCCGTGGCCACCGGGCCAGTGCCCGCAGGGCCCCTGCCAGGCGCACCGAGGGAGAGAGCGAGGGCCCCGTCCTCCATCGCTGCCGGTCTGCCTCTTGCCGCCGGGGTCTGTTCTCTAAAGATTCATGGCGTTACCTCTCCCCTTTGCTTTTGCCCACACCCTGAAGAATTGCTGCCACCAACCTCATTAAAGGTGGAAAGGGTGGAGGACACTGGTGTGTTGATTTCTTGGCACCCGCCTGAGGACGCAGCCGCCAGGCAACTCATTGACGGCTACGCCGTGACGTACGTATCCCTCGACGGCTCTTACCGCAGGACAGATTTTGTGGACCGAAGTCGTTCTGCCCACCAATTGCGGGCACTAGCCTCCGGCAGAGCCTACAATATTTCTGTCTTTTCAGTCAAACGCAACGTGAACAACAAGAATGATATCAGCAGGCCCGTCATGCTCACCACGCGCACTAGTGAGTAGCATCCCCCAAGGGATCGCGGGCGTGAGCACGTGTAGGCACCGGGGCTCGGGCCGTCCCCGCCACCGGCTCCAGCTGCCGCCCAGCCCTGGGCCGAGCCCCGGTGGGTTTGGTGGTGCAGATCCTAAAAAATCAGGCTGAGCACCTTTGGAAAGCGCTCAGCACAGAGAATTGCTGTTCTGTTTGCTGTGAGTAAAAGGGGACCGAACCCTCGCCGCGGCTCACCGGGCCTCTGCCCCGCCGCTGGCGAGGGAGCTGGCAGTGGGGACAGCTCCTGGGATCCCGTTTGTCAGGGCCGGGCTGCGCCCGCCGCACCAGGTCCTCCTTGTCGCTGGGTCCCCGGTGCTGCTTGGCCAAGCTAGAGAAGCCCCGACGCGAGCGGGGCTGGGCGAGCTCTGCCGTGGGCGAGTCGCCCCGGCATCCCACCGGGCTCAGCGCGGGGATGTGCCAGAGAGGGCAGAGGCTGGCAGGGATCCCCGCTCCGTGGGCGGAGGGGAGGGGGCACGGTCCTGCTCTCTGGGGCAGGCGGATGTAGAAATCAAAGTGAGGATGAAGGGGGTCTGTCCTAAGAAAGCTGCCCTGTAATGAGAGGGGGATGGCGGCAGGAAGGGCCGTGTCCCCCCGCAGCGGGCTGAGCCCAAGCGAAGCGCAGGGGAGGAGAAGGCAGGCGTGGCGCTGGGCACAGCGGGGGTCTCGGGAGGCCTCGGGCCGCGCCTGGGTGCCCTGGGCAGCGAGAACCGGGCTCAGGATGGCAGCCTGGGGCGTGCGGTGAGCTTAGGGCCGGGCCCAGGCTCTGCGGCCCCTTCGGAGCTGGTGGCAGGCGGCTGGGGCTAAAGGGGACAGCCCCGGGGTGGCTGCAGGTGGCACGAAGCCTTGCGTGCTGGCAGAGGGGTGGGCATCCCGCCTGCCCGCAGGTGGTGAGGCTGTGAGAGCATGAGCCTGGGCGGGCGGCCCCGAGCTGCTCCCATGGGGAGGCCAAGCCAGAGGGGCAGCAGGACCCCCTGTGCAGGGGCGTGGGGAAGGGCCGCAGTGGCTGGCGGTGCCCAGTGACCGACCGCAGCCGTCTCCGCTTGCTCCGGCCAGGACCGCGTCCGGTGGAAGGCTTTGAGATCACGAACGTGACGGCCAGCACCATCACGGTGCAGTGGGGTCTCCACCGGCTCAAGCACTCCACCGTCAGTAGGGTGCGGGTCTCCATCCGCCAGCCGGGGGACCTGGCACACCGCACCGTGGAGCTCAACAGCAGCGTGGCCAAGTACACCTTCCTGTGAGTGGGGTGGCAAGCGGGTGCCGGGCCAGCTGGCCCGCCCAGCTTACCCCTTCCCACCCTTGCCTTCCTCCTCCACAGGGATCTGCAGCCAGGAGAGCGGTACATCGTCCATGTCACGACACTGAGCGGCCTGGGGACGGAAGACCACCCCTCAGAGAGTCTGGCCACGGCTCCCTTCCACGTGTGGACAAGTGAGTGGGGTTGCCTTCGCCGCCCCCCCACCCTGCTGCTGCAGGGGCCCTGGGGCTTGGCAGGCGCGGGGCGGCTGTGGCTCGTGGCCGGGAGGAAAGCTGCGGGGAGGGGAAGGTGTGAACGCTGTCAGCCTGTCTGGCCAGCACGGCATGCAGGCAGCCCTCGGGAAGGGCATGCGAGGCAGCAGCACGTCCTCCTCTGCCAGATGTTGTTCTCTGGCCCAGACCAGCGTGAGCTCAGCCCTGTGCAGAGCCCTGATTCATCCCCTGCTGCACGGCAGCCAGAGGGCGAGGGCCAGAGCTGGGTGCCAGGGTGCAGCGAGGCCCTGCCCGCCTTGGCAGGGACCCAGCGCTGAGCATCTCCTCCTGGGGCGTTGCACAGCTGGAGCTGGGGCACGGCCAGGCAAGCTGGGGCCCTGGCACGCTTTTAAGGTGGCGTGTGAGCAAGTAGGACGGTCACCATCCAAGGAGACCAGCGCTGACCCCTTTTCTCCCCACCTCCTGCCTGCCCCAGGGCCTCTGCCCCCGCAAAACCTCACCACCTCCCGCATCACCGCCACCGCCGTGTCCATGGCGTGGGAGCAGCCACCCGCCGGCGCCGTGGAGGGGTACATCATCAACGTCACCACCGCTCAGAGCGTGAAGAGCCGCTACGTGCCCAACGGGAAGCTCGTGTCCTACACCGTGCGGGACCTGCTCCCCGGGCAGCGGTACCGCCTGTCCGTCACGGCCGTGCAGAACACGGAGCAAGGCCAAGTGCACAGCGAGCCCATCCACCTCTACGTCACCACCTGTGAGTGCCCGGCTCGCCGGGGCTGGGGTGCTGCAGCACGAGGGAGGCCGTGGGCTACCAGGGAAGTGGGGCAGGGGGCAGGAAACCAGTTGACCAAGAGTTTAATGAGCCCATGAGGACTTGCTGCCCCAAAACGGGTGCCCGCAGCTGGCTGTGGGGACAGGACACAGGTCCCCTGCAAAGGGAGGTGGGGGTTGCAGGGTGCCAGCCCCATTAGCGGAGGAGAGATGCAGAGTTACAGCTCGGTGATGCTTCACGGGCACCGGCACTCGCAGCCCGTGGGGAGACTGTGCATGTGTCCCCAGACAGCCCGAAATGGCAGCCTGGGGACGAGGGGACTGGCTGGGAGGTGGGTTGCTGCGCTCACAGCCTGCCTCCTGCTAAGCCCAGCCCTTTGGTCTGCAGTGCAGAGGGATGGGGCTCCTGAGAGACGGTGGAGCCAAGCTGGACACCCCCGGGTCCTGCGCAACAGGCTGCCCCCAGCTTTCCTGCCTGAACTCCGCTTGCTAGCGGACCACGACACAGCTGAGGAGCCCTCACCAGCCCCCGGGTAGGTGCTGCTCCTGCACTCCTGCCTCTTCCACCAGCGCTTGGCCCAAGCCCCTTTTCATGCAATCACAGACTGGTTTGGGTTAGGAGGGACCTTAAAGCCCATCTCGTTCCACGGGCAGGGACACCTTCCACGAAACCAGGTTACTCCAAGCCCCATCCAACCTGGCCTTGAACACTGCCAGGGAGGGGGCATTTCCCAGCTCCCGTGTCCAGATGCGCACAGGGTCAAGCCGTGCTCCTGCTGGGTTGTGACTCTTGCCTGCCTGCTGGGGTCCTGCGCCCTGGGAGCAGGTCCCCCACACTGCCCACAGGACTCGCACCGAGCCTGATGCCACCAGCAAGCGCATGGGGCGGCTGTGCCCTGGGGGACCCGCAGCGCCCTGGGGGACCCGCAGCGCCCCGTACCCTCATGGCTCTCCTGTCCCAGGTTCACAGAGCTGGTGGACGGCAGAGGGAGGATCAGCGCCAGGTTCAGCACTGCGCTAGGCAAATCCATCACTGTGAAGATGCGTAAGTGCTCTGCTGCCTTTCTGGGCCCCCTCCTGTCACCCAATGCCATCTCCTCTGCCTCCCCCCAGGACAGGGTGGCAGCCGGGCAGGCTGCTGTAGGGCTGGGGCAGCCAGAGAGGAGGCCAGAGCCCTCTCACCTCTCCCTAGGCAGACAAACATCTGCCCTGCTTGCTGGAGCCCTGCCCAGGGAGAGGAGTGACGCACAGGCAGTTGGGGAGCCCCGAGGGGGGCCCTTGCTGATGGGAGGCAACGCCGTCTGCGGCACGGGCTGCCTTTTACCCCTACCAGTGATCCCGCAGTCCTCTAGCGCAGCCCCTGCCTTGCCCAGAAGCCCGAGCCCCCCTTGCCAAGCCCAGCCTCGCACTCGAGGAGGGTGTCTGGGCAAGAAGCCCCTTGCTGGCCCAGGACCAGCCCTCTGTTTGCCATTCCCAGAACATCAGGCGTACAAGCACCAGCCCAAGTTGGCCTGGGAACCCCATGCCACGGAGTGGGGAAGGAGCCCAGCGCACCTGATGGCAGCCCTGGGCTCCCTGCACGTCTTGGCTCTGCCCCTGCCTCCCCGAGCTCCATGTCCCACAGCCCTCCAGGAAGGGCAAGGCGGTCACCCTAATTGTGGGGGTGCCACCGGGGAAGGGCTGAACCACTGCCTCAGGCCTGCCCAGCCCTGCCAATGCTGCGGGCAGGCTGGATCCCAGCAGAGGGGCTGCCTTTGGGGCTGGCCCCGGCTGGAGGTGACACTTGACCCTATTGTTGCCCAGAGCCGGAGGCTCCAGTGAAGCTGGAGAACGTGGAGGTGTCCAGCCAGGGCAGTGTGGCACCGCAGCCGCGCGTGGCGAAGAGCAAGAGTAAGTCCAAGGGGAGACATACAAGCAGCAGGGACCCTGCCGGGAGGCACACAAGGGGCATGGCGTGGGTCCCTGCCACCTGCCCCATCCCTGCTCGCTCCCTGGGAGCACCCTGGCACACCGGGGGGTGGGCAGGGCTGCGCTGTGGCCCCAGGGACTGACGTGGCCCCAGGGGCTGACAGTCGTCCGTGTTTTGCAGGCAAGGGGCAGAACTGCTCCACAAACCCTTGCAGGAACGGAGGCACCTGCGCCAGAGACGCCAAGTCCTACCACTGCGACTGCCGCCCGGGCTTCAAGGGCCGGCTCTGTGAACTGGGTGAGTGCCACGCTGCTGCCAGAGGTCCCAGCCACGGGTCCCCCAGGGCACAGGCCACCCAGCACACCCTCTCAGCACCCAGCTCCTCCCGGCCGAGGGGGCTCCCACCATGCGCAGGCTCCACCAGAGAGGGGCTGGGCTCTGCTCGTGCCCGGTCAGGCAGATGTGGGAGCGCAGGTCTGCTCCCCGCTCCTGGCCAAGCCCTCTGCCTCCACCAGCGCCTGCCCTGCCCACGGAGTTAGCTGGGCACCGCAGGGCTGGGGACTCTGCTGCTCCTGGCCACTCAGCTCTGGGGAGCCCAGCCCTCCAGGAGAGCAGAGGGGAAGCCATGGGGGGGCCTCACAGGCCCCCCCCACCACAGGGCACAGGCAGGCAGGGCCAGAGATGGGCTCGGTGGTAGCTCCCCTCTCCTGTTCCCCCAAGCAGCCTGCAAGAAGGCGCCGCACTCATGCACGCGGCTGTACTCGGAAACCAAGTCATTCCCCGTGTGGGAAGGAGGCACCTGCCACTACCTGTGAGTACTGCCTGGGGGTTGTGCTCCCCCCGTCCCCTTGTGCTCAGAGCCGGGGATGTCACCCCGCAGCTCAGCTCCAGGGGAGGGAGAGCGAGTGCGAGGCCATCGCAGACCTCTGCTGGCAGCTGCCCCCTCCCCAGCGCAGGCTGAGTGGCCTTGGCTGCTCTCGAGCCCCCCCCGGGGCTGCCCCACCAGCCGTGGGTCAGGGCAGGGTGTTGCTGAAATGACAGCCCCGTAGCGGTGTTCCCCACCTCCACGGCAGCAGGGTTGGATCTGGTGTGCGTGACCCTGCAAGCGGTGCCAGCCCAGCTCCTAACTGCCTCTCCACCTGCAAGTAGAGGGCTGGGGACAGCCCTGCTGCCATGCCAGGGCATGGGGGGGCCTCGGCTCTGCCCCCCTGCACCCCCCCAGCCTTCCTGCGACAGAGCCTGGCTGTGTGGGGTTGGCCCCGTTCCTACCAAAGCCGGCTACCACAGCCTGGAAGGAACTGGGGGAGACCCCCCAGACTCCCCCCTCGCACTCATAGCAGCAGATCTGCGCCCGTTATCCCCTACAACTCGCCCCTCTGCTCTGTGTGCGCAGGTACAGGCGAGTCTACAAGGTACACCAGGACGTCTGCTACAAGGAGAGCTGCAGGAGCACCAGTTCCAAGAAGCCACCCAGCAGGTACAGCTTGTAGCAGCACGCCAGCTTCCCTGTGCCACGGCCAGCCGGGGTGCCCAGGCTGGGGGTGGGCTGGGGGTGGGCTGGGAGAGGGGTGCAGGCACCCCGTGCAGAACAGAGCGCGAGGAGCACACAGCCGAGGCTCAGCCCCCCAGCTCTGCGTGTCCTGTGTGAGCTGCAGGGCTGACGGCACGCTCCTCCCTTCTCTTCCAGAAAACCAAGCACCAGTCACACACTGAAGAAGCCATAGAGTAAGTACCCGCTCCAGGCCCTCCTCCGCCATGGGCAGGGGCAGATCCTGCCTCTGGCTGCCCGTGCCCCTGCCCAGGGAGTCGGGGAGAAGGGTGGAAGCCAGCGCGCAGCCCAGGCCGTGTCAAGGGGGTGCAAGGGCTCTCCAGCTGCTGTGCTGGGCGGCCTTGGGCACGTGGCTGAGGGCTCCTGGTTGTGGTGGAACCAAGCACTGGCACAGGCTGCCTAGGGCAGTGGTGGAGTCCCCACCCCTGGAGGGATTTAAAAGCCGTGTAGATGTGGTGCTGAGGGACATGGGTTAGTGGTGGCCTTGGCAGTGCTGGGTTAAGGGTTGGCCTCGATGGTCCTTTCCAACCAAAATGATTCTGTGATTCTATGACTGTACTGGGGTGGAGGAGCAGAAGGCAACGCTCTGCTTCCCCGCAGCTCTGCAGCCCCAGGAACAAGAGCTTCCTGCACAGAAAGGGCCCGGGCGCTGCCTGCCCCTGCAAGGCAAAGGCTGGAGCCCTGGGGGGGCAGGCGCCCTTCTCCCAGCCCGAGACGGGCACACAGGGTGGGAAGAGGCAGCTGCAGGGCTTTTAGGGGACTCTGCGCACCAGCTCATTCTTCTCCTGCTCCTTCACAGGGTTCAAAGCAGTAGAAGCTTCGTCTTTCCACACCTAAGGGCTTTTGAAACACCAGGAAGATCAGATCTGCTCACGGGGTTGAACACAGCAGGGCCAACCTTCCCGCCTGGCGTCAGCCTCTCCCTCTCCTCCAGCCCGTTAGGGACCCGCCGCCGGCGCGGCACGCCGAGCAGCGCTCCCTTCCCTCCGCTGGCCCAGCACTGCTTTCGCTCGGGCTTGCCTTCCTCTGGCCGCCTCTCTGCCCCCGAGGAGCTGGTACCGCAGCGCCTGGCTGGCTGCCCACCCCGGCACCGGCCCCCCAGCCCCTCTGCACGAGCCACGGGCTCCCGGCTCTGCTCAGGCATCAGCGGGGCTGAGCCCAGCTCCCCACCAACAGCATCTGCACCAACCTGCTTTCGTAATCCAAGGTTATAAATTACCTCTAACCCCCCGAATAACCAGTTTAATGCAGACCAAAAAGCCTTAGCCACCACCTGCAATGTGGCCCACAAAAAAAAAAATCTGGTTGAGGGAGCCCTTCCTGATGTAGACGAGTTAGAAATGGTGAGCAGCTGCCCCGAGCAGCGAGGCGAGCGTGGGCAACGGAGGTACAGCCCTGTCTCCTCTGCTCTAGCGAGGGGAATTGAGGCAGCTTCTACTGCCTGCATTTTTTCTTTGCTTTGTAAAAAAATCCCTGGGTTTAACCAAATTTCCAGCTCAGAAAGCACTAGAGTACCTAGAAAGAATTTAAGTGATCTGTAGGGTGAAGTTTGTCAGCCGAGGCGTAACACCGTGCTTGCTGTGACGCTAATCACCTCCCAGCCTCCACCGTCGGGGCTTGGTGACGGCGTGAGCTCCACGTGCAGCATCTGTGTCCCCCGGGGCACCGGCCAGGCCAGCGCTGTGCTGTTGGCGGAGGAGAGGACGAGCGTGCAGGGCCCTGCGGCGGAGCAGGCAAGGAAAAAGTGTAGCGTAGAAACGTTTCCTAGTTTTTGTGTGTTTGTATGACAACACTAGTTAAACATAGATGTGTGTATTAATGTACACAGTGTATATTATAAATTAATACATACCAGAGAGATATCGTAGCTATGGTATAGAGTGTTATTTCCCGAGCAGCGGGGGGGCAGCCCTCCCCTCCTGTGGTGGTCAGCCACACGTGTGGAGCTGCAGCCCGGAGGATGCTCTCGGAGCAGAAGAGACCCAGGCCCTTGGGCGCTCCTGGCACCACTCCCTCCCTCCTGGGAGCAGCGTCGGAGCGCTCAGCCCCGGAGCAGCGCATGACAACGTAAAGCCGTGCCCAGCTGGCCAGCGTGCTGCTCCCCTCCTGCACTGGCTCTAGCTCTGCTCCGGAGCAGCAGAGATGGACATGCCTCGTTTTCCTCCAAGGCCGCCCCATCCTGCTCCAGCCCCATGGCCGCAAGGCAAGCACCGAGTCCTGCCTCCCCCAGGCAGGAGGAGAAGCCAGCCCCGGCACGGAGAAAACCACACCAGCCTCCGCTATCCACGAGGGAGGGGAGGTTTTGGGGCCAGAAAGCATTTCCACCTCTGCCTTCTCAGCTGCGAAGCCAGCGCCGACCTGTCCCTGCAGCGAGGGGAAGCGTGGCCCCGCCGCGAGCCAGCACAGCAGCCCCCCGCCCCACAGCCAGCACAATACGTAACGAAGCCAGAAGGTTTTAACCTAGCCTTGGAAATGAATTAGTTATTTTGGTTTGATTTTTTTTTTTTAAATAAAAACACTTTATGGAAACTGGATCTTTTTTAAAGTTATCTGGATATTTTTAAAGCATAACTGGGTATTTTTTAAAGGCAGGCAGGAGGAACGAGGGTTATTGTTGTATTCTGATATAGGGGATTTATTGCTGCCCCTCAGCGGGGCCTGCACATGGAGCCCAGCAGCTCCTGCAGCCACCATGGCTCGTGCCTGGACCCACAAGTGCAGTGGGGCCTGGGAGCGCACCAGCACGGGAGAGCTTGGGCACCTCCGAGCCTCACCTCACTCTCGGGCTGTCTGACTTCCTTCACTCTCAAAGTCTTCATCTTCCTCTGCGTATAGTGCATCCCTGTCCTCCTCTTCTTCCTCCTCATTCTCCTCTTCCTCCTCCTCTCGAGCCAGCAGCTTCTTGAAGACCTCGTACTCCTCCGGGGTGGAGCGGGCCAGGTTGGCCAGGAAGTTTTTTTCCGAGAGC
This sequence comes from Nyctibius grandis, assembly GCF_013368605.1. Classification (NCBI taxonomy): domain Eukaryota; kingdom Metazoa; phylum Chordata; class Aves; order Nyctibiiformes; family Nyctibiidae; genus Nyctibius; species Nyctibius grandis. Next base: position 5,167,178 of record NC_090689.1, on the reverse strand, counting down.
TGAAGGATGTCCTTCAGCCTGGGGTTACCCGTTTGGGTCTGGCCTTTGCAGGGGGTCTGGTAGAGCCCGCGGCGCTCCAGGAAGATGTGGCGGCTCCTGAGCTCGGCAAAGGGCATTCGGAAGAGACGGGCCTTCACCATCTCCTTCTGCCGGACCCCCATCCTGAAGTAGGCGTACTGCGGGCAGGACACGGTGTTCCCCCCGCGGCCCCGGGCCGGGGGTACCCGCCGCGCAGCACCGCGGCCGCCCCCTCACCTGGAAGTGGTGCTGGAGGCGGCGCGGCTCCTCCAGCAGCACGGCGGGGCTCGTCCCCAGCACCTCCCGCAGCTGCTCCGCCGTGAAGCGGCACTGCTCCCGCAGCAGCCGCTCCGCCGCCGCCATCCTCCTCCGGGGCAGCGTGAAGAGCTGGGGGCAGCGGCTCACCGCCCGCTGCAGCGGACCTGCGGGCACCGGCGTGAGCGGGCCGGGCCGGGCCGAGCCGGGCCCGCTCCCCCCGCCGCCGCGCTGCCCTACCTCCGTCCAGCCCCAGCCGCCGCAGCTCCTCGGCCCGCTGCCGCAGCCGCCCCGTCGGCATCCGCAGCAGCTGCGGGCTCCGCTCCAGCAGGCCCAGGGCGGCCTCGGCGCTGAGCCCCAGCAGCAACAGCTCCGCCGCCGCCGCCTCCCGCTGCTGCGGGCCGAGCCGGGGCTGCAGCCCGCCGAGCCGCCGGGCCTGCTCCTCGCTGAAGCCCATGGCCCGCAGCGCAGCCGCCTCCCCGCAGCCGCGGCGGGGGCACGGCCCGGGGACGCCGCGGGGCACCGGGGCCCAGCCTGCCGCGGCCGCCCGCCTGCCGCCGCGCAGCAGCCGCCCCGCCATGGCGCGGCCGCCGCGGGGAGGGGCCAGAGAGGCCCCGCCGTCACCGCCGCGCTCCGCCCCCGGGGCCCGGCCGGAGCGATGGCGCCCGGGCGGCGGGGCAGAGCCCGCGGGGGAGGCCGGGGCCCCCCGGGAGGACGCGGCAGCGCGCTGCCCCCGGCCCCCCTCCTCCCCCGCACCCCGGGCGAGCTCGCCTGCTCTCAATATTTTCAATTAGTTAAAAATTCTCTTTATTGAATCTGTGTTTTCTTTCCAGTCTCTCTGTCTCATCAAAATCAAGGACCATGGGCCTGGGTACAGAGAGGACTCTTGACTAAAAGAAAAGGGGGAACCTCCCCCTGCCATGCGCTTCTGTGTCTGGTTTTGAGGCCTCTTTGTGCACACAAACTGCGACCAGGCAGGGGCAGGCAACCACCATGAAGGTGTTGACTCAGGCACTGTTCAGAAAGAGTGAAACTACATAGAAAAAGTAAAAACAACCCCTAACAATATATTCTGAGTTATGAACAATTTAAACTGGGAATTAAAATCTTTGCCTCACAGCTTTAAAACACATCCTGTGTAAGAACTTCTTAGCCAGAAGCTTTTCTAGGGGAATCGTTCCCTGGCAGAACAGCTCACAGCTGCCCTGCTTTCCCCCTCGGTGCTGACCACCCCCTCTTTCTACAAGAGAGAAGGAGTAGCAATCTTTCCACGAGAGAAGCACTTACAATTAATTCCTGTTGGTTCTTAAGTGACAGTATTTGTCCTGCGGTCAGGGAGCTATGGCTCCACGGCGAGGGGCTGAGGCTGCGGAGAGGGGCAGCAGCGACGCCCCAGACCCCAGCCCGGGCACTCCACAGCCGCTGTTTCTTCCCGGCGGGGATCTGCACACTCGCCGTCTGGAGCATTCAAGCACGGCTCGCTCTCCGTGCGAGGAGCTGGGAGCCTGTCGCCCTCTTCAGAACCGCTTCTGAATCTGCTGCTTTCTAGGGAGAAAGACAAAACAGTGAGGGGTGAACCACAGGTCCCACCGGTCAACGGGTGATGTCTGCTGGGAGGTATCACAGCTCAGTCTTCTCTTAGAAATCATTCCTGTGTGCTTGGCAGGCCCCGGGTGGAGGAGAAAGCCCCCAGCATCATGTCTCACCTGTCTCAGCAGAGATGTATACCTCTTCCCAGGTATAATCACCCAGGTTCACAGGCTGCTTCAGCCAACAATCCTCAACCAACATCGCCAGAGTCGTGCGCTGCTCTGGAACGGGATGCAAAAGCCCAGCCATGAGGTCCATGAGACCTGGGGAGAGACAGCAGTAAGAGGAAGGGCTCAGGCTGTATTTTAGGCATGCTGGGAATGCAAGATATGGCTTATATTCAAAGAATGCAAATTTTAATTACAAATCCTCCCTGTTAATCCCTTGTGCAGTACTGTTCTACCACAGCCTTAGTCACGTGTGCTCTCTGAGAATCCCTCTGAGAATGATCGGAGATAACCAGGTTGTGAAAACAGAACCGAGCACAGAGTTATGACACCGAGGAGGACAGAAGTAGAAGCAAATGCCACAGAGGCAACCCTGGCTCACTGTTTCCAAGCCCAGTCTCGTCCTGCAGTCATCCTGTGTTTGATCTGCGATTAAAGGTGCACTCAGGGTTCAGGGAAACCTTCCAGAATTTACCAGGCAGTTGCAGTGCCCTGGAGCCTTATAACCACAGTGCTCCTAAGGACCCCAGAGAACGGGTGGACGAGGATTTCTTTAGCCTGACATGCAATTAAGTTTTCTATTCCTCCAACAGAAAAACGAGGCCAATGTATTTTTCCTGTGAGGTCAAGCCATACAATTCATTCAGAAATTATAAATGAACACATTATCATCCATCCCAAAAGTGACACAGCATGGACTGGGAGTAGTTCAAGTGAGACAAAACTTGGGTTAGTTACACGAGTGCCATTATTGACCTTGAAGTTCTCTACTAGAGTGAACCTACCCGTCAGGCATTATTTATTCTGGTTTTCTCAGGTATAAACCTCACTGAAGCTTGACAAGCTGATAGGTGGAGTTATCTAATAAATGAGAGGCCTGGAATTTGAAACTGGTAACACCTACAGCGGAGAGCTGTATTCATCATGGGCATGAAGAACTGCAGAACTCACCTGAAAAGGACACCTCGGATAACTCTGCTTCAAGTGAGCAGCTTTTAAAATCATCGCAGAGCAAATTTGGAAGCATTTTTCCAGTCTTCCCCTTTATTTCTGGAGAATAAATAATGCTCATCCTTTCCCAAGAGATCTGCTCCTTTAGGAAAGCAAATAGGAAAAACTCACTTTTTGACACAGGCCGAGGAGGATTCAGGACAGCTGCCATGGCCTCCTCCAGCTCACAGAAGGGATTCTCTCCAAATACTAGGGTGTAAAGGGTGACACCAAGTGACCACATCTCCAGCTCAGGGCCGTGGTACCTACACAGAGATAAACTTGCCTAAGCTCAGACTGCAAACACAGAGTTGTGTGCAAAAGACAATAAAAAGAAAAAAGGCAGCTGATAGCCTGTATCTCCAACTTTTACTTTAACAGAGGAAGTTTGTGAGAATTCTAATAAGGTTCTCGTGGTTTTGAGCAGTCTGTGTTGTTCTTCTCCAGGTAGAGGGCACTCGGAGAAGGAGCGAACAGGGCAAAGAGCTAAGATTTGAGCAGCCAGCTAGCAGCAAGGCAAGCTGCAAGGGAAGAACCCTTGAGTCCAGAGGAGCAGAAAAATCAATGGGGAGATGAACAGTGATCAAACTGCAAAAATTCCTACAGGGAAGCAAGCAGGGAAGACGGGAACAGACGAGATGAGAGTGGGGGAAGTACAAACCCCAGACATGGTAAGGGGCAGAGCTGTACAGCAATACTGGCTTACACCACCTCTCCAGAAGAGCAGTTTTTAGTAGAGACACGTCAGTGTGTTCATACGCAGGTAGGAGGAGAGGGTTAGTAAGCTGATGTACGTATTATGAGAGACGAAGGAAAAACAACGCATTCAAGTCACACCGTGACTCATCCAGACTCTTCTACCAGGCTGGAAATTAAAATCATCGGCTTGTTCTTGAGCTCAGCTCTGCAGTAGGACAGACGTTAGCACAAGGCTTTGCAAAACATCTGACCAGAAGAAGAAAGCCTGTCTGACTTAGTCAGAAACAACTTCGGACGTATTCCAGCCTTCACCAATAATTTCTGTCACCACAGTGCCCTAAATCTCGTGGGTACATACTCTAGCAGAGTACCAACGGCAGAGCAGCTTGGCTTCTCTATCCCAGCCCTGCACGCACATTTTTTTGGTGTGATGGACACAAAAATTACTTTCCAGAGGGTGACATACGGTTTGCCAGACAGCACTTCTGGTGAGCAGTATTCAATTGTCCCACAGAAGGTATAAAACAATTTGCCGGGTTCCAAGTAGGCAGCTGAACCAAAGTCCACTAATTTAATGGTGAAATCTTCAGCAATGACAATGTTTTCATCCTTGATATCTCTGTGGAGGATGTTTCTACAGTGGAGATACCCAACAGCTGATACAAGCTGAAAGAGGAGGAAAGAACTAGGTGTTACTACACAGAGTTGTCCTCCTGGATAGTCTACGTGGCATCACAGAGCGCCGACAGGCACATTTAGGCTTGTTTTGACGCTGTATAAACAAGACAGAGATCCTAATTTTGGTAACTGGAAACAAACTCAGGCACGCCTGTCAGCATTGCTGCAGTGGGTGTTAACAATGCTCTTGGGAGAGAGAGTTAAAAAAGCCTCCGCTTGCTTTCCTCTCACAACTTTGCAGAAAGATGGCACGCTATAGTCACGATGTGCTTGTTTTTTCGGTTAGAAGCATCAGAGCTTACTGTTACAGTTACTCTGTTTTTATCCCAGCTTCATTTGGTGGGTCCTTTGATTTCTCCAGAAGGATATTACTGCGTGCCTCCGATGCTGCAGGATGACAAAGCGTTTAAGAGTGAAATTTGGCATAAATAATATAGTCACTCCTAAATTCCGTTCTTCTTTCGGCACGATTCATGCTATAGTGCCATAATTAAGAATAGCAGCAGAGTTCTGTCACCTTGGAGGCCATCATGATCCCTACCACAACATGGAAAGCAGATGGCTGAAGGAGAAAAGTTGTTATTTATAATACAAAGCTCCCTTTGCAGAGAAATACCGTGCAGGTCTGAAGTAACAAAGCACCCCTACAAACTCAAGGGTGGGTTAGGAAAAGGGCTTATGTGTCACAAGGCTCCAGGGACCGTAGACTGCGATTTGTGAACGCACACTGCCCAGCACACACAGAGAAGGTGCATCCCCAGGTGAGGGGAGCGTGGACACAGCGGTGGGTTACCACGTGCAAAGCAAGCCTTGCATACCTTAGAGCAAGGAATTTACTCCAACACACCGAGGGGGGATCACCTGGGGACTGCTGTTGCAGGAAATCCCCATATGACGTAAGGTCTTGGAGAAGTTTTTGTTACAGGTTTCTAAGTAAACCTTAAAAATATTTCTGCAGGTGTTGAGCAGGACCCCGATTCAGCACGCCTGCTGATTAGCCAGTAATTCTTTTGAGTGAAATAGGGTCCTGGTTCTTATATTAGCCAAATCTTACCTGCGTGTAGCAACTGTACGTTCCCAGCTCTCACCTGTCTGAATATATAGCTCGCTAATGGCTCATCCAAGTTGGGCTGATTATCAATGAATGTAAAGAGATCCAGACCAGATCCATGCTTCTCCATCACCAGCTGGAAGAAGTGTTCATTTTCAAATACATCCAGCACCTATAAATAACAGACTTTTTTAATCGTGTGCTTCATCCTCAAAATGCCTTTTTTTTTATAAGCAAACGCTGCTCTCCTCTTGGAGATTTAATCAACATATATTATAATCTTTGAAGTCTCATTCCACTGAGCACAAACGTTTCTTGAGAAGAGAGCATAATTAAAACTGAGAGCAGAATTAAAACCAAGAGGAATTCTCTTTCTGGGCAAAAAAAAAAACATCCACAAAAAAACAGCAACCTCCAAACAAAGAACAGGAATCAAGATACGTATCCAGATTATTTGCTGAACTAGTGACATCACACTTCCAAGGTATGCACCCTGTCATCTCAAAATAACATACAGAGTTTTTTTCTTCAGATCTATGTTTACATCAATTGTTTGGGGTAAAAGTGTCGAAGCAAGCAATAGTCTGCTGTAACACACCCTCCAAAACAAAGCAGGATAGGTAGGTTCCTTTCTTTCCTCAAAAGGTAGATTTAATACAGGACACTTCCTCACTCCTGAAGAGGAACACGAGACACCAAGTATTCACAGGAAGCATCTGGTGCTGTTCAAACTGCACTCGCTCTGAGGTGACTGTACCTTAATGATACTGGGGTGCTGCAGCTTCAACAGGATTGCGATTTCTTGAGTAACTCTCCCCAGATCAGGATCATCTACCCAGCAGTCCTCAAGCACCCTCTCCTTCCAGATGAACTTTACAACAACCTACACAGACAACAGCATAATCAGCACCTGCAAAAGCAGGGCTTTAAGTGTTTGGTCAGTTAGTTTCCAGGAAAAACGTTAGTGAATCATATTACTAGCAGGACAGAAATAACCCAGTGTGCACTGCTTATAGGATCTTTAAAGATACTTAAACTAATTTAGTCCTAGAAGCCAAATGATGCGCAGAAATGGAAGATGTTTATGTCCTTTTTACTGATGCTCTGAATTCCAAAGGCTGTGACAGGCCAGCTCTCTTATCAACCCAGTTGCAGCAGTGGTGACTTCTGGCACAGGGGTACAACGGAGGGAGATGAGCACTTAACATCCACGCGGAGAAACACCACAGCTTGCCCCTCAACACCCAGAACAATTCTGCTGATAAAAAGGAGGGTCCCATAACCTCAACACGTCCACTCTACATTCTTGAGTCATGGCACCATAAAGACTTTGAAGTTGGTTATTCTCTTTAGTAACGGAAGACTAAACCCTGTAATTCTGTTAAGCTGAATGGACGCTTCTTTCTACAGGTTAAATTAGCTCCGTGGTCAGTCTCAGTCTGTGCCTGTTGCCTTCGGTAACATTCATACACTACATCAGTGCTAATGTTTTGCTGTCCTGTCACTGAGGTTAGTGATTTCAGATTTCTGTTTAAAAGGAAAACCCCAAACTACCAAATAGCAGCTTTTAGTAGTGTAGTCTTGACAGTGTTGACAGCATACGAACACTCTAACCTTTCCATTTTCATCCTAAATAATTATTGCAATGAGATCTAAAAAAAAAATATTTAACCTCCTGGTGATCTGTCTTGCCCCTGGCAGTCCAGACAAAGCCAAAAGATCCTTTGCCAATATGACTGAGTGTGTTGTAATGTTTTGCATATTCTCCCTCGCATGCCCTTAATCCTTCAAGCTGTTCAGCTCTTCGGGAATTCTCAAAAAGTGAAGTTGATCTGATGGCCTAGGTACAGATAAAAACAAAACAGCAAGAAAAAAAATGAGCAAGCCACAGAATTGTGTTTATAAAATGAAGTAAATACTGAAAAGAAAGTACACATCTGCAAGAATAGCTAAAAGGAGTGATCTTTGGTTTCGATAGCAAGAACTGTAGGGTGATGTAACCATCACCATACAAGACAAGTCAACAGCTCAACTTTCTGGTAAGACAGCAGACACGAAGAGGAAACAAGTTCAAGGCATACCCTCTTATATTTTAACACCCCAGTAAAATTCCTAGTAAAGAAACATCCCATGCCTTCCTCCCAAGGCCTGCAACACTGCACCAGAAACTAAATGCAACAGGTTTTCTTGCTCTGAGGATAGGGCTTGGGGTTGTTTGTCTCAGCCATTATTAGGTTTCTCCACCAAAGATGGTGTCTAAAATGCATGATAACAGAACATCTTCATGACACACGGAGAGGAAACACAACAGATCTCATGGGGGCATTTGTTTTGAATAGTGAAATTTAGAGTTATACATGAAATGATCAGAACTGCTTATATTGCAACATACACGTGCAGGTACATGGAAGATGATTTTCTAAAAGGAAAACAAGAGCCACCTGATTACTCAGCTCTCAAAGGTCTCATAAAAAATATTCCAAATAGCAAGTTTTGCCAATAGCCCGGCTTTTCACTCAAATATCTACTTATCTCCCAGCTCACCGATTAAAGGAAAGGCAGGGGAGGGAAGCTACATGTCTAATCTGCAGTATGTTTCAATAAACAGCAGCTCCTCAGAGGCTCCTGTAGTTTGGAACTATCACCACTATACATGTTACACGTGTGCTGTCTAAATATGTATGTACTTCTCCGTTAAGGTCATCACAAAATCCAGCTACATAAAGATCTAGGGCATGCATACATTTACTCAGGGGATCTAGAAGATCACCATTACCTATTTCAATCGATCAAAAATATTTTCCTCTACAGCCTTGGTCAAAGTGCTGTCAGTTTTACATCCCACTACTAGCTAAGCAGCAGGCCTGAGACGTTCCGTGCTGGGGTTTCATGGCACTGACAGGTACCTCCTGCTCAGCCCCACGGGGTTAGCTTTCTGTACCCCATCCTGAGGGCGGCGTCTCGGGAGGCAGCCAAAAACCGCAGGGTTCTTTTGTTGACACAAGTCAGTCAATGCAAGTTTTCAGCCTAGTATTTCCTTTTTTAATAACGTCGTCATTGGTGCCAGTGTGATTACATTGATTTAAGAATTAATCTCATCACACTGGTGCAAACCTCTATGATAGATGTACTTAAACCAGCCTAAGAACGAATTGGCCAAGAAGGCCAATGGCATCCTGGCCTCTATCAGCAATAGTGTAGCCAGCCGGTCTGGGGAAGTGATCGTCCCTCTGTACTGGGCACTGGTGAGGCCGCACCTTGAATCCTGCGTCCAGTTCTGGGCCCCGCACTTCAAGAGAGATGTTGAGGTGCTGGAGCGAGTGCAGAGGAGGGCGACCAAGCTGTGAAGGGTCTGGAGGGTCTGACCTACGAGGAACGGCTGAGGGAGCTGGGGGTGTTTAGCCCAGAGAAGAGGAGGCTCAGAGGTGACCTTAGTGCAGTCTACAACTACCTGAAGGGAGGTTGTAGTGAAGTGGGAGTCGGCCTCTTCTCCCAGGCAACCAGCGATAGGACAAGAGGACACAGCCTCAAGCTTGGCCAGGGGAGGTTCAGGTTGGACATTAGGAAGCATTTCTTCTCAGCAAGGGTCATTAGCCATTGGAAGGGGCAGCCCAGGGAGGTGGTGGAGTCACCATCTCTGGAGGGGTTTAAGAAAAGACTGGCCATGGCACTTAGTGCCCTGGTCTAGTTGACATGGTGGTGTCAGGGCAACGGTTGGACTCGATGATCCCTGAGGTCTCTTCCAACCTGGTTGATTCTGTGATTCTGTGATTTAAAATTAGGTGCTCTCATTGTTCAGACTGGAAAGGTAACCACACTGAGCCAAACACACACTACCAGAAATGTTACAAAAGAGCAATTTGTCCTTTTCACAGCAAAGAAACATTTCTTTTGACATAAAAATACGGAAACAACGAAAGAGCAATATCCACCCACCACCTCGCGGCACTATTTTAATTTGAAAAACTTTTTGCCTTTAGCTTCAGCTTAACAATCAAACGAGAAGAGAAATGCTCAATATTATACAATGGTAGAATTTCTTACTTCGCCGAGACTATGTGTAGAAAGATCTGCCATAGACTGGGCAGAGCTTGCTAGACTGGACAGCAAAAGCTGAGTCTTTGCTACAGCTTCTTTCTGGCTCTGTAGAAGGTCCTTCACCACCCAGACACAGAAAAGTATGGCAGGGTCCTGTAGTTCAACACGTTTCACTTCAAAGAGTATACCTGTGGAAAGAGGCGAGGAAGTTAAAATGGCAGAATGAAACTTTAGTGTTGAACGAGACCACGGACAAAATTCTGAGCTCTTCAAGTGAATTCCTCCATTATTAATTTGGGGAACACCTACTCAGTAAGGAATCATCAGAGGGGCTGACAAAAGCACAGCTATTCTAGACATACTTGGCAGCTACTTCCACAGTTCCCACTCCTCAGCAGAAATTTTTGTCAGTGTCCAGTTGTGATTATTAATTTCACACAGTTATTCTAAATTACTTAAAAATGGGGATTTTATACAACAAGCCACTGAATCCAGCTGAAGGAGTGATCGAAGCACATTCCATTACAAGTTTTACAATGGAGTTTATATTTCCTGTGCAGAAAAAGTTGTCAGGTTCAAATCTTTTAATTGTGTTTTAAGAATATTTCTGACTATTCAGTCTGGATTAATTTCTTAGTAATTTTGTATTTTATACCACCTGCTTTTTCCAAATCCCTCTGAGTAAACTTAAATACCACTTTTTCTTCTAGATACTAGAGCTTCTTCCTTCCCTTCCACTGTGGGCTTCTAACCAGAACTGTCTGCCTTCTGCAAAAATGGGGGTGAAAAAGAGTATCCCAATGAGAGTTGTGGGAAGGGGAGAAATAGGTTTAACTTACTTAATTGTGAACCATCTCTGTGACAGCAATTCCCAGTGTAGCTGCCTTCCAGAATCTCCAAGGCCAAAGGAGCTGCTGGATTCAGCCTTCCTGCTTGTTCCACCGGCGTCGACGTTACTTTTATCTCCATATTTTGCTGCTCATGCAACTGACAGTCTTCTTCAAGACTACCTTTGGTTTTCAGTGGGTTTCTGTCGACGTTGTTCCCCACAGTCTCTGCAAGAGTTTCAGGCTTCTCAGGAAATGCTTTGGAGGATTCTTCCAAGTTTTCTAAATGCCTTCGAGAGGCCGGCCACCCAGAACCATCTTTTATGGCAACACCGTTCAACAGCTGCTTTTCTTGCCCGGTTGAAAAGGCACCGTTTTTCTGAGTTAGCACATTGCCGACAACCAAGTCCACTGCATTAGAGGAGGATGCTCCTCCAAGAGCTGCAGTAACACCTAAACAATTGTCCGAGTTCCCCTTCACACCAATATTCATACGCAGTACCTCAAGACCAGAGCAAATACAGTTCAGCTCAGCGTCTGGTTCTTTAACATCTTCAGAGGTTGTGGCAACTCCTGGTGCAGAAGCACTGCACCCCATTTTGTTCCCTGAGCAAACATCATGGATAGTATTTCTTCTGTTTGCAAAGAAGGATGAAGCATCATGCAGCAGGCAGTTTCCAACAGCGTGCTCCAGACTGGAATGTTTTGCATCACACATCAAGTTTGTTTTTGCCGACTGTCCTGTAACCATGCGGCTTTGAAAGCCTTGCCTGCAATCCAGTGGTGTCCCAGACCATGGCTCATCTACTGTTGGTGTTCCAGGTGAGTTACAAGTAAAATCAGAAGGCTGCTTAATCGAGCCGTAGGATGCAGTATCTAGATCGTCTGCTAGCCTAGAACAAACAGGTGACCAGGCAGCATTTACTGAAGCAGCTTGTCCCCAGGCATTGGTGGAGTGCTGATGCTTCAGGATTTCATATGGTAACCTACAGATCTGCTGACAGTTTACTTCCTTGAGGTCTTGATGATGAACTTGTAATTGATTAAGCCAGATACCAGTCTCACTGGCATTTTGAGTCTCAGATGCACCAGATACTGCACTGTCACTGCTTCTTATTGGAATCTTCATGTTCTGACCTAAATCCAACTGTTCTGAACCACATGATGTGGGAGGGAGCCTTGCAGAGAGCATCTTTTGAGAATTATTTGATCCTGCTGTTCTGCACTGTTCCACTGCTCTGATTCTGTCAAGGCAGGTTTCAGGGCAAGACTCTCTATGGCAGGCCGACAGCCCATCGATAGCAATGCTGTCTTCACTGGAAGGATTCAAAGTTATTAGTGATGTCATGATGACAAAAGAACGAGAAAACTGTCATACCATATACTACCCTCACGTCTGTTACTACATTCACTTTTTAAAACCTGCACCAATTGTTTTAAGTTTAAAAGAAAAGGCAGAGAGCTGTTGGCACAGGCATCCATCCTAACAAACTCCACCTTGACCAAAGAGCAGGCACACTTCAACAGCACTTTCCCTACGGATTCCTTCCTTCTCTAGCTTAATTTCTAAATATATATCCTAGATCATTTCCCACAACAAAAAGCCAATGCACATGGCAGGAGAGTAAAAATGTAGAGTAGAAAAACAACCCATGCAGCACAGCACTTACAATCCAAGTATGATACGAGAGACACAAACCCAGGAGAGCACAAGGAAACAATGGGATTATCAGTCTCTTCAAAAAGCAGCAAGAACTGTGCTGTAATAACCTCTATAGTAAAAAGGGCAGTAAATCTTTTCTGAGGGTTAGAATTGTTAATGGGGAAGGCTTAAAATTTGACTTAAGGTAAACCATGTGCATCATATAGGTACTTGTGCAGAATTTCTAACCCTGTAACAGGAAGAAGACCTAGAAAGGTACAATAAAAATGGCTGGGCTCTAGTAACACAGTACCTTGTTTTAATGGATGGCCTGACAGTTACACCAAGCACTGGAAGGAGTAATATGCAGAATTCATCCCAGGTAACCTGGCTTCAGTGCAACACCAGCTGGTGGGTACCATGGAAGGAGATAAACATCCACTGTTTCTCATCTAGCAAAGATAGAGCCTGATTACCTTCCCTAGCCTGGGTGAAGCATTTGGTCCCCTTTAGAGATGGAACTCCTGTAACTTTACAGTTTAGGTTGTATGGATCTAAACAAAAATCTAAGGCAGGCAAAACTCAACCTGTTTTGCAAATAGCACTCAGATTCTAAAGAGAGCAAAGTGCAGAAAGCTCTTGTTACACCTTCCCACAGGCATCAGAGAGGTGAGGAAACAGTTTTTGCTGGTGATTGCCACCACAGCTCTTCATTTTTCAAAGTGAATATGCAGTCCATGAAATGCCTACCTATTAGAGGGTGTGGATGCCACTTCAGGAGGTGAGGGAGTAGAACAGAAACTGATCCCATTCTTTTGTTTAGTCTCATCATGTATTAATTTGCCATGTTTGTGTCTTCTTTCCAATTTCTGCTCTTCCTCTCTGGACAGCAGGCTTCCTAAAGATGCAGCCAAGAAGCTGCTGCCTGTACCAAACAGGAAACAAAACCGTAACAACTTAACCTTTTATGTTTAGGCTTCAGAGACTACAGTGATTAAAAACAATCTTGGAACTGCCTTTTGTCTGTCTTGTCCCTAAGGAATTGAGTATAAAAGACCTGGTTAAGGCACAGTGGTCCAAATATGAGCGCTCCACTCTACTTTGGCCTGAGAAGCCATCACATGCAGTCATCACATGCATTACTCCTAGATTAGAGGCATCTTCATGAAAGAATGACTTAAGAAATTGCACACTGTCTACTAACTCTTCTTTGTTCCAGTAGTGTGCGTGGTTTCAATGCAGATGTGCGCTTCTAAGCAAAGAAAAGAGTAAAAGAAAACAGGAAGAAAAACCAAAATGAAGGAGACAAAACCAGCATAAAAGGTCTCTTGTGACATGGATGAAAGCATGCACTTGCTTGTGTTCTGTTTTGGGCAGAGATAGCTGGAAAGACAGATTTGGAGACACGAGGATTCTTTGCTTCTGTTTATTCCTGTTGCGTTCAGAGAAATACAATTTTGATAAATTCTTTGTAAATGCAGCAAACTGCATCAGAGGAATATGTGGTGCCTCCTAGCTGAAACACCACAGCAGCATAACATTGAACATTAGCCAGAACATGAGCCAATTCAGAAGAATATTAGAATCTTCCCTTAAAAGATTAGTCACAGAATCACAGAATCAACCAGGTTGGAGGAGACCTCTGGGCTCATCGAGTCCAACCGTTGCCCTGACACCACCATGGCAACTAGACCAGGGCACTAAGTGCCATGTCCAGGCTTTTCTTAAACCCCTCCAGAGATGGTGACTCCACCACCTCCCTGGGCAGCCCCTTCCAATGGCTAATGACCCTTGCTGAGAAGAAATGCTTCCTAATGTCCAACCTGAACCTCCCCTGGGCAAGCTTGAGGCTGTGTCCTCTTGTCCTATCGCTGGTTGCCTGGGAGAAGAGGCCGACTCCCACTGCACTACAACCTCCCTTCAGGTAGTTGTAGACTGCACTAAGGTCACCTCTGAGCCTCCTCTTCTCCAGGCTAAACACCCCCAGCTCCCTCAGCCGTTCCTCGTAGGTCAGACCCTCCAGACCCTTCCCCAGCTTGGTCGCCCTCCTCTGGACTCGCTCCAACACCTCAACATCTCTCTTGTCCTAAGTATCTACAGCTCTGCTGCAATACTGTCACAAAAGCTGTATTTTACACATCTTAAAATACTCAGAGATCCTAACAGGGGAGGGAGGGAAAGGGAAGTGCTTGTTAAGTACAAAGCATTCTCTATTAACAGTGTAATTTCCAGCTTGGATATTCAGTTTCATCTTCGTAGCAACAAAGAGAGAAGCACAACCTTAGGTGAACAATTCTGTTCACCTTAGATTATAGTGGAAAACCAATTTAAAAACTGCATGGAGGTACCTTGCTTTTAGAAAGCAAGTTCCCATGTCCATAGGCAAATCTCTCGTCTCTATTCATTTTACCTTTGTTCCAGCAGCCAGAGCCACTTGTATGGCAGGCAGTAACATCTCCAAAGATGCGCTCACCTTCTGTCCCTGTGGAGTCGTCAAGAGGAGGTAACGGCAAAGAACAGTCACTGCTTCTCTCCATGTTGTTATAGAAACCAGGGATCAGGAAGGTAATGTTCTAAAACACAGAAGGAAACTGTATAAAGCTAAGCTGACTCTCACAGGTTGGGAGCAAATGCTAACAATCCTGATTCTTATGGACAGCCAGGCAAAAGTGACCCATAGGACTGATGGAGAACACAGAAGTGCACAGCTTGCTTTGGGCTACTTGAAAGCCATACTAGCTCCTCAGCGCTGCAAGACTTGGCAACTACAGGAAGGGAATTTGCGTCTCATCCTACAACTCCCTTGCCAAACACCTGGAACACAGAGGTTTGTGACAGACAGAAATGAGCGTAAAAGACGACTTTACAGTTCCAATGGCTACGCTGCCAGACATAGCAGCCTTTTGGGGAAGGATTCAAACTCCTACCTTACCTTTCCCAACAGTTCTTTCTTCTCATAGCCAAAAAGCATTAAAGCAAAACTATCCTTGATGCCACAGATGGTTCCATCTGACTGGACAGTAATAAGACCACTGATGGTAGAGAAAACCACGACTGTAGCAGAGTAATGACAGCCTGTGAAAGAGCCACCTTCTTCTGTCTGCGGAACACCATCTTTCTGCACCGCTGCTTGGTCCTCCTCCAGAAGGCTTACTTGCAGCTTTAAACTGAGAGGAAACATGTTACCCTCTCTGGACTGGCCTACAGCTCGCTGGATCCTGAGGTTCTAAATTAAAGAAAAAAAAAACACACAGAAAACCTCTAACTAACCAAATGTTTTGGGTTTATTTCAATATTCATATAACATTACACAGGAACATTTCTCGGGAAAATGGAGCAAGAAAAGAAAAACAAACCAATCCTGTGAATATCAAAATGGCCCAAGTCTGGTTTTTCAAGGATTTGGAATCCAGCGTTGAACTCCTGTATGAATATCCTGATGATGAAGCCCAGGAAAGTCCATGCTGCAGCTTTGGAGCAAATGAGGCATTAATAAGGCCTCTTTCAATTATCTAGCTGCCCATTTTCATGGCATTTGCAAGACCTGGATATTCTTTAGACTTTCACTCCTCAGACAGACATGACTGAGGAGTCATGACTGACTCCAGCTAAAGAATGCAAAGGAATTTTAAGGAGCTGACAGAGACAGCTTCTTAAAAAGCCAGGATTGGAGAAAAGTGTCTTTCACCAGGACAGATTCCACAGTTAGAGGTGAGGGGTTGGTCTCGTTCCTAGTTAGGAAATATTCAGACAGCAGCTCCATAAATAAGCAGCATACCCTTTTTCAGGGGACTTGCACTTCTACCTGAAAGGGCTTTCTTCTTTTACACAAGGAGGGAAAACAGGGTGCACCTATGTTCCAAACGGGAAGGGTACGGAAGAACGTGGTTGGTGCTTATACTATACCTTTGGGATTTTTTTGTCTAGAGGAGGGATCTGCACAGAAGGAATCAGGTCCTTTATGTGAAGCCCAACTATTTCTTCCAATGTTGGGTAGCCATGGAGATGGGCAAAAAGGAGGTCACACGATGTAATCTCTCCCTTGGGAAGAAAATTTACAGGACTATTTTAATTGTAGCATTTTAGCCACAGTCTATTCAATCCTTTAACAAGTAGCTAAGCGAATGGCAGGAAGTTTCATTCTGCAACTAACTCAGTAAAAGGAGACACAGCGTAATGCAATACTTCTCCGCCATCACCAGGCAGAGAGCCTGCCCTTTGCCATAGGGGAGAAGCAGAGGAGTCCAACGCTCCTCACAGAACAAGCTGCTCCCTTCACAAGGACACCCCTGCCATGAATAACCAACCCCCTGCCAAACCACCACTGTCCAAGTCTAAGATGTCCCAGGGGGACAGACTGTATTTCAACGTGACTTGTTGAATATGTCAAGGTGAGCTGCAGGGGTCAAACACGCACAGGTCCTGCACGGGCCATGCCGGTGTCGGGCAGTGCTATGTATATGCTTGATGTTCACAAAGAGGAAAATGGCTTTGAGACACCTTTCCTTTGCACATCAGCTCTCACAAACTGCAGTCTCATTTGGTCATTAGGAAAACACTCACATCAACCCTGAAGGAAACAGAAGCTGAAAGTCTTTCCACTGGTTCCAGCACAACCACACAACGCTGGTTGTCCTTGCTTCTTATTCGCCTCAGCCACACCGAGACAGGGATCTTCTCTTTCAGAGGGCCTATAACATCCACCTTTCCACAGGATTCAGAGATGGAGACATAATTTACTAAGACTGTGGTTACTTAGCAAGAATTTCAAACGAGAATAAGATATTGAGCCAAGATATCTCCCCATCATTGTTTCTTGACTACCTACTAGTTTTTTTATTGGAAGAAACACAGGTTTAATATCGAGATGAAAAGGTTTGCAAATAATTCACTGATCATACACAAAATGTCATTGTTGCTTTTGTACCTTCTCTCCCAGTCTCAGGAAGACTAAAGGCATTTCCTTCAGCACAATAAACGTGCCAATCTAAGACTTCACTGAGAAGTGCTTTCCAGAGATGCCTTATTTAAGGGATGTCCCACGGTGCTAATGAATACTCCACATTAGTAACATAGTTCTTACTTTCAGCTGCAAAAACAGCAGTTTAATTTCTTATGGGAGGAGATTCTTCTCAAATCAGAAAATGTTTATTTATCTTATAACCTGCAGTGTTCATATCAAGCCTTTTACCATTTTTACGTGATCTTGACGGAATGGGTTTATGAATTACACAATGACTCCTATAAAGTACTTGGCTGTAGCTTAGAATTAGTGCCTTTATCAGGCATTTAATTATAATTCTGGATTTCACCGAATCAAACTTCAGTGTTTTTTTTTCCCCCCTATCCAATTGAGGATTCAGGAAGATCATGCTCTGAGATGCTGACAATTTCAGTACAGAAATAACACACCAGGAAGAATATGAGCTCATTTTTCAAATATTTTCTAGTGACAGCTCACAAGAGCAGCAAAAGAAAGTAATTTTGAGATATTTCTCATGCAGTTCTCTTATAAACAGCCCTACTATAGGCAAAATATCAATTCCACTCTTTTGCACTAACTAGGGTGTTTTGGCACAGACATTTCACAGTATTTGACTGACTTGTAACTTTATAATATGCACAATATAATTTAAGATAATTTTAAAATATTTTAAAAAAGCAATCAGGAACTTGCCCAGAATAGGTTTTTCCATGTTAAGCAATTATACTGTTGTTTGGTTTTTTTTTAAATTAATGTCCTTCAAGTTTGGATTTGGTCAAGTCATCACGACTACACATGTTGCCAGCTGCAAGGCTCTCACGGGCGCCTCCCAAACCATCGTTTGCCCTTTGAATTCCCACATCTGCAAACTTTTAAAGCAACCAGTCCTACAAATGACATAATTGCCAAATGCCCACAACGTTAAATATATGGAAATATTGAAAACATCGAAAAAATCCCACCAAAACCCCAAAGCAAAGCCTACAAGAACACTGTATATGGTGGGGAATATCTGCTTGAACATTTCACGTACCACAGTTCCTGAAACCACCGGTGAACGTTCATCAGTTTCTATGTAGTCCTCCCCCTCTGCTTCCCATACCTCCTGACTGGATTTGGATATCAAGCGGGATAGCTTTTGACCAATGAGTTCCCAACTGCTGCACCCAAGCAGCTTGCAGGCTTTGTCATTAGCCACTAGGATCTAGAAAAGTGGAAAAAAAAAAACAAAACACAGAATAAAAGCTGTAAGTTTTGTTAGTAGGTGATTGCCTCCTCAGGCTGTTGCTTTAAGGTCTTATAATATCCCTTCCTCTTGGTGGAAATGGTTCTTTTAAATTCAGAAATCTTCAAAAACAGTTCACTAAAGCTTCTTATTCTAGGACATCCCCTGCTTACGCGTCATCTTGGTTAAGAAGGCTCGAGGCTTTGCTTTCCTTAGAGGTTTCCTGCTTGCTTTCAGCTGCCTGCCCACTCCAGCCTCTTGTGTAGTTTAAATAATTACATCCACGGAGGCAAAACTACAAAGTTGTACTTGCAAGCAAAGCCTGGGCAGACCGCAAAATTTTATCCACACCTGAAGGCATGCAGTAATCACACCAGTCGTTGGCATACGTAAGCCTGTGTAACAGACCAAGTCAGGATTAAATGCCTTTAGGATGGGCAAGCCTGAACTGTCAGTTCAAGCTGAAAATGGCACACATCTTTAACGTTTTCAGTACTCAATTTTATATTAATGTTTACTGTCAGGGCAGAAACAGAAATTCTCTCCCTCCCAATGCAAAAGGCATATTTACTGGGGCAGATAAGGAGACCTCGTGCCACCACAAACCCAAACCAGGGTTGGCACTTAACAGACAGAAGACTTGAAGCACATTCTGCTTTCCCTTTCTTCCCTCATGCCACTTCACAGCTGCATTCTGCTTTATTCTCTTTTTCTGTTTAAAAAAAGACTCAAGACCTCCGCACTTCTGCTGTTGTCTTGTTTATTTTGCTAACTACAACCTGCAACAGAAATAAACATGTTGTCAGTCTTCTAAAGACTACGGAGCTTGAGCAGGCTATAAAATGACGCTCTGATTGCCTGCAGATACATGTAAGAATAACAGCCTGTCTGATGTCATACAACCTACAGCTTAGTTTAGCAGTTACTACTGCAAATACCTCCGTTGTGTTGACATCCACGGTGAAGATGGCCTTGGTGGGATTGCGTGCAGCAGCAGGGAGCCGTGGGCTGGCTTCCTCCACAGCGAGGGAGTGCAAAAAGGAGCAAGAAGCAGAACTTCCAATGGAAGCGGAGAGAGAGGCAGAATCCCACTGAGCCCACGAGTTACCAGTTTTGCTGGTACAAATGTTACGAGCTGCCAGTGAAGACAAACAGTAAGAGCTCCATTTCTCCCCTGTGAGAAGATAAAGATCAGCGATGGAGCCATACCAGCCTGCTACAGGAGTGTCAGAGGAACGAATAAAAAAAGACTAGTTGTCAGCTGAAGCAACTGACAGGTAACCCCAAAATATATGATTCTAGATTTTTTTAAGAAATTCCAAGAAAATAAAGTCAATAAAACTAAAGAAAGCAGAAACAATTCTAATAAACATATCTTTTTGAATCACAGCCACTGGAACAATCAAACTCAGCCCATAGGCTAGACAAAAATTGCCAACATTCATAAGATTCAACCAGACCAGCCAGCTTTTATTTTTCACTTAACAGAGTTTAAAAGGTTTTGAAATCTCTCAAGTTAAAATTGAAACTGTTGTTAAATATAATTACAGTAAGCATTCAGGTCCTTATGAAGTACTGCATTAGTCAGAAGCCAGTTAATTCACTGTTCACAAGACATGCCACTGAAATACCTGTGCCCACACCAATGTTTTGTGTCACACAATGCCAAACGATCGCACTAAAATTTTCAAAAGTTCTGCCTGTAAAAAATATTTCCCCGGGAGATGGCATCAGCAGCCAAATACCATTGCTCCACTCCCACAAAAGCAAGCAGCTTTGAAGGCTGGAAGAAGCGTTATGAACAACTCATCACGAGGACATCTCTGCATTTATGCACCACGCACACTATGAATATGCTCACCATGATAAAACAGGGAGACCTGTATCTCGATGCATTGTAAACTGCAAAGTTCTTCCCCTCCTAACAGAATCCAGTATAACAACATCTCTCTCCTCATTTGGAAATTTTTCGTGTTTCAGATAATAACACAAGGTGGCAGAGTGGTCCAACAGCAGCCAAGAAGGGTTGCCTGGGGATAAGTACAAGTGCAGAGCACCCATCCAGCAACGTGTCCCCTGTAAACTCTCCCAGCCTGCAGTGATCCATGGCTCAGATGCTTATTGAACAAGCGCTTTCGGGCAGCTACTTATTGCTGTCGCCTCTAGGTTTGGGGAGGGGAGGAGGAAGTTCTGAAACACATCACCGTCACCAACAACATGTGAACTCAATCTCCAAACCCTGCACTCACCAGGCAGCGATGTTCTAATCCGGCAGAGTCCAGAGAGCGGACTTTTCCTGCTCTTGCTGGCCCAGGGGTAGGATCTACTCAGCTTCTCAGCATCGTTCCAGTGAGCAAGGCCTGAGCCTGCTGATGAAGGCAGAAGGCCCCCTTCCGAGGGGCTATAAGCCTCGGCTGCCATGATCACGCCCTGGTTGCCACGCCACACCTAGGGAGCCACCATCTGTAACAGAAAGGTAAGAAATTCAGTCAGCCTTACAGTCAGGCACTAGTGCTTGGGATGCTGGCAGGTATCCATGTCTTCTAACGCGAAGCACGGGCAAGACTGCGGTTCATTCCTGTGTGTCCTGACCAACGGTTGGTCTGTGTTGTTAACAACACGGTGACTGTATGGACTATCATCCTGACCAAGCAGCACAGGATACCTGGAATCGACAGGACGCCTCCACTAGATTTCTGTAAGGCCTACCAAGCACCCAGCCGGCACTCTCTTCCCATCCCTACTCGTTTGAAAAGCAAAAGTTTGGGTAATTTAAGGGAGTAAATCCCAGTTTTGAGTCAGCAAGTGTGGCACAGCCTCCCTCCCTCCCTCCCTCCTACCCGGGGTACCGCACGCACCGCCCACCCTCCCGGGGCTGCAGCCCTAGCCCGCCGGAGCGAGGGGCCGGCTGGGCCCGCCCCGGCCCCGACCGGGACCCCGACCCCGACCCCAGCCCCGGCCCCCGGCCCCCGGCCCCACCGTCACGGCCCCGGCCCCGGCCCCGGCCCCACCGTCACGGCCGCGGCTCCTCAGGGCGGCCCCCACACAGCCGGGGCGCGCGAGGAAGGAGAGGGCGGGACTAGGCAGCCGCGTCGCCCAATAAGCGAAGGCAGTGGGAGAGCGGCACGGAGGCGAGCCAATGGGGCGCCGGCGCGGGAGGAGGCAAAACTGGTTCGGCGTGAGGGAAGCTGCGGCTCCTCCGGCCTCTCCTTCCTCCGCCGCCGCCGCCGCTACACACGGTGCCCCGCTTCGAGCCGCCAGCCCCAGGCAGCCCCGGCCGCCCTGCCTCGGGCTCCCCGCTCCGGGGGTGCAAGGCCCCTCCGCGGGCTGACAGCCATCCTCCGAAGAGTTTGTAGGCGGAGCGGCGCGGCCGAAAGCGGCTCGTGAAGCCTCAGGCCCGGGGCGATGGCGGGGAGGGAGCCGGGCCCCGCCCGCTGCGGCGGCGCTTCCCGCCCTGCCGCCAGGGGACTCCAGCTCCCAGGAGGCCGCGGGGCGCAGGGCGCGGCGCATGCGCGCAGCTGGCGGGGAGCCAGCGCGCTGCCCCGCCCCCTCGGCGCGCCACCGGCAGAGGTGATTGGGTGCGGCGCCGGCCGTGGGCTCTGATTGGCCGCGGTGACGGCGGAGGCGGTGCGCGGCAGGGGGCGGTGGGAGGAGAAGCAAGATGGCGGCGGCGAGCGGAGAGGGGCCGCCGGAGATGATGGAGGGTGAGAGCCCGCCGGGGGCCGGCACGGTCGCGGCCGCTCAGCGGGTCGGGACGGCCCGCCCTGCCGCTCGGGCACCGCCGCTCGGGCACCGCCGCTCGGCGGGGCGGCTGCCAGCTGCGCGCGGCGGGGCTCGCGAGCCCTCCGCGGCCGGGCAGCCCGCGGGTGTCCGCCCCCGGGGTGACTGCCCGGGGCGGGGCCGGGGCCTTGGCTGGCCGCCGGGCCGGGGCGCCGGGGTGGAGCGGGGGTGTGTCACCCGGGGCAGGGGTCTTCATCTCCCCGGGGGCTCCACGGGGAGAGGTGGCAGACGCGGGTTTGTGGAGGTGACCGTGACGTAAAAAATAAAGGGAATAAGAAGGAAATGCCCTGGCGCGGCGTCGCTTTCCCTCGGTCGCCCCGTGAAACCAGAGGAAATAGTGAAGGGGGCCGAGGAGGAGCGAGGAGCTTCAGGTGCCCAGGGCCAGGGCAGCCAGCGGAGTTGTGGCTGGGTGAATGGTGAAGGGATCTCGCAGGTTGTGCTGGGGAGACGGTTGCTTTTATCTGCAGGGATTGTGATTTTTCCGATGCCTTCGCTTCCTCCGGGTCATTGGTACTAGTGTACGCGATACTGATATTTTTCCAAAAGCCTTTAAAATGTCATAGTTCTAATTCCATCTCCATAATCTTTGGAATTGCACTTCATTGATCTAAGAAATTTCCTTTTTCCTCCAGTCTTCTTCCCAGATTGTTGGTTTTAGGAAGATGTGATGGGAGGAAAAAGTGCATCCAAAATCAAAGTAGAAACAAGGGGTAAGAGGCCTTTTATTTAAGACTAAACCTTTCATTTAGTTACCTTAGGATTTCTACTAACTGCATAGTGGTACATGTGACCCCTGGTTATTCTGTCTGCTTGCTATTTCTTCCTCCCACCCCGCTGCTGCAAACTGCCTCATTCTGCTGTTCTGTATCTCCTGCAGTTGACAAACGGGTCGAATCGGAGGAGTCGGGCGACGAAGAAGCGAAGCAGCAAGCAGTTCGCCTGGTAACAGACCTCAGCCAGCAGAGCCTGAGAGATGAGCAGAACGGCGAGAGCTCTGCAGGTACCTGCCGGCCTCAGTGGGCGCGTTAGGAAGTGTCTTCCTGCCAGTGTGTGCAGTGGTGCACGTGTGTCAGTCCTGGGTGTTTCTTGTGGCCGTGTGATGGTTGTATCGATGTTCACAGCGTGAATCTGCCCTAGAGCAATCTGCTTTACAAATAAATACATGATAGTGTCGTCATTGCTAAAATAAAGCTGCCTTCTTTTCATGGAACCACTGATATTAGACCTTTGTTTTTTTCTTATTTATTTATCCATCCGCATTTCTGTGTGACATCTTGAACATCAAAATGCCAAACACCTTTATTCATACTTTTTTTTTTTTTGTGGAAACATAGTCACTTTCTGTGGAAAGATGCTGGAAATGTTCATTAGAAATACACAGAAACAGCTTTTCATCATTCTGCTTTAGTGTGTGTAGTTTTTTACCTAAAGAGCTGCCGGATTCCTTTGGAAGGCAGAGACGACTGTTTCTAGATAGACTGAAGGAAGCCATCAATTTTATTTTTTTAATTTAAAAATTCTAAGACATATTGAAATGATATCTGTTTGAATCCTCTTGACTTTAAGCTCTTGCTGCTGCTTTTACTGTTTGTATTAGAACATTGGGTAGAAATGCTGACAGCCTTTTTTTTAAGCCTGTGTGTGTTGAGTGGAAGGGTTTGCTTTTCAGTAGCTCACGTAGAAATTGTCAGAGCAGATCCATTTCTGCAGGCCCTGTATGGCGGTGTGATCTGGGCTTCTGGTGCTAGCTCACCATCTGAGGTGTAACAGCATCCTTTTGATAGTGTTAAAGAAAATTGGCAGAGTCGGGGTCACTAGGTTTGCTGGTTTTATTAAACAGCTCAGAGTTGGACCCACCACCGCAGTGAATGGTACCTGACTCAAATTCACTATCGGTTTATATAGAAACTAATAATCAATTACATCATAAACTTTTCACGAGCTTCTGTTAATAGTCCACTAACTATTTCAATTCCTCTTTCTTCCTTCGTCAAGAGTCCACACAAGTCCATTGTCAGGAGTCCACACAAGTCCATTCTTTTCCATCAATACGCTGATCTTTATGTTCTGGTTCCACTCCAACTCCAGTCGACACCCCGTCCTTAATGTTCTTGCTGGGATCAGCGTCCCATCTTGATCCGGGTTGACCAGAGCCTGGTTTCCACTGCCAGCGTCTCCTAAGTATTAACCTAAAATAGCTAAAGTCTATGTAGAACTTTATTTCTATTAATGTTTATTTCTAAGTGTCCTATATTTCTTTTAACGTAAAGACAAGGTTAACCATACATCCCCTTTACTAAAATCATCAGAAGGTAATACTGCTAGGCCTACTCCTGCAACTCATTAAGCTTTGATTGATGATTTGTTCAGTCCTAGGTCAGGATTACACAAGGAGCTTTGAGAACAATATTCCTGGATGGTGAAAGCCCACCTGTGTTCATTCAGATAGACTTATATTAATTATTCTGTTCTTCATTCTATTTCACCCCTATTGATCCTTGTCTCCCTAACTCATAAGAACTTTTACATTAATTATGTGAAAATTTCTATAACAACTACTTGGGATTGAAATGGGAACTGTAATTCCTCGTCACGATGGTCTTCACACTTTCTAATAAGCCTTTAGAGCACGGCCATAAGCATCTCGTGGTCTTACAGTACCACTTCAGGCTGCAAGCGGAGCAGGAGCCCAGGCTGGGATGAAATCTTTACGCAGGGCCTCTCCTTGCTGGCTGAATACTTTATTTTTTTTTAATTAGTCGGCCACATTAAGGTGAATCTGGCTTTGCCCCCATTTCGCAAGTGAAATTTAAGCACCTGTTTAGCTGTTGTTCAAAAATCAGGTTTGGATTTGGGATAATTATTCTTGTTTGGAGCACAAATCCTGGCACGTTACAGAGCAGAGGGTTGAGCTGGTGTTTCTCAACAAGTTCGTAATCAAAAGCGGTATCTAAAGGCCTGATTTAAGACACACAACACGGTGCAAACCTCGAGACACCGTGCAGGGAGGAAGGCTGCTGCCCCTTATCAGCCTGCCAAGGGTTTGGGTTGTAACATCCAGGTGAAGGAAGCGGAGGGGAGGGATGAGGGGTGGTTAGTTGGGGCTGTTCTTGTGTGCACGGTGTGCGAGTAGGTTGACGAGGGTCTGGTTAGTGCCTTGGTGGGGTGGGTCATTGTGCTCCTTCCAAATTGCTTTGCTTTTGAGACAGACAAAATTCTCCCTCTCCTTTGCCTTCCTCAGGACATCCCTCAGCAGTACAACGCGAGCGACTGCGGGGTCTTTGTGTGTAAATATGCAGATTACTTCTCCCAAGACAAACCGCTGACCTTCAACCAGGTGAGTGAAGGTTATAAACAGCTCCAGACTTGTTCACCCAGGCAGCAGAGCCGGGGAAGCTCCGCAGGGGCAGGGGCTGAGGCTTCGCCCCTCTCTGCGGTCTGGGTGCGCGGTGGCCGGGGTTGGAGGTTGGCTCAGCAGGGCAGGGCTGCGTTCTCCATCCTTACGGCTGGTATCTGCTTCCTCGCTGAGTCAGTGAGGTTCCTCTTGGGCGAGATCCTGCAGCCAGGGGGTTTGTGTCTTCTGGGGAAATGGGGTTCACCCTCTGACCAGTGAAGACACTGGTTATCTTCCAGCGCAGGGATCTTCTATTAAAGTGCTTGTGAGCTGTGGTGTGGGCGAGTGAATCTGGGTTTGTTGGGTTGTCACATCACCCTCTTGGGGTGAAACCCACGTCACACCCAAACGGCAACTGGGGACAGTTCTTAAAAGGAACTTTGTGTTAAAGAATGTTTATGTCTATTTTCTGCCTCTTTCTGCTGTGACTTTGTATTTAATGGATTTTTTCTTTTCTTTCCAGTTGCACATGCCTTCCTTCCGCAGGAGGATGGTGTGGGAGATAATCCACCAGCAGCTGCTGTGAAACGGGCACTACTGCAGTGACACTGTGATCACCTGCGGGGGACAAGCTCTTATTTTAGTTAGGGGGGGTGGTGGGTTGGTTTGTTTCTGTCTCTGGGGAGTTATCTCATGTGAAAAGAGAAGTATTTATTTTCTTGTTATTGAAATATATCTTTTATAAAAAGCCTTACTGGAGTGAAACTCTATCTGGTAATGACAGAGAGTGAATTTTTTTTTAATTGAAAACTCTGCTGTGTCAATGTTTTAGCTCATTTATACGAGGAAGAAGACTCTAGGCAGGAGCACAAAGTCCTGAAGGGGCAGTGGGGGTGAGATGAGGCAGCCCAACCCTGGGAATACCGCTGGAGGGGATCCCTCTGGATCTCTCAGAGGATAGATTGCCCCGTAGCTGGTTTGGAAGCCACGTGTTGGAATGCTTGGATAAATAACGGTGTCAGAGGGTTTCTGTGGTGGCCCAGTTACCACGATGTGAGGGGATTCCTCACTGGGGACGAGGTGTCTCCTCTCCTCAGCTCTGGGGGGAAAGGTGGGGATTTTGGGGACATCCCTTCTGTCACTGTGGCATTGATCAGCTCTCCTGGTGATACCAGACGGTTCAGTTCAGCAACGGTTTAGCAAGAGCAGGCCTCCGAGTAGGCTCTAAAAGGCCTTTACACAGAACAAGCTTTCCTGTCAGTAATTTTCCTTTTAGCTACAATAATAGAGAATAACAATAGGTTCTGAAGCAAACTACATGTTTTGTAGATAGAGTTTGTTTATGGGATTGATAAGAAGGTTCTAGTAGAAAATGATTCATGCTGTTTACGCTTAGTCCTAGAAAAACAAAGGTCTCTGCTAATTATAAAAGGGCCAAAAGACAAAACAAAACTGTAAAGAACAACTTTGTGATGTCTAAATTAACTTGATTCATAAACTCTTGTGTCAGAAGAGAGGTAAGTCCAGAACGATATCTTCTTCTCGCGAACACATGTACTTGTAAACAAGAAGGCCTCGACCACGCTTGTGCAGAAGCACAATTAAAGGGGGATTGGGACCACCAGCGACCCCCAGAGACCACCCCAGACCCCTTCCCCAATTTAGTACGCATGTGTAAAGACATTATGTAATGCATTATATAACGTGTTATGTATAAGTTCTTTTTAAATGGGTGGGTTTTTTTCTTGGAATTACATATATAAGGAGCAAGCTTTTGTTCTTAGGTGTGCATGCTAGGAGGAGAGATCCCCCGTGCACCCAGCGCTGCAATAAACCAATGTCGGCTTTCTAAACTATCATTTGGTTTGGAGAGTTTTCTGGGCTACTATTTTCAGTAACACAATTTGGCAACCCAGATGGGACCAGCTCTCCGGAATCTCCCCAGACCAGAGGAATCGTGAGGACTCCAGCGCGCACCGGAGTATTTTCGGGGAAGCCTCCGATTCCCTGGTCGGGGGAGTTTCTGAGACAGCAACAGCGATCTGGGAGATTAACCACATTGGTTGTGAGTATTGATACTGGTATTTTAATTTGGTTGCTTACAAATAAGCCGTGCTTGAATTAAGTGTGCGTCGTTAAGCTGTTGGTTTTGGTGTGCACAATTGTGACAATCCGTACGCTCCTACGGGGACGCCCGGAGTCCGGATTTGGGTTGAATATTAGTTTTGTACATATTTGTATGTATTTGTATATTCATTGCCGCTGAGCGAAACTGCTTTTGACTTTCGGCTTGCAAGTTTTCTCTCTGTGTTCTCTGTTCCTTCCCCTTCGGGGGAGGGAAGGGAGAAAGGGGGGAGGCGAGCGGCGTTTTGCTGTTTACTGTTTGCTATCAGTTTAACAGCCAGTCCGGCTCTGAACTGTGACAGATTTATTTGTAATTGTGGTAATTGTGGGACTTGTATAACTTTGGGTATTCGTGTTAATTTTAAAACTTTGTAAAATGGGAAACAAACAGTCTGCTGAAGGGGTGGGTTAGAGTCCCACTGAAAGGGGTACAAGGGGTTTGAGTCCCCAGCATCTTGTTAGTTTGTGTTAAGTCGTTGGTTTTGTGTCTGTGTTAAGTCGTTGCTTTTGTGTCTCTGTGTTTTAACACTGCTTTTGTGTTCTGATATTATTTTGCAATGGGTAACAACCCCTTGGTGGACGGGGGATCCTGAAAAATCTCCTCTAGGATGTATATTGAAACATTGGAAAAAGGTGGGGGGGGGAGACACTCTCACCCAGGGGCAGCTTGTAGAATATTGTAATCACTGGTGGCCTTTGTGTATCCTAAATGATAAGGAGAAAAATCCAAAGAACGGGAGTATAAATTACAACACAATACTGCAATTAATGCTGTTGTGTAGACGAGAGGGAAAGTGGGATGAGATGCCGTATGTGAATTTGTTCTTTGCATTACAGGATGATTATGATGTGTGTAAGGAATGTGGTTTGATTGTAAGAGAAGGAGAGGTATTGGCGTTAGAGGCAGGGAAAAAGAAAGTGCCTAAGTGGTGGTGTTCAGCACACAGCATCGGCAGGAGGTGCAACAAGTATAAGGAGAAAAGAGAGAGGAGGCTGCATGAGTGCATGTTCAAGCTGCACAAGCAGGACGGTTAGATGAACATTTTCCTCCCAATAACCCTAATTGGGACCCCAGCGTTCCTGCTCAGAGGTTGTTATTGACCGAATACTAACGATTGATTTTGCATGGTGTTCGGAATGCTATTCCAAAGTCAAAGAACTGGTCTAAATTATATCAGGTCGTTCAGGGAAAGAATGAGGATCCCTCCTCTTTCCTTGAAAGACTAACAGAGGCTGCAAGAAAATACACTGATTTGAATCCGGAAAATGATGTAGATGCTGTCTCGTTAATACAACACTCCGATACTGCCGGTTAAGAAACCTCGTTCAGAAGAATATAGATTGGTTCAGGACTTAGAGCTATAAATATGTCCACCCGGTGGTGGCCAACCCGTACACTCTTTTAACCACTCTGAAGGAAACAGAGAAAAACTCAACTGTGCTGGACGGTGTTGCCGCAAGGATTTAAAAATACTCCTACAATCTTTGGCAATCAATTGGCCAAAGAATTAGAGAACTGGCAGAGGATGCATGAAAACATCACCTGACTGCAGTGTGTGGATGACATACTGGTAGCAGCAAGTAAGAGGGAGGATTCCATACAGATAACTACATCTTCTAAACTTTCTGGGACTGCCAGGGTACAAGGTCTCCCGGAGAAAGGCACGGATAACCCAGCAAGAAGTAACATACGCAACACTCTCGTGGCAATTGGAAGTTCCACACTCAATTTTACAACAGGATGGGAGGGCAAGGGGTAAACAACCTGTCCCGAGGAATTCCCCATGGCTGTTTGCAAGGCAAAGCTCTTGGCCATACACCACTCAAAGCACTGAGCTGCCATAGGAACGGTCAGGGATGCAGGATCTCTGGCCACAAGCTCCCGACATCGCGTCCGTCCTTTGATGATGAGCAGTGCCCTGAATGCAATAAACCTTCACACCACATAAAGACATTAGAAACAATCATCCAAGAAACCCAGTGAAACTAAAATTGAACTTGGGTTTGCACTACCACCTGCTGGAGAAAGGCAGAGCTGCTGGGTGGTGAGGAAAGAGCACAGTCTGTTTGCTCATCTTTCATTCATTTCTGAGAACTCTCAAGCCACACCGTTCTCATCGCAGCCAGAACTTGAGCCTGACGTCCCACAGCCCCCACTTGTGCACAAGCCTTTATCACAGCGTTCAAATCTGGTTCTCCAGGTAACGCCCCAATGATCTTTTGACAATCAGCATTAGCATTATCCCTAGCTAATTGCTTAACTAGAGTATCTTGGAAACCAACATCAAAAACTTGCTTTTCAACTACTTCTTGTAGCCTCTCAACCAAAGGGGCACGTGTATGGGGTTGACCCGCTGCAGGATCATTAAAAATCACAGGGTCAGCAGAGGGACCATTGTTAGAGGATGCAACTTCACTTGTTGCACCTCCTGCCGATGCTGCGTGCTGAACAACACCACTCAGGCACTTTCTTTTTCCTTGTCTCTAACGCCAATACTTCTCCTTCGCTTATAATCAAACCACATTCCTTACACACATCACAATCATCCCGTAATTGGAAGAACAAATTCACATACAGCATCTCATCCACTGTCCCTCTCGTCTACACAACAGCATTAATTGCAGTATTGTGTTGTAATTTATACTCCCATTCTTTGGATATTTCTCCTGATCAGCTAGGATATACAAAGGCCACCAGTGATTACAATATTCTACAAGCTGCCCCTGGGTGAGAGAGTCTCCCTCCCCCCACCTTTTTCCAATGTTTCAATATACATCCTAGAGGAGATTTTTCAGGATCCCCCTTCCACTGAGGGGTTGTTACCCATTGCAAAATAATATCAGAACACAAAAGCAGTGTTAAAACGCAGAGACACAAAAGCAACGACTTAACACAGACACAAAACCAACGACTTAACACAAACTAACAAGCTGCTGGGGACTCAAACCCCTTACACCACTTTCAGGTGACTCGAATCCCTTGCTTTATTGCAAGCAGCACAGCTCCTTTATACCGTACATGTTTCTACTTCCATGGTTATTCTGAAGCAGGGCTTTGTGTGATGTTTCATTCTATTTCTCGATACACTTTGTCTATTCATTTTGCAACTACAAGCGAAGCCACATACCGATCCAGCAGTTTCAAGCGCTCCTTCCTCCTATCAGCAAGCTGCAACTTTCTTCCTCTTCCTCATGCCAGCCCAGCACCTGCTTGGCAATCCTCACTGTAGATTCAGCATTTCTCAATCCCTTCTTTCTTATGCTGCAATTTACTTTTGCCCTTGCTTTTTCCCGCTGCTGTAACAACATTATAACAATGTTCCCCAACAGGTTGGATCTTCCTCTTGGTACCAGAACGCCCTTGCAAACGTCCTGCCTCCTGCTTGCCTGGAATGCCGGGGAAGGACAGAAAGGGCCACCTCGATGCCTGGCGTGGCCTGGGACCTCCGACCAGAGGATACGACTCAGAGGGAGCCTTTGGGAAGTCCCGAAAAGCCACCTCCCACTTGCCAGCATTTTCTGATCTAAATCTCCATGAGTTTTTCATCTTTGCGCCTGTCTCCGGGGCCAAGAAGGCACCGAGAGGCCATGGCTGCCCTGAGCACGCTCGGCTGCCCTTGCTGGGGCAGATGCGGCCCCCAAAACTCACGACACTGATGTTTGGGGCCGCTCCCTGGGAAGCCAGGTCTGCCGAGGCGGCCGGCAGGTGTGGGCAGCAGCTCAGCCCCAGCGCCCGGAGCTCCCCAGCCACCAGGTCCACGGGAGGGCACGGAGCGGGGCAGCAGCGAGGGCCTGGCAGCCTTCGGGGCACACTGCCACCGCACAGCTCTTGGGGACGCCCCGGAGTGGGGAAGGGCTCCGCGTTTCCCTGAAGAAGAGCCTCCCTAAATACGAGACACATCCCAGCTGGGGCCACTTCCCCATGGGCAGAGCAGGCAGCTGTGCCTGGGCTGCCTCCCCCAGCCCCGAGAGCCTCCCCGGGGGATCGCAGCCCCCCACAGCACAGGGTGTGCGGGACCAGGGGAGGAGAGGAGGGTCCCCCCCAAACCTCCATCTCAGCCTCTTTGCTCGTCCTGGCCTTCAGGAGAGCAGACACTGGCCCTGTCGGGGATCTGCTTGGAAGAGTCCCACGGCATTCTCCCTCTCCCTCTCCCTTTCTCCCTCCCTTTTCGCTTTCCCTTCTGGGGGTGCATCCCCACCGGGATGAGCAAAGCCGCAGGGAAGAAACCAGCCATGGCCCCTCTCAGCATCCCCGCGGTTTTTATTTCAGAGGGACCCCGGGGTCCCGGCCGCCCCCTCAGGAGCGGGGCTGGCGGCAGCCCGCGTGGTCCCCTGAGCCCAGCTCTTCCTCCCAGATCCTCCGCATCCATTCTTGCTCTTCCCAGCTGTCCGCTGGGAAAGCCAACCATCTCTCCCTGTTGATGTCCCAAATCCAGATGAGCTCGTCATCCTGGCGGGGCCTGACGGGGCTGCGCTCCCGGTGCTCGGCCGCGACTCTTCGGCGCTGGGGTTGTCCACGGCCCTGCTGCTGCTGCTGCTGCTGCTGCTGCTGCCCCTGCTGCTGCTGCCCCTGCCCCTCCGGCACCGCGCTGGGCTCGAAGCAGACGCGGGGATGGCGGGCCACCTCAGCAGGGACGTCCTCTGCCTCAATGTGCACCTCAGCAGGGACATCCTCTGCCTGAAGGCACGGGATTGCCACCATGGGCACGTGGCAGATGGGGCAGGTGGCAGTGGCAGCGGTGTCATCCCAGCGCTGGATGCAGGCGTGGCAGAAGCCATGCAAGCCTGCGGGGTCTCTCAGGGAATCCAAGCAGATGAGGTAGATTTCCTCTGGCTGGGGCCTCCTGGCAGCTCCCGGTGCTGCTGCCTCGTGCCCGGGCGCCTCCATCGCTGCTGCCGGGACTTGGTGTCTCGTCTGCTGCTGGCGGGACTTGATGGGTGCCGCTGGCGAGACTCGAAGGCTCGGGTGCTGCTGGCCGGGCTCGCTGGCTCCTCAGCTGCTGGCAGGTCACACCGTCTGGCGTGCCGCTGGCAGGACTCGATGGCTCGGGTGCTGCCCACAGGACTCGACGTCTCGTGTGCCGCTGGCAGTCCGCGGCG